>NW_025335349.1:12823260-12970536 GCF_004798865.1 Varanus komodoensis | reverse complement strand
ACTAGACATTTGAATGGGCTAGAGCTTAGGAGAGCTAAGCCTATTCAAATGTCTAGTAACTGCCTCAGAGAATTCCCTCAGAAAATGGAAAAAGCTTACCAAAGACGTAATGGGCAAAGATTGCTTAGAAGGTGTAAATTAAAAGATAAAACTTACTGCCAAAATCTGCTTCTGTATATCTGCTTCTGCTTCTTGCTCAACTGCTGCTTATGTGATTCTGTAACTCCCCATTGTCACCATTGATTTCTGTCAAAAACTGATTGTATTGTTTACCATTTACCGAAAACTCACTGTGAAGCTATAAAAACCTCATTCCAACTCTGTTCAGCGCCGCATTCTAACCATGAATGTTGGTCCCTGCAAGAAATCTTGCAGGTAATAAGCTCCTCTTTATTTTACCATCCGGTCTCTGGTCTCATCTGTAACACCGCAGGTTACAACACCCCAACGCTCCCTTCAGTGCTTCTGACCCTGACTGCTGACTCTGCTCCTCGCCTCTGTTCTCTCAGCGAAGCTCCAAACTCCCGCTTAAGCCTGTGCCCTGGACCCTGCATTCAGGAGTCCTGGTCCTGCTGCCACCCATAGCCCAGCCCTCACACTTAGCACATGGTCTCCCAAATGCCTAGATCTTTTTCACAGGTCCTACTGTCAAGTCGGGTGTCATATTTGCACACCTGACTTTGACTTCCTAAATCTAGTACTGTGAATTATCACTGCTGAAATTTATTTTACTAATCTTGGGCCAATGCGCCATCCATCCAGTCAAGGTAACCTTTCTGTCTTCTAAGGTATTAGTTATCCTTCCTACTTTTCTATCATCCTTCCATCCTTTCCACTCCTTTCCCCATATTTTCTTAAGATGCTTAAGAATGCCAGGCCCAGGACAGAGCCTGGCAAGCCTGCACTTAGGATCCACTCAGAAGATCATGGGTCAGTAAGGGGCTTTCAGGCTACCCTACCTCACAAGGTTGTTTTTGTGCGGATAATGTGGAGAGGAGGAGGAGGATCAGACAAGCTGCCTTAGGGTTCCTTGCAAGAGGGAAAGGGCGGGATATAAATGTAAGGTAATAACAACAACAAGCATAACAGTGATTGTGATACTGATGATAAATATTAAGGGAAAAATAATAGTGAACAGTTAGAGAAGATAAACAGGCCTGAAGGCAACATATGAGCACGCATTAGATAATCTTTTAGAGGAACCAAACAAGTATATTTATTTATTTATTTATTTATTTATGTAAAATATGTATATGCCGTCCTATTTGCAAAAAGCCTCAGGACGGCTTGTAGCATAAAATAAAATATAACATAAATAAAATTCCCGGCCCACACTGGCTGCAGTTAAAAACATAGAAAAGACAATATTAAAACTTATTAAAATATTGCTGGAATAAAAAGGTATTAACCTGGCACCAAAAAACAAATAACAACGGCACCAGGCGGACCTCTCTGGGGAGCGCATTCCATAGATGGGGCGCCACCGCAGAGAACGCCCTCCTCCGGGTACTTTGCCTCCTAATATCTTTCACGGAGGGTTCCCGGAGGAGAGCCTCTGCTGCCCATCTCAAGGGGCAGGAGGGCAAATATGGAAGAAGGCATTCCTTCAGGTATCCAGGTCCCAAGCCGTTAAGGGTTTTATAAGTAATAACCAGCACCTTGAATTGAGCCCGGACTTCGATGGGAAGCCAGTGAAGCTGGTAGAGGACTGGGGTTATGTGAGAATAATGTCCAGTCCCTGTCAGCAACCTGGCTGCTCTGTTTTGCACCATCTGAAGTATCTGGACTATCTTCAGGGGCAGCCCCACGTACAGCGTGTTACAGAAATCCAACTGGGAAGTAACCAATGCATGTGTCACTGTCGCTAGGCAGTCTTCCTCCAGGTAGAGGCGCAGCTGATAGATTAGTCGAAGCTGAAGGAAAGCGCTCCTCGCCACCACAGTCACTTGAGCTTCCAAGGACAGTTCCGGGTCGAGGAGCAGTCCCAAGCTGCGGACCCTGTCCTTTAGAGGGAGTGCAACCCCATCCAGGGCAAGGTACAGGCCACTTTCCCAGGAGCTCAATCCACCCAGCAACAGGACTTCTGTCTTGTCTGGATTAAGTTTCAGTTTATTGGCCCTCATCCAGCCCATTACCTCGGCCAGGCACCGGTTCAGTACAGCCACTGCCTCACGTGGATCAGTTGAAAAAGACAGGTAGAGCTGGGTGTCATCAGCATACTGATGATTCCACAGCCCAAACCTCCTGATGACCTCTCCCAGTGGTTTCATGTAAATATTAAATAGCAAGGGGGACAAGATGGATCCCTGCGGTACTCCATGGCATAACTGCCATGGCGCAGAGCCAAAGTCCCCCAGCACCACCTTCTGGAATCTGCCGTCGAGGTAGGAGCGGAACCACTGCAAAGCAGTGCCTCCTACTCCCAGTCCCACCAGCCTATCCAGAAGGATACCATGGTCGACGGTATCGAAAGCCACTGAGAGGTCCAGGAGGACCAACAGGGATGCACTTTCCGTCTCTCTCCCTGCACAGGTCATCATACAGGGCAACCGAGGCAGATTCAGCACCAAACCCGGGTCTGAAGCCAGACTGAAATGGGTCCAGATAATCAGTTTCATCCAAGAGTGCTTGGACTTGTCCCGCCACCACCCGTTCCAACACCTTGCCCAGAAACGGGATGTTGGCCACTAGTCTATAATTAGTGGCCATCTCTGGATCCAGGGACGCCTTCTTTAGGACTGGCCTGACCACTGCCTCCTTTAAAGGAGTGGGCACCCGGCCCTCCTCAGAGAGGAGTTAATAACCTCCAGGACTCAGGCACCAATCCCATGTTTGGCTTTGGTCAGCAGCCACGACCAAATGTATAGATATCTTAGTGATCAAACACACGGGGGGTTTACACATCCTTGTGGTTTACAAAGCAAAAATTTCAAAATGAACAAAATAAACAAAGCTAATTGCTCATATATTAACAGGTAGAACAGAAAATAAAATGACTATCTCCAATATATTTAAGGGGTGTTGATGGTGATGAGAGGTAGCTGCTCATCATACTGAATTGCAGATGAATTTGTTGCATTATATAAAAACCTGTAACGTGAATCCAATCACGTTAGCATTAATTAGTTTCTTGGCAAGCATCATATTTCTAAACAAGTTCAGCAACAGTTAAGTGCTTCCATTTACAAGAGTGAAATACAGTGGACCATTCAGAACCGGAAGCCAAATATCCCTACAAGATTAAATGATTTTTCCTGCTGAGTTTTATAGGACATTTGCCAATCTGTTACTGAATATGCTACATAGTGTTTTGGATGAACGCTTGACCTCATTTGAAATGCCAGATCCAATGCCAGAATTATTATGCTTCGTAACAAAGTTAAAGATTTTGACAGCTTCATATCATCCAATATCTTGTTTAAATCAAGAGTATAAACTTCTGGCAACCATTCTGGCTAAAGGAATAAATACAATTATTTCTAACTATGTATCCATCACAGCCAGTCAGGCTTCATTAGAGGAATGTTACACTCACAGAATACCAGTATGGCCATCCGTATAATCACAGATGATGTTCTGTGTGGATGAGACAAACGTGTTATGGTGGCCCTCTTTAATCACATTGTGCAATCAGATTTTAATTTCAGCACTGGAAATGTTTGGTTTTGAAACTGGCACATCATTGAATGATTATATATGTTTATGTTATCACTTTCTGTGATTATATCAGGCTAAAAATTCAATTCTTCAAGTGTTTAATTTTATTGCAGAGTATATTATCATGAAGTGAACTCTAAAAGGTTTGATTATTTAGGGATCAATGTTATAAAATGAATTAAAATAACCTCACAGTATAAGATTACCTGGGCTTTTTAAAATAACATTTTTAAAAAGCTGCAAATATAGATCATAGAATCATAGAATAGTAGAGTTGGAAGTAGCCAAGAAGGCTATGGGTCCAATCCCCTGCTGTTTATAAATTGATTATTTATATCAGATAAATAATACCTTCAAAATTAATATCCCTTTCTTCAAGTCAAAATGTTTATAAAGATCTGATGAATTGCTTTCCAGGCCAAGAATATCAGGGGTTATTTAGGACATGTCAAGAAACATTTCTTTTCTGGAAAACTTTTGTTTATTTTCTGAGGTGTAGTGATGGAGAAATCTGTCAGTTTTGATTTCTCCCAATGTCTCATTGTCTCATTTTTCCAATGTAAAGATTTTTCATCCTAAATTGTAAGAATTATTTTACCTTTGCATGAAAATTAATAAGCATTTTGTCCACATTACTCCTACCATATGCATTTTACATATGAACTTTTGCAATTAACAAACATATTTATGCAAACTGTTTTCCTAAAATCAAGCATTTTGGCTGTTGTTTTGAAGAATATGCATATTTTTGTGTGTCCATTTCCTTAATATATGGATTTTTGTGTACATCTTTTCATGAAAGAACTCCATGGAAAAGTTTGAAGTGTTGCTAATTTTGAAAGACAACTCTGTGTTGGTTTGTGTTTGGTTTGAAACTAAAAAATAGGTAAGTATGCATTGAAACATGAACCAAACAATTTTCTCCCCAGTGCTATGCACCAATGAAAGAAGCTTGGCTAGTGTGGGAAACAGAACCTTTTTTATTGTGATGCCCAGGCTATGATGCCATCTGGCCAATTCATCTTTTTCCTTTCTGGCACATTGTGCCTTGTTTATCCCTAGAAGAGGAATAGTCATTCAAAACATTCACGTATCTTTGTGGAATCTAAGAACATCGTCTGTCTGTCTGTCTGAGCAACATATAGATGGTTTTAATGGCTTGCTCATAGCCATTGCCTAATCTGCCAGAAATAAAGCCTGGCTGAAATGAAGCCCACAACTAAGGACTTTGTTGTAGTCTAAACTGTCTGAAGACCTCAAATTGTCATGTAGCTTTGGGTCTCAGAAAGGAAAGGAAAGATGGCTTGCCCCAGGTTCTCTATGAAAGCTACAGAATTCTGTGTTCCATCACTTTAGTTCTACCTATACAGTAAAAGAAAAACCATTTTGTAGTACCTGTGGCTTTCGCTCCTTTATGCAGAGTGAAAGTGATTTATTTTATTGCAGAAATACTAAAGAAAAATATCACTGGTCTGCAGCATTGTTCTGATGCAGTTTTCTGCTGGGAAAAAACAAAACCCTAAATATATCCGGGATAGTTCCAGATTGTCCCTATTTCCCCAGATGTTTTAAAACCCTCCATCTAGTCCTCCCAAAATGCATTTGCTCTAAAAGGTATCTCTAGGACGTCTTTGATAAGAAGCGGTCAGTGACAGAGTGTGGGCACCACTGCATGGCTATTAGCACTTCAATCTGAGAGCACTATCACAAATTGGCGAGGACTCTCTGGAGCCAGAGATCACAACACGCCAGGCAATGAGGCAGCCCAGAAGTAAAAACTGAAGTGCCTGTGCAAAGAGCAGCAGAAGATATGCGATATAAAACCGAGGGCAAATGATGTTAACAGTGTAATCTATTAATCCACAGTGCAAATAACACAAAACATCCAGTATTTAACCTGCTGTCCAGTAACTCGATATGTCTGCTTTTGCTTCCTGTACCACAAAGGGAGGATCGCTGGCAGTACCAGGTCCAGGCTGCAGGGGGCTCGGGCAAGCTGGCCTCAGTGGGACGCTCTTTTTCCCCCGTGCGCTTGCCCTTGTGTTTTCTTTCCCTCACAGCTCAGTCCCTGCTACTGCCCAGGGAAAGGCTAGACAAACGAGGAGGCAGCCACAGCCTCTCTGTCTGCTTGCTCCCCTTGCTTATTAGGGCTCTCTCTCCGGATGTGAAGAATAGAGCCGGAGGCAACGACAGGAGAAGCAGCAACAACACCCCCCCCCCCCCCGGCTCTGGCAGGGAGCACTGGGCCCCCTGCTGAGGTGTCAGCATCCAGCAAGGCTGACCATTGGCCTTTGGCAGGAAATTCATTCACTAAGGAGACATCGCCATGGATTTTCTTGTGCAGCTACTGTAAATTCCACTCTGTCAAAGCCATTTTCTTTCATCAGTTTTCCTGTCCCAAACCAAACATATATGTAACTCCATATCTGTCACAGTGGGATACCCGTAGCCAGACTCAGTCTCAGTGTGGCGCACAAGTTACCTGTATTTCTCATTTTCTTGTGAGTTTCCTTGGATACAAATGCATGTAAAAGGTGTGTGGAGAGGGGGGGAGACTGTTTAAATAATTAAATAAAAAATTACCCCTGCCTCTGAGGGTTTTTTTGCATGAGGCTATGAAGCATTGTATTTACTTTTTGATTTGGCCTAACATTGGGATCTGAGATCTACCCAACAACAGCTTTCCATTATATAACCTCTAGGTGGAGCTGTGTTATAGTGAAATAGCACAAATGCAGGTGAAACAGCACTATCTTCCCCTTCTAAAATAATACCCCATTTTCCCTCTTCCAAAAGGGAAAAAGGAGGGGAATGCTCTGAAAAAACTGGAGCAAAACTGGAGGATCACAGTGCCATGGAAAGATCAGCTGTAAGACTCCGTTCTGCTCTTGAACATAAGCAGCATCAGCTGTGGTGGCCTCATTCTTCTTAGATTTGATCTTCCAGAAGTCTCTTTGCCAGAGATAGAAGATGGCAAACTTCTATCTCTTTGCTGGACTACTTCAGTTTTCTCGCTTCTCAGCAGAGGGTATTTCTTGAGCAAAATCACTCTTATATGCAATCATATGTGGTTGCATATGAATTCTAACCCCGCCCCCCAAAAAGAGGATATGCATCACCAAAAAAGAGGACACATTTAGAAATAATTATCACATTTTAAATAGAACAATATGTATTTTTATTCCTTCCCTTAAGTAAACTTCTGTTGGTAGTTTATAAAACAAAAGCTTAAAATCATAAACTACAGCAACATTGTAAGAACCTTGAGTTTAAAACACAATAAAACCAGTATGTAAGTCATACAGTATGTATTACTGAGTGTAACATTTACACATAGTGTAAAATGTACATATTTCCCTGCACATCTAAGTTGTCCATTTTTAGATAACTGGGATGGCAGTTTTTCTGGAAGTAAGCTGTGTACCTTAGTTTCAGCTTGTGGAGCATTGATCGCGAACTGTACCCTTTTATTGATGGATATCTTGCATCATTTGGAGAGAAAATTGAATATAAATTTAATTTATATTTGGTTGTGAATGGGCTGATCACTGGGAACAAATGAGTGGCCAGGACTTAACAGATGGACATTGCTTCTTGATGGTTAGAAATGTCTCTCCCTGGCCTTTGCAAGGAGGCATCCATCAGAGTTTGGAAGTGGATACATAAGAAATTAAATTTATACTAGGTTTATATTCTAATAGAATAGTATTTCAACAGCCATGATACCATGATGTTCTGAATAAATAGGCAAGATGCTTTGATAGTCACTATAAATATCAAATGCCTGGCAGCAAAAAAATGTTGGAAAGAGGGATGATTTTAGGCATCTCAGAAGAATCTGGTTGTCACCAATGGAAATAGGATACTAGACAAGATGGTCCCTTGATTTGGCCTAGACTTTTCTTTTATGTGTAAGGGTTTGAGAGAGAGAGTTCACAAAACTTTTGTTGTTGATGCAAAAAGAAAGTAATTAAAATGAAGCAAAATCTACAATAAAGATGGTAAAATCAGTGTCATACATGTAAATCATTATGAAAAATAAGCAATGGTGTGACTTTTGAGAGATAAACTAGACTTGGTAGCTGAAATTACAAAGCTTTAACCATTTAATCCAAGTTTGACAAACACTGGTTTGTACTGGGAGGACAGAGATGCTGACGTACTCCAGGATATGGTTTCCAGTTCTTATACCGTGTTTCCCCAAAAATAGGACCTACCCCAAAAATAAGACCTAGTCTTATTTTGGGGTAGGTCCTACAATATAAGCCCTACCCCGAAAGTAAGACCTATTACCAAAAATTATGGGTAATAGGCCTTACTTTTTTTGCTTACTTGCAGAGTGCCAGCGGGGTGCAGAGGGCGCAGCGGGAGGATGCAGAACGGCTTAAGCCGAGACTTCCTCTATAGGCCTGGCTCCTGTGAAGGGCAGAGTGATAGCAAATGCACTCCGCCTGTCACAGGAGCCGGCACTATAGAGGAAGCATCGGCTCATGCCGCTCTGCATCCTCCGCTGCCTGTGACAGTACCGGTAGCAGGCACTGGAGAGGATCGGTGTATATAGCTTTTGGCAGCAATTGGAATGCAGAGCAGAGGTGTGCAGAGCAGAAGCGTGCACAGCAGAAAAGTGCAAGCAGAAGAGTGTACATTAAATTTACATTTTGTTCATTAAAAAAATAAGACCTACCTGAAAATAAGACCTAATGTGTTTTTTTGAGCAAAAAAATATATAAGACACTGTCTTATTTTCGGAGAAACATGGTAGAATAGACCAAGCTTAAGTAGACTCTCGACCTATTGATTGATGGATCAGTGGATTGACTCAGTTTATTTCAAAGCTGAATTCTCTGCACAGATTAAAGCTGAAGGAATGAAATACATTATAAAACTATGAAGGCTCAAAGAAAAAAATGCAATGCAAAACAACAAGCAATACAAGACTACATATAAAATAAATAAAACAGTAGTGACATCTAAAACGTTGGACTGTAGGACATAAAACCTAGCAACCACCAAGGACCTATCATAGCTAAACTGTGTTTCCATTCCATTGCAGTGTCACTGCAACCACCCGATTAGCCTGCCTTGGGGCAGAATTAGCCTTTCCAGCTGCAACACTGCCAGTTCCTTGCTGCTGCTTGGGAGCCAGGTATCAGCAAGACGTCAGCCCTACGGGTGCTGGAAAGTGCCCAGGTGTGCTGACTGCTGGCATCCAACTTGATCATATGTACATAGCTACTTTATCCTCCTAAACTTAATGTCTTACTACAAGGCCAGCTACTCTAGGATTATGATTCAAGTCTTTTCCAATTGTTATCCTCTGATTTGGCAGATGAGTTCTTGCAATGTGTGTCTGAGGAACAGCTGCTGCCTTTCCATCAATTCCAGGGTTTGACTCTAGTAGGCCAGGGCCTCCATTTTAATTTTGCACAATACCCCAGGGTGATGCTGTGCCAGGGGCACTGTGGGAAAATTTAAGTGGCCACCCACCACCGCCACTGTCAGGTAACCCACTGTCAGGCTCCTGGTGTGCTGACATCCCAGCGCCTGTCTGAAAGCACCAGTCTAGACCTGCCTCTCTGACACTTCCGCTTGCCCAAGCTCCAAGTCATGGCTAACAACTGATCAGCTGCGTTGCCTATGCTTCCAAGGCCAGCCGCACTCCTATCTTTCTTGTCTTCTCTTCCTTCTTAACTGATTCCTCGCTTCCTTTAATGGCTTCTTAAAAGTTTTGCTAGCTTTCTCTCATCACTGCTTCCAGGCAGCTTTTCCACTGGTCAAGCAATGTTCCTATAGCATGAGTGAACACTCTTGTGTTTGTTACAAGAAAAGGGAATTATTAAACTGGAGAGAAGGCTCTGTCCTTATCAGTTTACTAGGCAGCAAAATGCTGAATATACAAGCATGTAGGTGCCAAAAACTGGAGGATGTTGGTTAACTTTTCCCACAAGGCACTTCAAGCTGAGCTGCTTAATTAGTTTAAATGCTGCCATGCAATAATGTCAGTGAGTTCATGGGTAACGGGTTAAGGGGCAGCAGTGGGTGCTGAGCTGTTTACAAAAGCAGTGAGGTGGGGGTGCTAGCAGTGGCAGAGAGAACCTACCAGAAATCCAAATATATTGATCTCAAAGTAGGTTTTTTAATTTATAAGAACAGTTTAATAAGCATCTGTAGGGGGTTTTTAAATAGAAAACTGGTCAAATGAATTAAGTAAATGCTCAGCTCTCCTCAATTAATAAGATGTAATTATGGACAACTGTGTAGGGAAAATAGTACCAGTTTGCTCTCATGTCTCTTGGTGTATAATTCTAGTTAGGTTAGTTAAAAATCCTTCCTCTCTCACACATGCACATGCCGCTCAAGTTTTTGAACCATCTGAAACTGGGCAATCAGTGTCGAAGTTCTAGTTCCCAATTTCCCCATCAACTTGGTATAAAAATCAGTTTTACAGCTCTCCTTAAATCTATCCTGCCCCCCCAAATACTGCAAGATTGTTTTGGGGAGAAATGTTAAACCAAAGTTGGGAAGGAGGTGTTATTGCCTACAAAAGAAGAAGGTGAAGACAATGATGAAGAAGTGGACCTTTATAAACTGCCCACAGGTTTGTCATGAAAAACCAATGAATAGGGTTGCTTCATGGCCTGTTGACTGGGCAGAGCTGAATGGTACATTGAGCTTGTATTATCTCTGCCATGCCATAAGAACTGATTTTCCCATGAAGAATGTTGTCTCTGTCTTACACATGCTGTAGGAAATAAAAGATTAAGATGTATCTGAGTCATGTTCTCATTTTTAATAGGGAAATAAATGGCTAAATTAATCCCAAACAGTCAACTTACAAAGGAAGTTCTACTAAAACTTCTAAAAGGAAAAGAAACAATCAGTACCACTTAGACTGTACTATGAATTTACTTCTTCCCAGTAATAAAGTAAAGGATACCTTATAAACCATCCTCATCCAAAATGCATAAAAATGCATACAGATGTGGGGGTTTTTTGTGGGGGGGGCATTTTACTACCCCAAGACATTTTCCAGTGTATCCTGGCATGATAAAATGACACACAGTCTGAAACATGTCTATGGTATCCGAAGAGGTGTTTTAAATATACCCCCAAAATGTTGAAGAAGCAAAGTTCCAATGCGTTGCTTGGTTTTGGCAAAATGAATAGATCCTGAGAAAATCAATGGGCTCTGAGTGCCATTATCTACAGCAATGTTGGTGGAAAACTCAGAATGAGTCTGATCAAACTTGGGGAGGAGCTGATTTGAAGGCCTGGTCTCTGGCAGTGAGGATGGCAAAGAAATTGCAGTTCTCTATCAGCATTGCTTTGACTCAGACTCACCCAGAGGAGCTTTTCTTCTGGTGGTGGGAGGTGTGCACCTTTTGACCGGCAAGAAGAAGAGGCAGACCATGTGATACCCTGCTATGATCAATGGGTGTGGCACTTCGCATGTAAAATCAATTGTATTTCTGCTGACTTGGATGGCATAGTCAAGACAGATCCAGCGGATGTAACTTTGGCTCCTGTTTGTCCAGCTGCACCGGATATTTTTCAGTTTGAATAGCCTGGGCATGTGAACAGGATCTTTGGAGATGTGAAGCCTATCTTTGGAGCTGGGCCCTCTTGGCTTATAAAAGCAGCTGCAAGTGGCATGCAGGACTAACTGAGTTGGTAATGGCAGTGGTATGAATGTCTCTTTACGTGAAGGGGAGATCCAGCATTGCCTGAAGGAGGTGGACCTGTCCAGAGGTGTTTAGGAACCAGGCAGATTCAAACAGGAGAAGACAGTGTTTCAGGTAGCCTGGTTACTTGTAGGGAAAAAAACTTTCGCTGAACCCTTTCCAGGCAGTATCCAATATTCCATTCTTAGACAAGGTGCAGGGGTGTGTTTCAGCCCCTCAGCTCTGGACATATCTAGATAAAATGGATTATTTAGATGTATTGCAATCTGGTGTCAGGCCTACTTATGGGAAAGAGATTGCTTGAGTCACCCTGGGGGATGATCTATGCCAGGAAGTGGATAGGATAGTGTATGGCTCCCGATGGGTGAATAGACAGATTGATGCAATTAATGCAATCATTAATTGATTTTATGGCAGTATATTTCCCTGGAGAGTATATATTTGTTTCTTTTTTCTGTGAAGTGGAACATTTTCTTGCAGCTACATTTCAAAATGACTATAAAATGCTTATGGATGCTTTATGAAAACTGTATGAAGTTTATTTTACTTAGGCAAATGGGACGCTCTTCCTTAGCTAATTTAAACAACAGACATTTCTCTGTAGACAACATTCATTTACGCTAAAGCATGTTAACCACAATTTCACTAATTATTATGCAAATTCTAGGTGGATTTTTACTGAAAAGCAATCAGCGATTAGTTCTCAGATACACTGAAGCTAATTGACTCCTTTTAGGTCTAATTGCTAGAATTTTAAAAACAAAATAGCTGGTTTCTGTCAAACCGACATCCACAATGCAAGAACTTTTTCATAGAATGATTTCATCAATGGCTTCATCAACACTGAATATTTCCTCCATTGTTGGCAATGTTAAAATTTGCATCTATTCATAAACTGTCCATTATTAGGACGTGGTAGAGAGGAAGATATAGTCCTTTTGCAACACAAAAATATTCACATGCACAAGTGAGGCACACACTATGACTAAATTTTGCTCATGAAAACCCAGAGTAAAACAGTAGAATAATTATTATAAGAAATGAATAAGATAAGTAGAATAATGAGAGCAAACTTTACCATTCAAAATATTATTGTAATAATGGTGCCAATACTGTTATAAACAGGGATGCACAAGCCACGGGCCACGTGTAGTCTCCAGAGACGTGTTGTGTAGCCCTCTTAAACCACCATGGAATCCTGTCCCTCTCTGCATCATCAGTCGGCATCTCCGCTGACACACTGTTAATGGCATGGAAGCAGCAGTGCTGATCAGGATTGCTAGGAGAAGGCTAAACTCCCTGCTCCTTCCATGCCATATGGTATGTCATTTCCACCCTGGTTATAACGAAGACATTTGTAAATTTAGGGACTTCCTTATTAAAAACCAAACCAAACCAAACCAAAAACAAGCATAAAACAAATCTCATTTGTAGTAGGTAAAAGGAACAGGTGCATCTAGTTCCATCAGCTAAAGATCCATTGATTTACCTACCTTCCAGGTAGCTGTTAAGATCAGGAGCCTGTCAGAAAACAGTTGGCAAACCTGTTGGCAACATCATAAACATGTTTGGATAGGCAGTGATTCAGAGCGAAACTGCAAGAGACACTAAGCGAGCAGAGCAGGCATGCAGAAACTCAGGCCAGAGAGCCACAGCACACCTTCCAGGATTCCCAGCCCCCTTGGAGTCATCAGATGGCCTTGCTTTTTGGTGGTACACAGGTTCTGCACAGTTTTCCCTCTTTCTGACAGGTTGAAATGCCTTTCCCAAGAAATGCCTTTCTTAATGACCGGAAGAGCTTTAAGCTAAAATATGCTGCTATATTTGGTTTTCTGGCCTCGCCCCCTTTGTCTTCACACCAGTTTACCAGGGGAATGCAGCCCCTGATCTGGGGCCAATAAAATATAGTTGCATTATATATACAGATTTCAGAGAATTTTCATTCAGCATAGCTCTCCCTGCAGTTCAGGCCTTGGCAACAGGATTTAAGAAACAAACATAGACTTGCCAACAAAATTTCACAAGCAAAGATCACTCTGAAACCAGGTCCATGTAATGCAACATAGCTTTGTCATGGGCCTGAATCTTCTGGCACACACTCTGGTCTTATGACAAAGGACAAGTAAATCTGTGAGATTATTGATTGCAACCAGTCTCGTGGCAATAGCCTGCCTTTGTAGAAATAATAGCCAGGTCCACGGCTCAGTTCAATTAAGAAGCTAAAAACGAAAGACATGCTGGATCACACAAGTGGTCATCCAGTTACGGAGCTCCAGTCACGTGGTGGCAAATCAGCTGTCCACAGGATCCCTCAAACGGGGGGGGGGGGGCAGTACAAGAGTTCCACCCGCCCAGACTCCTCCTTCCATGGAGGCAAGCCACCTCTGGTAAAGGAGGTAGCACACAGCCAGCAAAGCTATTAGCCATCGATAGCCTCCTCCCTCATGAATTTGTCCAGTCCCTTTTTAAGGCCATCCAGATTGGCAGCCATCACTACTTTCTGTGGCAGCAAATTCCATAGTTTAAAGAAGTACTTCCTTTTTGCTGTCCTGAAATTCCCCACCGATCCGCTTCAGGGGTTGATCCCAGTTTCCAGAAAAATGTTTCACTTCTTCCGTACCATGCATACTTTAAACATCCCTGTCGTGTTTCCCCTGATTTGCCTTTTTTTCTAAGCTAAACAGCCCCAGTTATTGTTCCTCGTAGGGGCCTTGCCCCAACATCTTTGCCAGTTTAGTTGCCCAGCTTTGCGCTTTTCCCTACTAATAATGTCCTGTTTCAGGTGTGGAAAGCAGAACTGCACACAATGGTCTAAGTGCAGTTGCACCAAAGATTTGTATAAGGGGAGTACTATTTTGGCAGTTTGATTTTCAATTCCTTTCCTAATTATGCCTAAAACAGAGTTTGCCATTTTCACAGCAGCTGTGCACGAAGCTGACATTTTCATCAAGCTGTCCACCACAACCCCAAGTTCCTTGATCAAGAAATGAATGAATGAATGAATGAATGAAAAATTCAATGAATGATGAATAATTCAAAGCCCTGTATCCATAACCATCTCAGTGATCAATCTCACAATATTTTTCCATGTTGGAATTTCTATGGTTAATAATAAAGGCAAAGCCAAAAACTCATAATAAATCCAAGCAATGCATTGTTCCATGCTATTAAAAACAAGGTTCAGACAAATGGCAAATTAGAATACACACGTCCACCGACAGAGATCAGTCTAGCAACAGAGTCTCTAGTAGAATTTTCATGGAAAAGTGTTAAGACAGATCAAAGTTCAAGTGACATGGTGAATCCAAGGTGAAGAGAATGAGGGTACCAGGCAATACAGATGGAAATAATTAATGTCCCAAACAATTGAGTTTTCAGGCAGGCTAAAACCTAGATGAGATCAACCCTGACTGCTCTTTAGAAGGCCAGATACTGAAGATGAAACTCAAATACTTTGGCCACTGAATGAGAAGGAAGGACTCCCTGGAGAAGAGTCTAATGCTGGGAACAATTGACGGCAAAAGAAGGAGGGGACAGCAGGAGATGAGGTGGCTGGATAGAGTCACTGAAGCAATCAGCATGAGCTTAAGTGGACTCTGGGGGATGGTGAAGGACAGGAAGGCCTGGAGAAATGTTGTCCATGAGGTCGCAATGGGTCGGACATGACTTCGTGACTAACAACAACAACAAAAACCTGGGTGTTGTGATGATCTAAGGCACTAAAGAAAGATTAAAGCCAAACAAGAAATTGCTCCAGACATTAGAGATGTTTCCTCCAGCATGATACTCCATGGTAAATAAAAGGTTCAATACAGTCAAGGCAAAAACTGATTTGAACAGATAAGATGAAAATAAGTATAGAAAGGAAGGACTTTGGCAGTAAAGAGGAGAAAAGTAGAAAGGAAGGACTTTGGCAGTAAAGAGGAGAAAGTTCCCCCAAAAACTATCTGTAGACTTCTTATCTCATACTTAAGTACCACGGAGTGGCTATTAGACCTCTCCTTCTGGTGATCTCTAGTTCATGGGCTGTCATTACATGTCCATTCTGGCTTCTTTATACAGCCTCCATCCCCGTATGTTGAACAAAAATGAAGTGTAGTAGTTTAAAAAAAATAGCTCTCGTCAAGAGTTTAGGTGACTTTACCTCAGGAATTTTCTTTCATATGAGTAAAACCAGCTGGCAAGCTAATATGTGAAAACAATGTACATAGGAAATGACTTTTTCTGTAATAAATTGTGTCAGCTGGCCATAATTTTTTATAATATGAGGATCTGCTATTGTCTCCCTCAGAAAATTCCAGCCTGGATATTTTGGCTTATAGTGAAATACTCTGCCTGATTATGCTGAGGCAAGTTCCTTTGTGTTTGACAGTCATATAAGAGTGGAACTGCAGAATATGGCAGTCTCTGCCTCAGACAGTTGGGCCTATTAGATCCTAAATTGCCTCCTACATACCCTACAGTTTGCACACAGCCAATCACTCCTCGCTCAGGTGCTTGGTAGTCCCAGTCTTCTGATACCTCTCAGAGATTTTTCACATCCCAGTGCTAAGGTTAGAAAGAAAGACATGCAAAATTCACCACTAGGGAACTCTTCTCCAGCCCTGCTCATGTTTGACAATGTAAAGTGGTCTTCTGAAAGTGGCATTTTTTGTCAGCCATCAATGGGTGCTTGTTCGCCTTCACCTACCAAACAGCCATGTACCACAGTCACATAAGGAATCCAAAGGAAAGGGGCCTCTTATTTGGGTTTCTCACAGCTGCCTTGTATGTTCATTTTTGAGACAGAAAAGACATGAGGAGGCAAAACAAACAGGACAAGTCCTAGATTTTGAGAAGGGAACAACTACTCTGAACTGAAAATGGTAAATTCCTGATTCTATAGGCCTGGCCATCTGGGATTGTTCACTGAAGCTTCATTTCTGTTGAGCCTTTTAGCTGCTGTGCTGTTTTCTTACCCTTCTGATTCCACCAATTAATTAGCCCTACTCTCTTGCACCTGCATGTAAGCAACAGAAGTAGATGCACCAAAGCTGCACAGTTAAGGGAAATAATCTGTGGAAGAAGTATAGGGCTCTGAGCAGCCAGTCTTGAGCTACTTAGAAGGTAGGACAGCCTTAGGTTATACCTAGCTTCAGGATATGTTTCACACTGTTCTGTGGTTACAAAATGCATGGCATACTTCTGGATGGAGAGCTCAGAGCATTAGCAATCAAAAGGCATGACATAGCTATTTTGTATTTTCTTCCTCAACATATTTTTTGTTATGAAAAAGAACAACAAAAGAAATGGTGAGAAAACATGGAAGGATTCCAAATGGATGCTGATGGATGAGGCTTTTATCATGCCATTGCCCTGCCTCCTTCCCTAAATTTTGTGAGGTCTGCAGACAAGATAATCTTCCACTCATAACCCTTTCCCATTTTCCCACTGCTTGTTGCATTATTTTTCTTACCATGGGAAACACCTGATGTCATCTTGATTCCATGTAAAATTCTTTGAATGAGCAAGGAGATTTCACAATCAAAGCCTCATCTAAAAAGAGAGTCTAAAAGAAGGTAGCCCTGAGATAATATAATCATAGTGGACACCATATACTTTCATAGATCAGAAAATTACAGAGCACAGAAGCTATCATTATACAGGTGGATGTAAGGAACAACCACAAATCCATCTGGAATTATAGGGAGTAGTATTAATTTAGGAAGTCTTGGGAACTTATCTATAGCCATATATACTTATGACATATTGTCAGCTTCCATTGTTCCGGCAGCTTTTGCAAAGCTGTATTTGACATTTTCTCTCCATTCCTCCCAACCCAAACCCCTTTTGAAAGGAAAATTATAGCCTATTGGTATCTGAATGGAGAATGGGCTAAATTTTTTTCAGATAACTATGTGCAGGAATGAAAGTGAAGATCACAGAGAGAAGTGCCACACTCACAGAAATTCCACCTGACTGGAGAAACAAGCACCTGAACGTATTTGCAGTGTCCCAAAACTGTCCCATCTGGTTGCCAATCTGCCTTTCTGAGGTTTTCCAGAAGGCCACATCTTCCCCTGGCCTGGTTCCCTTTCTCCAGCAGACTGGGGGTGTCCTGGTGTTTACACTTTTGCCCATTCTAAAAGCTTGAAATGCTCGCTTGAGTCTTAGTTATTGGCAGCAAGAGCTTTAAGCCAAAACATACTATTATTTTGAAATCCTGGCCCCACCCCTTTTGTCTTTGCCTCACCCCTTTTTGCTTTCAGCCCTGCCCAGCCCTGGAATGAGGGCCCTGAGACCTTCCCTGAAGTTTAATTTAGTTCTTCTGCCAAAAGAGCTTTGACACCTCTGCACTAAGGCAAAGTCATCCTTAAGCACAGTGCCTGGTTATAAGACTGCATTTCCATGGACATACCTTTTGCAGCTCTCCACATTCTTACATCTGATTCAATATCCTTTTTGTGAATGTTATCCTGAGTCCTTTCAGGGCTCTGAAGGATGTTGGATATGTCAATGGAGCTGAATGTCAATTTCCAACATTCCTAGGCTAGCCATCTTCCTTTCCACACAACCATAGTTAAAGGGGGATGTGATCTGATTAAACAGCAGTGAAAGAAATGGCTTCATTTGCAACCCAATGCACCTGTGAGTGTGTATACAATCCACCATTCATTCCCTCGACTGTTAGCACTTCATAGAGCAACCCAGGAAACTACTGGAATGCCCACTTCTGGGTGGAACAGATTAGCAAAGTTCCCGTATGTGGGCTCTGCTAAACTGCCCTATTCTGGAAACAGACATTCCTGTGTATTTCCCGTTCCTGCATGAAGTGCTAACTCTCCGTTGAATGGTGGTCCGGGCTGCACAATGGAAGTAGTGGGAGCACAGCAAATCCTTCAGAGTCTGTTCCCGTGCTATAATCACACTCAGTCTTAGATTGCTTAGATTGTGGGGTCTCGGTTCCCTTCAGAAATGGGAGCCCCTTTCATCCAACTGAAAGCAAGCAATGTAATAGATTCCTCCCTGATCCTTTAACCGTACAGATGAGAGCATTGGATGTGTGCAGTTTCCAATACTTTCCAAGTTGTGCAGAATGACTCACTTGGCATTGTGTCAATCACACATGGACTGAGTTACAGATGAAGCCATGTCTTTCACTGCTTTCTCATCAGATCACATCTTCTTTTAGCCACAGCTGTGCCTTGGCTTCTGAGGTAAAGCAAAATCTAGTCTACTGTTTCACGCTGAGTGAACGAAGGGAATGACCCTGATTGTCCTTCAAAGGCTGGTCTTTACTGTCTGCTCTATTAAAATGAACTCATGCTGTAAACTAAAATAGATGTCATAGCACTTCCAGAAACTACTGAAGAAGTTTGTTCTCATTATTGGTGTCTCTCCTTTGGTTTTCTCTGTTCTTACCTTATCTTTTCCTTCTAATCTTGGGGTGGGTAAGGGAGGACTTGTAGCCCTCCAAATTTTGGGCCAACGAGTCCCATAATCTGTTGATTATGCTGTTGATTATGCTGCTAGGGCTGATGAGAGTTGTGCCCCTCTAGCCTACAAGTGACTTACCCCTGTAGACTTTTACATATTTTCCACATTCATTTTAATTCACAAGGGGAAAATGATTAGAGAGAACTACAAACAGCATATGGGGGAGAAGAAAATTGTGCATAATAACCCTGCCCAGTCCATAGCCATTGGTTTAAGTTACTTAAAGGAGGATTGAATTGGCACCATGTTAACAGTCCTGGGAAATTAAATAAAAGGGAAACAGATGTGTTACTATCTAACAATTGGAAAAATACTGGCTGGAGAGTGAAAAAGGAACAAAATATTTGATATTTTTGGAAAAATACTTGTTAACCTAAAAACAGAACATAAACTAGACTTTACATATAGCCATGGAAAAGCCTTAAGCACATATATTATTTATTTATTTATTTATTTATTTATTTAAACATTTTTATGCCGCCCCATTCGCCGAAGCCTCGGGGCGGCTTACAACAAAAAATTAAAATAACATTTTAAAATATATACAATAAAATGCAAATATATAATATAAAACATACACTATAAAACAAGCCGCCCTGGCCAAATAAAATTCAATAATATTAACATTTAAAATACTGCTTAAATAAAAAGGTCTTCGCCTGGCGCCGAAAAACAAATAACAACGGCGCCAGGAGGACCTCTCTGGGGAGCGCATTCCATAACTTAGGCGCCACCGCTGAGAAAGCCCTCCTCCAAGTAACCACCCTCCTAACTTCTTCCATGGAGGGCTCCCGGAGAAGGGCCTCTCCCGCCGATCTCAGGGGGTGGCTGGGCATATAAGGATGTAAGCGCTCCTTCAGCTTAATATACTCATCCACATCCTTGAGAATCAGCTTTTATTTAAACATATTATCAGGAAATAGGGATGAGCTGAAGGCCCTCAAGTTTGACAAGCAGGAGCCTAGAATCTCTTCCTGTTTCTCTTTCCCCACTCCCCACTCTTTCAGTGTGGCCAGTGCAATAGGCCAGGGGTCCCCAAATCTCTTGGGCTAGCAGGTAGATTTGGAATGTTGATAGTGTACTGTGGAAGCTCTCACAGAATGACCTCAAAACACCCATTCCTCAGGAGGTAAACTTAGGAGGTTTTTAAAAAATTACAACTTTAGACCTAAATACAAGACAGAGGTGAGTTCCTAAATGCAAAAACATTCTGTTTTCTGCCCAACATTCATCTCAGAGAAGCCAAACTGATGGGGGATCAGTGATAAATAACTTGGCCAAGAAATTAAGTACAAGAGAGAAATGGGATCTGAGCCACAAATGCTGAATTACATATCTGGCACAACAAAGCACAACAAAATACCAATTACACAGAAGGCAAACTGGTGATACTCAGAAACACACAAGCATGGACGACAGTCGCCCACTCCACAACTTCTCTCTAGAAAAATACAGACAAAACATACATGTGTGCAATGCCTGCTTCCCAATTAAAAAAAAAAAAACTTTTAAAAAAATCAGGGTGCTGGTGGTAGAGAACCTTGCGAACACCAAGCCTGTGGACACTTTTGTGCTCATGGGCACCATACTGGGTACTTCACAACTAAGGTCATGAGGCTGACTTTGACTGATGACCTATCCACACTGATCTGGGACAAAGCCCTACAAAACTTGACTGGTCTTACTTCTGAGTAGACAAATACAGGATTGAGCTGTGTGCTTGTTCTGTATGTTGCTGGTCATCAATCTCTGCCAAAGCTGAAGAGAGGGACATCTCCACAGGAAAATCACAGAGAGTGTCCCCACAGTAAGAAGTTTGTTATTTACAGCTAGAAGACTACGGGAAGCATCCTTTCCATATGAACCTTGACAAATATGTTGCTCATTTTCTAGGCCCCTTCTCTTTGCATTCCAGTGATAGCCGTGAGCTGTCCAGCTTCATCCCTGGTTGCTTGGGAGGGAAGGACATGTCATGAATACCACTGGTGGTCCAAAGGCGCTGATGTAATTTAGGCACATTTACACACACACACCGCTGTTATATTTAAATCATATTTTGCGGCTTAATTTTAATTCTGGACAGAGCAATCCTATATTCCACTGCAGAAAGCTCTGACATCAGACTCCAAGAAATGCTAAGCTTTTCCAGAAGGAACGGGGGAGCATCATTTCTCTCCATCCCCAAGCCAGTTAAAATCATCTCTTTATCCATATAAGGCTCTAACAAGCAGGAAGTGATAGGCCTCTGAGCCCATCCAAACTGCTCATTCTGCCAGGGTAAAGGCTGGGGGACTGAGATTCTGATGGATCCACTGGATCCATTGCCCCTGCCCTCCTCAGTGACATCCCCCTCCCAATTTCTGAGAAGGAGTTTTACTTTGGAAGCAGGAGAAGCTCTGTAGGGGAGTCACACTTGGATCTCCTCCTCTCAGATCACACCTGGATCTCCAGCTGCTGAAGGTGAGAACTGTTGCATTCTTATGTCCTTTCAAGTATTTCCCTTCAAGATTTCTCAATTACAAAAACGTTATTTGTATTTTGATTTGTTCCACGCATAAAGCATGGATCAGATAGTATCAACTCAACTCACATAAGGCTCTTTTTACCCTTCCCATCTGGCAGCCTGAATCAACATGAGCAGTAAGGATCACTGAGTTCAGTAGAGCTTACTTCCAGGCAGGTATATGGGATTACATCCTAATCCAAATAAATGCTGCTGCTGATTATTTTGACCAGTTTGTTTACTTTTTCAAACATTCTGTAATAAACCTCCAAGCCATCATTCTTCTTCTTTCCCTTTTCTACAGTGTCAGCTTGCTGTCTGCAGCAATGCACTAGAGCAGTGTCATTTAATTTGATGGTGCCAGGATAATTTCTATTGTAATGTGAGTTGTAGTGACAGACAAGAAGTGAGCAATTATATGTAAGTGGAAAACTATTGATTGATCTGACCGAGGTTATTGAATTAGAAGGGAGAAATAGCACTCTTCTGTTGCTTTTGCTAGAAGAAGATTTCACCACTGGATCACCCATATCCCTGTTCTCTAGTCACTAGAAAGGCTATCAATTCCCTGATTAAAATCTCTGGGTGCTTCTGTGATGAGCAGATAAAGACCCAGTGAAGGGTCCATAACCTCTTCAGTTTGTGGCCAACATTTAAGCATTCCTTTATATGTAGGATGATCACTAAGTTGGACTAGGAAGCAGGGGGAGCTTTGGGCACCACTTGGATCAAATCATTGGGCTCAGAAACAAACATCTATCACAACTAAAAGAAACATTCCGAGACAAGTGCCTGAAACAACTGATGCAATCAATTGACACCCTCCTCCTTGTTTTCACTTTCTAAAAATGAAATCAAAACTAGGAATAAACAATTAAAAAGGAATGTGTGGCAGTTCTGCATTTGAAAGTCTAATGTCTCTACTTGGTTTGCAAAAAAAATGCAAACAAAAGAGCTGCAAATGGAATCTTTTCGGCACATTATATTTAATTATCCATGTAAACACAGTTGGGCCTCCTTCTCTATATTACTATTTATCAAAATGCCATTTCAGTTGCTCACCTTGTTCAGTCTAAAATAAAATTAGAGGGAATTGACTCAGTGATTGCTGCCTGCCCTCGAGGGCAAACTTAGAAAAGACATTGATTTTTGTTTTGTGGTGGTGGTGGGGGCGGGGTGTTTTAGGGGCATGGAAAGAGCAGAGAAGCAGGTAAGATGCAGAATATTCCTCAAGCAAATAGGGGAAGAGAAAGTTCATGGGACATTGTTTGTCTACACTCCCAACATATCACTTTTGTACAAGATCTGTGTGTGTGTGTGTGTCCCCAGAGGCTTTCTTAGGGCCAGTGGACAGCACATCCTGCTTTGCTCGTCCACCAGCAGGTCACTGTATGCGGCTCCCATCTCTTTTTCTCCACTCCTTCTCCATCAGGCAATCCGTATGGGTGCTGTTGTGCTCAACACTAAGCTTCTTCTGTGTGTAGGCCAGGTAGTCTCAACGAGACTACAGGTAGTCTTCTGTACGTAGGCCAGGGATGTCCAGGCTTTCCTTGTCACTCTCATCCACCAGACTGTTTCAGGAAGGAGAACGATGCTGCTCCTTTTCATTCGGGTAAAACTTGTGTCTGTTTGGATGTTTTTATCCCCTCACTTCCTTTTTGATATTATACAACATTACTTATAATGCTTATATGCCACCTAAAAACAGTGTTCCCTGAGCATCTTGCAAAGGAAGGAAAGAAAAGGAAAAGCCATTAAAGCACAATAATCATCACACTGTTCAGACAGTATGACAGCCCACACTCAAGGTTTAAGTATGGGTTGTGTGTAGCTTGTTGTTGAACTATGGGTTGCAGTTGAACATGGGCTATACTGTTATCTGACTCCAGCTGCACCAATCAACTATGGTTTGTTAATGACAAACAAGCTGCAGTGCACAAACCAACACAATATGGGCTCTCTTACTGAGTTGGAAGGGGTCATGAAGGCCATCGGGTCCAACCCCCTGCTGTTGCGGAACACCAATTTATACCATCGCACTCAGATGGCTGCCCCGTTTCTTTTTGAATTCCTCTAGTGTGGGAGAGCCCACCACCTCTCTAGGCAGCTGGTTTCACTGTCGTATTGCTCTGACAGCGAGGAAGCTTTTCCTGATATCTAGCCTGAACCCGGGTTCTCGCAACTTGACTTGATTATTCCATGTCCTATACTCTGGTATCAGCAAGAAGAGATCTTGACCCATTTGTCTGTCTGTCTGTCTATCTATCTATCTATTTTATGAACCATACCTATACTAGTGTCTCAGGACGATTTACAACAAACCGTCCTCTTTGTGACCATCCTCTTTGTGACAGCCTTTGGGGTACTTATAGAGGGATGGTGGGCTTTACAACAGGCTCCACCGACCTGGTGCCCTCTTGAATATCAATTCCCATGGCTACTAGCTAGGAATGCTGGATGTTGTGGTCCAAAATATCTGGAGGTCACCAGGTTGAGGACGGCTCCTCGGTTTCCCGGCATGACTAATCCCCTGCGTCATTTTCCCTGGGTGAGGTTCTCGTTGGCATGCCTCCTGCCCCGCTCTGAGGTGCTCTGGCCTGGGCTGCACAGACTGGCCTCAGAGTGGTGGTGCTGATCGTGCTGACTCTGCGCCACGGCTTCGCTAACCATATGATCTGACAGCTTGTGAACTGTAATAGGATCACTGTCAACAGCATGACTGGTTGCCCTGAAAGCTGGCCTTGAGAAGCACAAGACTTCAAACCCTGCCTGCTCAGTGTGCTTAAGTTTCCGTCTCATCTCATTTCGCCATTTGCCAGGGATTTTTATATCTGCTGTGCTTTCCTTGGCTTCCAGGAGCACAGTGGTCTTTAAGAACACATTGTAAAGTACTTCTTGTCCTTTCAGATTCTTGTGGGAAGGCAGAGCCATGGGGGAGTAGGCTGTGCTTGTCTGATCGAATTTTTTTAAAGCTGACAGCTTAACAGAAGGTAATTATAACTGAGGATGGAGTCAAATGGGACCCTACTTCTATTGAGCAGATATTAGGGGTTTTCAGCTTGTATTTCTCCTTGAAGAGGCAACAAGCTGAACCTTCAATTCACCTGCTCTGAGTGCCTGGTCATAGCCCAATCCTGACTGAGCAATGGCTGCAGGACTGACTCGGATGAAAACATGTGTGTGGTGTCACCCCAGTCCCATATTGTTCAGTACCTGCAAGGCAGGGCCGTAGCCCAACAGGCTGCTTCGCATGCCAGCAGTTCCAGGTTCAATCTCCAGCGTCTCCAGACAGGGCTGGGAAAGATGTCTGCCCCACACCCCATCAGCGTGGTCTAGGAGCAGCCAGTTAGTGATTCCGCATGCCAGCTCCTGGGAGCAACAGTGGGAGACTGAGCCATTGGTCCATCGAACGGAGGGGTGATGGGAGGTGGGTTCTTCATCATTTTTTGCGGCTTGAGAATTGCTCACTTCTCACATGGGCTGCGTCTCCTAGACTGTCTTCCTAGAAAACACAGTATTGGTGGCATTGACAAATCCAGCAACAAGCACTTATAGGGAGCCTGTCTATCAATACATCTATAGTGTGTGTGTGTGTGTGTGTGTGTGTGTGTGTGTGTGTGTGTGTGTTTAATCAAAGAAAATCTTGCCAGTCAACTGACAGGTGGCTATGGTATCTAATCACCTTTAATACAGTGCTGCCTTATATATGGTCTGCTCAAAAGTGAGTCCTGTGCAGTCTGGTGGGTGTTACTCTGTATGCTGTCTATAGCATAGCAGCTTGAATTGTAAAAATAAAATATCTAGCATTTCAATAAAAGCAGCAGCACGCACTCTGCAAGCAGGCTAGCCCAGGAAGCCAATGTGTGCACCAAAACACTTCCTAAAAGCAGAAGAGCCCATACAGAGCAAGAGCACTCCCTAAGCCAGGGTCCCAGACAGGGTATTCCTAGCCATGCCTGAAGGTACTTGGGATTAAAACTGGGACCCTCTGCATGCAAAGCAGGGGCCCTTCCATCCTGCCCATTCCACTCCTGCAAGCCTTTCTGCTGCCTTTCTGAGAGATCCAGCATGCTATCTGGAGAGGCTTCTGGTGGCAAAGAGCTTACCAAGGTGGGCACCACCATCTTGAACTGCCTCCCCAACCTAATGCTTGCCAGTTGTTCTGGACTGCAGCACACCTTCCAACAGATCGCTGCACAGGGTGAGTGTGAAGGATGGCTTTGTGTGGCAGTGTAAAAGGCCTCTGTCCAGAAGTGGTATTTTGCAGCCACTTGAGAAAAACATCAGAAATTCCATGTCAAGGCGGAGCCTACAGACCAAACCACAAAATCAGTCATCATGAGTTACTTTCATGCTTGCCATTTATAGGGAGACACCTCATGTCTGGTATCTGCCCTGCTTACTTCCACCCATGAGCCAGTCCAGACAGATCTGGCAAGGCAAAGGGAATGAGAAGTGATGGTTTTCATCATCAGGAGTAGAGACTACTGTCGTTACCTGGCAACAGACTATCCTGGTGCTAGCCAGTTTAGAAACTGCATATATTCTAAAATGCCTGTATCTAATAGCCTGCATCTCCACTGTTGAGGAGCAGGCAGTGAAAGGAAAGTGGAAAACTCTGGAAAGACTTCACCATGTATAGAGATGATCAGCAGTACAACACACATGGAATGTCTATCAGAATTTTGTTTTATTGACTCATAACCCACCTTTCTCCTAGGAAATGACAGTTTCAAGGCAGCAAGCCCTATTTACATAACCTAAACACATCTACGTGATAAGTACAGTTTGTTTAAATGAAGTCTGCCAAGTCCGTGTGCTTCAGGGTGCACGCAGGGTGAGGTTTCACAATCGCCAATGGCAGGAAACAGCTGCAGTGCAGCAATTGTTCTCCACTATTCCTCCATGGTGATTTTTTCTTGTGAAGGCCTGTCCATGCAATCACACTTCAATGCAAGCAAGGCCTTAACTGTGAGGGTCAGGCACACGTGGCGAAGAGATGTCTACAGGCAGATCAGTCTCGGGCCTGGCCTGCACTCAGGTTCACCCCAAAGAATGTTGTGTGCAGGCTGGGAGAGCCAAGCCCATCCAATGCAGAGTTCCCCCTTTTTTGGTCACGCGCAGTCAGACGCCTGGAGCGGTCCACGGTGATGGTGCTGAACTCTTGCTGTGACAAAGGAAAGTGATTCAGTCCCCTGTTGGATTCCTTGGGAGCTGTCCACGCAAAAGGCACCAGCCATCTGTTGTGCTTTAGGAACTTTTTATAGGAGGCAGGGTAGAAGCTAAACTATGGCGAGATATATAAATCCACACAGGAGGAATCCTCAGAACAGAACCACAGGAAACTGCCTGTGAAAAATGTCATTTTCCTTTAAGACGTGAATTCCATGTGTTCACCTGTGGAAAATTAACATTTTAAAACTTATTTATCTATAACAGCCTGTAGCCAAAGCTGTCTGGGTAGTTACACCAGTGCATAAATAAAACCACGATACAATAAAAGCATCATAAAATTTTCCTTAGTACAAAATTTAAAGCAGTTTATTTTATTTTTTTTAAGTTAACAAATGAAACAGGATGTAATACAGGACAAACCTGTACAAAACACCAGACACTGGTGCTCCCATCAATCCATTAGGTAGCTTTAGACCTCTTCAAATGCCTCAGCACAGAGGACGGTCTTAACCAGACACCAAAAGGATGATAAACTTGGCACCATGCAGGCTCTTGGTAGGGAGGTCATTTTACAGGTGAGAGGCAGCCACTGAGAAAGCACCTTGTTGCTACTCTCAGGTTCCCCCTTGGAAGTGGCACTCTGAGGAAGGCTTCAGGTGTTGATTGCAATGTATGGATAGGGTGCAGTTGGGAGAAGCGATCTTGCTGGTCAATGGGTTTGGGAGCTCTCTCAATGGGTCTGGGAGTTCCCTTTTTTGTGTGGCTCAGTAGAGGTTCTTGGCCTTCCAGTGACCTCATCCACAGTGTTTACATCTCAGTGCCAGTAAGTCATTGTGAAATGGAGGTTTCTTCCTCTTAAACCTGAGTAAGATGGGCTTTGTATGGTCTGGAGGAGTAGGGTGGCTACAATACCTCTGGACAGTTTTCAAGAGCAAGGAAGCTGTCCTTTCTTCCGGTTCCAAAACTGTAAAGAAAGTTCTCTTCGGTGAATTTTTAGACAGCAGTATTTCTTATCAAGCACCATTAATTTCTCACCAGTTCTAGCTGATCGCTTCAGTGCACTAATGTTGCTGCTAATCCTTTATGAGCATTTTTCTACCTATGAGAACTGGTAGTGATTTCTTGGGTGGGGGGGGGATGATAACATTTTCAGCCATATCCAGCTCTGGAGTTTGCTATGCATGACTTGAACATGTTGTGCTTAGGAAGGGTGGGGGGAGATTTAATGAAGTAATACACAAGCAGAAATAAAATACAGTAGTTTGATCAGAAGACCAACTTATCAAAAGGCCTGAAAATACTGAAATATTTGGAAAGGCTTCAGCAGGTTTATGCATAATCTTCACACGACATACTGTCCTGGAGTATGCATGATGAAATATTTTTATGATGGAATTGAAAAAGGAACTTTGGGCTGGTTTAAAGCAGTACTTGAATGGTAATGTTGCCCATTTCCTAAAAGTGTAAAAGAGTTGTACGTTGCCAAAAACAAAATACAAATGCCTCACCAAAGCAGAGGACCGAGGAAGATAGCAATTTGCGTAAAATTTGCACATGCTCATGTGCAGATATTATTATTACTATATTTATTTATAGCTATGAATGCAAATTTGGAAATAACAAACATTTAAATGGAGAAAGAAGACATTTCACCATGTAGACGAACGCTGATCAAGGACTCAGGTGCATGCTGAATTTATTATCCTGCAGTTAATGCTTGTTGGGCAGCTTTAAAATTGCCCCTTCCCCTCTTGTTATGGTTCTTTGACTTACACTGGACTTGGACTGGGCAGCTCTTCAAACAGAGATGCATAAAGCTTGGCATTCGGCCACGGTGTAAGCACACAGCATGCTGCCTTCGTGATCTGTCTCTCCACGTCCCCCTAGAAGCATGGCCTGGCCTCCGGGGTTTCACTGACTTATTTTATTTATTTACTTAAAGCATTTGTATGCCACCCAATTGTGCCACAGCACCTCTGCACGGCTCACAATCACATTTAAAAAGACAATAAAAACCAATTACATCATATTAACAATAGAATATCAATAAAATACAGGCAGAAATACAAAACAAAGGTCAGATGGCATTCATTATTAAAATATGTTTTAAAAAGGAAGGTCTTTGCCTGGCACCAACTTATGCTCAACTTATGTGAAACAAGCAAGAAACATGTGAGTAAGCAAAAATTTGCAGATGCTCAAACTTACACAGTTTAAATTTTGCATTGATGGGATCATTAAACGAACATCTTTGCATAAGTCTCTTTGATTATATGCTTTCTGATCAGTTCCAAAAATAAGCTTTTGCTAATTGACTCTGTTGCCTCTGATTGTGCTCTGCTCATGTAGCACACCCCACCCAGCCCCCAAAAACAACCAAAAAAGCAAGTGACTGCAAAATGTCAAGTGGATGACAATGAAACATGACGTGTACATAAAACAGCCTTCCTAAAAGAAAGCCAACCCCCACAAAGTACAGATATTCAGTTTACTCAGAATGCTCTGTCAGATTTGACATGCCAATAATATTTTCTTTAAATAGCAGAGCAAAGGAAACTTTAGAGAGAAATGTTTAGCAGTATATATTAGACTGTGAGTAAATGGTAATATTGAATTGATGCCTGGGCAGACGAAGCATTTGGTCTGTGGGAACACCCCAGGGGCCATGGGATATTTTGGATTCTCCTTTCCTGCACCTGTATAGTTGCTCTAGAAAGCATTGTGCCATGTGCTCCTCTGAGGTTGAAGTGGTGGCCTGGTAGGAGCTCAGGGAGGCTGAAAAGGCAGTGGGGGTGGGGGGAAGGCAGAGGCCATGATCCACAGGATATCACCCATTGGCAGTAACTTAGGTAGGTAGGCTTAGAAGTTTCAGGCAGGGTTTTTTCCTACCACTACCTGGAAAAGCTAGGAATTGAACCTAGGAGTTTCTGCAAGCAAAGCAGACACTCACCAATTTTGTACACCCAGAAGGGGTGCTCAGCGTCCATTTAGTAGATGAAATGGAGGCATGTACATTGGATTTCTTTAGTATATTTGCATTTTGCCTTTCTTCCATTAGGGAATGCAAAGTGGGGGTTCCCAGGCTAGGGATGTGCTGGTACTGGGAAGTCTGGCTTGTTTCAGCTCATTGGACTTGATTTATAATTCATTTATATGATTTATATCCTGCCTTTTTCTTTTTCTTTTTCCTTTTCTTTTTCTTTGAACTCTGTGTGGCTTACATAATTCTCCTCCTCCTGTTCTCAGTCTTATCCCCACAACAACTTCCAGCCCACTTCTTATACAGTGACTGAAAGTGAGCCAAGTTGAGTTTTTTTCTGTTGAGTTCCATCTCTAAGACAGGCCACTGTTTGCACATTTAAAAAATACACTAAGGAAGTTTGCACAAATCATGATATTTGCAGAAACTGGAAGCCAGATACCATATAGTTGTAGTGTGATTTATGCATATCATGCTAAAATTGCATTTTTTCCAGCTGCAAACTTCCATAAATTGCACAATTAGCGTGATTTGCACAAATTTCCTTTGCATTTTTAAAATGCACAGTCAGTGACCTGTCTCAGAAATGGAAGTCCATGAGCTGGTTCAACACACACAACTGTGAGTTGGTTCCTGTGTGAAGCCAATGAACTAGAATCTGGGAGGCTGAATCATGAAAATTTGTCAGATGTTCACTCCTGCACATCAGATTGCTTATACATCCCTTTCCCAGACAGTGTCCTATCCAGGCATTGATGAGACTCCAGCTTGCTTGTTTCTACCAAGGTGGTTCCTTCATGTGACCTGTTGTTAATACAGCCTCCTAACATTAACATCAGTTAACAGATGTCCTAGCATTAACATTAACATCAATATTCTGGATCAGGCAACAGTGCTATTTCCCCCAGCTCATCACTGGTGCTTGTGGAGTCTCTGGAAAGGAAGAGGCCAGCCTGATATCAAGTGAGACTGAATTTACCATTGCAGCTGTATTCTATTTCACCCATAGTTTGGGTGAAAGAGGAAAACTGGAGATGGGGGCAGGGATCCATAGAGGATGTTATTTGGCTGGCAAATTTGCAAGACATCTTAATAACAGAGTCATTAACTAATGAGGAGAAATTGGAACAAATGAGTCATTTACTTTTTAATGCAGTTTGTCTTTCTTTCTGTGTGGTAAAGATGACAGAATTACCAAATGAAAGCAAGTCCTTCATGTAGCCAAAAGCTACATTGGAAGTGTGCCTTCTTTTCTTGCATAGCTGGACAAATCTGTATACATATGGCTAGCCCAGATAAATTTTGCTATATATTTCCTTCTCCTGTCTTTCATGTTCAGATAACTTGTTCTTTTACACCAAATTTTCACCATGTTTTACTTGGAAACTGATATTGCAATGGAGAATGCTTCTGTTAAGAATTTCATCAATCCATACATAAGAACAGAAGAAAATCCATGCTGGACCAGATGAGTGGCCCATCTAATCCAGTGCTCCATTCATACTGGGGCCCACAGGATCTTTCCAGCAGGATGGGTGCAGGAGTACCACCTGCCCAGCCACCACACACTTTTGTAGGTGACTTCATTGCACTCCACATCCTTGGTCAGCATTCTCTGCCCACTTAGAATGCCCAACTTTCATGAGTCTGTTTGGATTCCTTCTTCTTAGCTGTTGTTGTTTTTCTTATGGTTTGTACTGCTGCAAACCTTTGGGTTACCACAAGCCTGCCAGTACCTCCTCATTGTGTGAGTATGGTGCCAGTCTGGCTACATGGACCAGCGCTTACAAAACCGAATCCATGAATTTGATGGTGTTCTGAGACGATCCACAGTCTAAGTCATGTTGATCCCAACCTAACTCAAGTTGGATGTTGTTGCAAATAACAAGTGACCCCAGATGGAGAGGTGCATCCATCCAGTTGGCATCAAATTACTCCCTGGGGACCAGAGGAGCCTCACATGGAAAACCTGCTTCGGCTGTGTGCCTGAGTCGTCTTTGCTTGCTCCAGGCTGTGCCTAGGCCCTACTCTCGAAAAGGATCCTACAGAAAATAGAAGTCATGCCTCTTACTTTTCCTTAGTGTGAGTTTGCCCAAACAGATGTGAAGGATGCTTTTGTGTGACAGCCGAAGAAGAAGTGGTATTTTGCAACTGCTTCAGAAAGACATCAGAAATGTTCAGACGACCAACTCATGCCAAAGCATAGCCCACAAACCAAATCACGAACTCAGACATCATGAGCTTCTTTTACTCGCAGCAATTTCCTGGGTAAATCAATTCCCTTGATTGTGCATATGCAGAGGGACTGGATCAATCGCCAATGTGAGGCCTCATGTTTGGGACCTGCTATGCTTTAGTTCCACACGTGAGCCAGTCCAGACAGGTCTGGCAAGGCAAATGGAATGAGAAGTGATGGTTTTCATCATCGGGAGTAGAGACTACTGTCGTTACCTGGCAACAGACTATCCTGGTGCTAGCCAGTTTAGAAACTGCATATATTCCAAAATGCCTACATCTAATAGCCTGCATCTCCATCGTATGCACTTTCATCAGGAGTAAACTTTGGAAAATTTCTCTCATATACAGGAGGGAACACTTCCCAAATGATATACGCATTCTGGGAGCAAGAGGGCGGGCAGGCATCAAAGGAAGGCATTATAGGAGTTGCCTTGATTAATGGGGAAGTTGACAAAGTGCTGGGAAGCTGCAAGACCAAAGCTGGGCTTCACTGGAGCAAGAGGCCAGGCCTGAGCATCATGGCAGGCACAAATGGAGCATCGGATACTTGCAGGCAGGCTGGCAGTTTCAACTGTAATTGGCTTTGGAGGAGTTACAGGAAGACTGAATAACATTCATGGATGCCTTCATACATAGGCTTATGGCCACAGGATGAGGCCACAGGCTCAGGGAGCATTGAAAGGGAGACTATGCAAGGTACAGACAGTCAGTGTTGCAGCCCACAGGTAATTTCCAGACCTGAAGCATATTCACATGAGATGAAGTGTGATTCATTTAAATGGAGACTGTCAAACGTGCTTGCGAGGAGTGCTAGAGTCGAGTCGTTATATGCAGAGCCTAGTCTTGAAGGGGAAAGAAAGAGGATCTGACATCTCCTTGTTTTTATGCCAATCTATCTTCCCCAAAGCAAATGTCATTCAAAACCAGAAAGCTGCTTTGATTTTGAACAAAGCTAGTTGCGTGTGCTTAAAAATTGCAGTTCCCTGGTATTTGACCTTCCACAAGCCTTTGTTAAATTCAGAGGCATTCAGAGTGATAGAACAGCCTACCAGGAACAACATCCATCACACAGAATAAACCAAAAAATAAATTCATCATAGAACCAAAGACTTTAAAGTATACAGAGGACAGCTTCATATTTATATCATTTAATTATCATAATTTAATCTTGAATAATTAGTGCATTCATCTTGCTCTTTTGGAAAACTGTGGACCAGGTGTCACAGGCAGCTATTGAATACAAATCTCTTACACTGATTTTGTGAATATTTAAAGTGCTTTATTGGCCATCTGAGATTCCTCTAATTTCTTTGCAGACTGCATAGGTCACTTCTTCAGGATCTACACATCTAATGAAATTTTGGGTGTTCCCCCCCCCCTCTTTTTCATGCCCTGCCCTGCCCTGCCCTGCCTTTTTATTTTATCTTATCTTATCTTATCTTATCTTATCTTATCTTATTTTATTTTATTTTATTTTATTTTATTTTATAGGCAAGCTGTCCCTCTTATAATATGTTTAAAAAGAGTTACAGACTGCTTTGAATGGAGAGGTGGTACAGAAAATTCCATCTAATGTAGGGACACAGAAAGCTTCCTTAGACTGTCAGACCAGGGTCCATCTAACCCACAGACAGGAAGCACTTCCCCTGAAAGACATTCTCCCGCTGGATCAGAGCAAGGTACCATATAGTCCAACATCATGTTTCTGACACTGATTAGCCAAATGCTTCTCAGATACACCATGCTGAAGATGGTGGGGAATGAAAGTGATGGTCTTCTTCCATGGTTGTCCCCAGCATCTGCTTTCGAGAGATACATTCCTTCCAGTGGGGCTGGCTCTCAACATTAGTGTTGTACTTTATTTTATAAGATTTGTTAGTCATCCTGGGCTCTTTGTTAGAAATGGTAGGAGGTAATTCTCATAAACAAACAAACAAACAGAAATAAATGAAAGTTGATCTTAAATCTGGAACAGTCTTCCCAACCTGGTTCCCACCAGATGTTTTAGCCTACAACTCCTACCATCTTGGGTCATTGGCAAAGCTACCTGGAGCTAATATGAGTTGCAGGCCAAAGATCTGGTGAGACCTTTTGGGAAGGCTAGTCTAGAGCCAAAAACAGTCTTCTCCAAATTAGTGTGCACCAGATTTCAGGATCATTGACTTCCAAGGCCTGGCCCACATGGCCAATGGTCAGGAATGCTAGGAGTTGTAGCCAAGGCACATTGAGGATTCCAGATTATGGAAGGTTAGTCTAAAATAACCTCAATGCATGAGCAACTCCATCTTACAGAGCTATCTTTCTCTAGGGAGGCAACATATCTGCCTCCCCACTAATCTTCTCCCTACTCACTCACGTATGTGCAGAAGTGATCTGGCACAAAGGCTTGCCATGGGACATTCTGCCATGCCCTGTGTATATCCTGATCATCTTTGGTCAATGTCACCTACTGTGTCTGTCTGTTGTCAACCACCCGAGTTTCTTTCATGAGTTTCCTGGTATCATGAGTGTCGCTTGTATCTTTGATCCATAGAGTGACCCAGAGAACCATCTTTCTATAAAGCGGAATCTAAAGGAAAAGAGTTCTGTTCAAAATACCTTTAGCATAGCAAAGTAGCAATTTACATTTTCAGAAAGAATAATAAACCCAAACTAACATGTCTGAAATGGTCATTTGTTAAACTTTCATGAAGAATTCATCATGTACACACACACACACACACACATACACACACACACACATTTCTGAGGGCATTTTGAGTATCCCAACCCATTTTCCAATGATTCCCACGGTAAGAAATTTCCCATGAGCAACTTTGTGTGCCTTTGGTGTCAAAAAATAGTTTTTAAACTTAGAAGGTTAGAAAAATGTCATAAGCTGTGAAGAGAAAACTTTAAGTAACTTTATGTAGAATTTTCTTATTACAAAGAACTCACATTTTTGGTTTTGTGGGCTATTTTTCCATCCCCCTATCAAATCTGTCCATAATGAAGGAAATACCAGTCTACTGATTGTGCCAGTCTACTGATACCCAGAACATATAAACCCTAGAAATATAAACATATAGGAATAAAGCTGCCAGGCTGCTGAAGGGGACTGGGCGTTATGTTCACATGACTCCAGTTCTCCGTCAGCTTCACTGGCTCCCCATTGAAGTCCGGGCCCAATTCAAGGTGTTGGTGATGACCTATAAAGCCCTAAACGGCTTGGGTCCTGGCTACCTGAAGGAGCGCTTACATCCATATACGCCCGCCCACCCCCTGAGATCTGTGGGAGAGGCCCTTCTCCGGGAACCCTCCGTGAAAGAAATTAGGAGGGTAGGTACACGGAGGAGGGCTTTCTCTGTGGTGGCACCCAATCTATGGAATGCACTCCCCAGAGAGGTCCGCCTGGCGCCATCGTTATCTTTTTTTTGGCGCCAGGTGAAGACCTTTTTATTCAAACGTTATTTTAATTGTTAATATTATTTATTTCTTTTATTTTTCGGGCCAGGTCGACTCATATTATATTGTTTTATACTGTGCTTATTTATTTATTATTGTGAGCCGCCCCGAGGCTTCGGCGAATGGGGCAGCATAGAAGCCTTCTAAATAAATAAATAAATAAATAAACCTTGCTTCCCTAAATCAGTTTTCTTTGGATAAACCCATAGGACATTTTCTGTCTCCAAAATATGGTTTGGTTTGGAGAACATAGAGCCAATAGCAAAACCAAAACCAGTAGATTCTGGGAATGCTTATGCCCTACTCTGGTCTTTTTCTCAGAAAGGAAATGTCAAGAGAGTGATGCCGGAGAACCATGCTGTAGCTCTATTGCCATTTAATTTTGCAGTAGAAAGTACCTTTGGGGTACCTTTCTACTGCTGCCTTATTGGAACAAAAGATGTGATTTCATTCTTTTCCCAAGGCTGCAGTGTTTGCTTTGCTCAAGCTCCAGTGTTTGGCAAGCAGTTGCCTTATTTATTTATTTATTTGCTCAATCCATATTTTTATACCCCCCCCCCCCCCCCCATGCTTCAGTGAAAGACTCCTGGGGCACATACAATTCAGAATCAGAGTAATATTAAAAACACAGGAGCAGGAGACATGAGATCCAGCTGAGCTATAAAAGCCAATGGTACAACCAGTTACACAACACGCTGCAAGTCCTACACATTGTTTTCTTTCTGGCACTGGATAGATATCAGGCAGCCGAGCAACTCTACGAAGGCCATTCCTGCAATGAGGGGGCACCAGGGCAGTAACAGCAGCAGTTCCTTTCCTTAGTTTCCAGCTGCCTCACTGAAGACAGCAGGGAATCTAAAGGAGGATGTGGGCAAGCTCCCATGAAAAATTGTGATCTTTCAACCAGCTAGCGGTTGAGCTACTCCTGGTTTTATAGGTAAAGAGCAGCACTCCCAACTGAGACCAGAAAGGGACAAGCAGCCGGTGTAGCTATTCAACACTGGGTGAAATGTGTACAATATGAGTGGCCCCAGTCAATTTACTGGGCCTCAGCCCTTCTGTAATTGCTTCTAGACACTGATTCATCAAGGAGAAATAGTCAGTTATACGTAGAGTATATGGATGTCACTTTGCATCTCCAGACGATCCCTCACTTGATGGTTTCATATTCATGTTAATCATGGTTGATAAGATGAGGAAGAGCCTTGCAGAACCTCATGGCATGAAGACTTTGGGGCCTGGCAGAAGCCTTCCAACACTACCTTCTGCAGTGCAGAGACAGAAGCGCCATGTCCCCCCATCAGCTCCCTGTATCCAATCCGCTTATCCTGAGCTGGCTCCTCACACACACACAGGCCTGCACCACTGAGAGAGCAGAACTATTGTGAAGCGTTTGCGTATGTTTGTCTGTGCATTTGGAGTTAACAGATCAGCATGTCCCAACCTGCATTCCCACAGGCTTCATCCCCCACGAAACCCAGCCAGACTCGTCAGGAATGCTGGGAGTTGCGATCCAAACTATCTGGAGGGCATCAAGTTGGGGAGACTGCTTTAGATCTAAAGCAGAAGTTCAGTCTCTGATTCTTCTTTCAGCTGGTGACTCTAACTGAGCAGATGCTAATTAGTCATAGCCATTATGACTATGATACAGCAACTGTTGTGATTTATTGATTTATTGATTTTTTAGAGTATTTTAATGTTGGGAGACATATCAGGGATCCGCACTTTGGGCATTTCTCACCATGGAAATATATCTAAATGTGTATGTGTGTGTGTGGATGTGTTCAAACTCTGCTTACCTTAAACAGCTGTCATTAAAGCTTTGTGCAACCATTTCCACTCAGCTCCCCCTCTGCCAACATCCTGTTGCCAAGATCCCTCCTTCTTCTCCTTGCTTGCATACCTCTGCTTCCAACCAAATGCCAGCAGGACTTCTTGCCTGTTTTCTTTTCGTCTCATTTGGGAAATCCAGAATCGTTAGCTCTCAGTACCTATCACAGATTATTAATTTTTCCAGTGACAGACTGACTCAGGGCACCAGGCTCAGGGAAAGGCTGCTACTGAATAATTCAGCCTTTATATTCTGATAAAGATATTGTAACTTGTGTGTCAAGGAAGGTGGGTGATCTATGCTGCAAATTTAGTTTAGTTACTGTTTTTATATTCACCCCTCCCAAAAAAAAAAATCCTATTCCAAAAGAAGCACAGAGTAGCTACAATATTAACCAAGCAATTGCAAGTAAATAAAAATGAAAAATAAAAAATAAAATAAAATGCAATACAACAATAACGATCCTGTGTTCAAAAGATGAAGGGAAAGAGTCTATTATGTAACATTTGGGTCTACATTGCAATCCAGCCAAAGTTTAGCATATATAAGACCTCCTAAAATCAATGCAAGGACTGATCTAAGTATCTCTGAAAGAAGGCACCATGGTTACTTCAGAAACACAAATGTCAAGTCATCCTGACTGGGTCTGGTATCACAGAGAGTGGGCCTGTCTCTGGCTCATCACAGAGTATTCAGAGGGATTTGTCAGGTCCTGAGCAAGAGGCAGAGGAGCACGGGGAGGCCAGACTCCAGGCTATCTAGTGAAGTTTCTCAGGCAGAGTGTGAGGATCTGCTGCTTTGGAAGGGGCAGAAGGGTTTTTGGGGTGGGAGGAGCAGCCAGTTCAAGACTCAGTCCTTCCCCTGGTCAGGAGGCGATAGGAGACGTACACTACCCAGTTATAGGGTCTCTGGTGCTCCCTCTGTCCAGCCCTCAGGCAGCAAGAGCCACCCTGAGCATGGAGTCAGAGGCTGTACTGAAAGGGAGGGACAAATAAGAAGTTTGCAGTCCAGTTCAGCTCTTGCCATGGGCAGATGCTTCTCCCTCAACTTTTGTAGGACTTTAGAATTCATACTGTCCTGTTAAGTTGCCACAAAAGAATTACCCTACAAAGGGTTCATTGTGAGGTTGATAAACAGAAAGAAGAGGGAAGAGACTAGCTTATGACAGGTATCCTGCTTTGTAAACTAACAGTGGTTTGTACAAACCATATTTTCCCATATTCAGATGACAAAGGCTGTGTTTGCACAGCACAACAAGCAACCCTTTATGGTTACCATGGTTCATGGTTGGTTTTTTTTTAAATCATGATCGATGGTAACATCAAACAACAGATGACTGAGTGATTTCTACTTCATCGTGGCTTCCGTCCTCTTCATTCAGTCCTCCCACTGTTGGCATGTGTCCCGTCATCCGCATACCTGGAATTCAATCCCAAGGTGCATCACACCCTGCCTGTGTTGCCTGCCTTTTCCTCACTGGTCCTCAGATAGAGGCTGGATGGCTGGAGCAGCTCCTCCAGTTGCTGCTTTTTCCAGGGGATGTCATGCACATGCATGCAGATGAGATTCCCAGGCGTGCACAGGAGATGGAGGGCTTTGGTGGGAAAGGCAGCTCAGACCCTAAGGAGGGGGAGTGGATAGCTGCACCAGCCTTGGCTCAGAGTCATCACACTGATGTTGGAGTTGCTGAGGCTAGTGAGGCCCTGGCTTCCCAAATTCTCCCACTGAGCCAGCCTGAGCCAGCTCTGGATCAAAGCACTTCAAGGACAACCACAGAGTGTCCCCCTCAATTGTGGGAAAGAAGCCGAGGGAGAAGAGGCTGGGGAGGGGTTCTCGGGAAGAGAACTTGACACCCCAGGAGACGTGGACGCGAGGGCCCATCAACGCACCCACCAGCTAGACCAGTTAGGGGCTCAATGGGAAGAACGTAGGCGCACTCATTTTCATAGAGCACCCCCCTCCAGAAAGCAGCCCCAAAGGGTCCATAAGCAAAGCTTTGGGTGAAGGGAGGCAGAGTGAGGGTCAACTTTCCACCTGGTGTGTGTGTTTTGAGGCTTATGAATATGTTGTTTCTGTATGGGATAAAGACTCTTCTAATAATTGCTGAAGTGCCTGTCTTGTTTGGAAGGGGATGCCTAGCTCACAACAGGGGACTCTGTGCATACCAGGTTTGTGGCAATCATGAGCCTGGATTCAGACAATACAGTAAGCCATAATGGTACAGAGAAACCAAAGAACAAACCATTGTTTCTTACAGTGGTTTCTAAAGACCAGACTTACCATGGTGAAAAGACATGACTTGGTTCAGACAACATGACAGATCCACAATCAGAAAACAAACCACTGTGGCTTGTCATGTGGTGTGAACCCAACCATAGAAAACTGGTTTCTTACAAACCATTTAAAACTTCCAAATATCTTTCAAAATCTCCATGTTTGAAGGTTGAAGATGGGAGTGTGCATACCTGAGAGTCACAACGGTACATTCATAATGATAAACCTTGATTTGGCCATAATGGCTATGTCTGATTACTATATAAAGTGGCATTATATTAAGCCAGGTTATTCATCCAGCTAACCCAGTATCGCCTGTTCTAATTGCCTGTGCTGTTCCAGGGTCTAAGGTAGGGGCCCTTCTTAGCTGAGTTCTTTTACCAAGAGGTGCCAATGAGCAGACCAAAAACTTTTTGGTGCAGAACACGTACATCACCACTGAACTAGGAGCCCAGGATCAATATGCTGCAGCCATGTAAATTAATTGATGACAGCTGTTCAAGACTTGAATTCCACTATTGTTGCCAAGATCTGAGCAAGTCTGCCCAGAAGAGCTGCTGTTGCACAAAAGGTTCAGAATATATTACAGAAGCCTGATCAAAGGTCCTAAGCAGCACAACATAGAAATCAATGGTGTATGTGAGAGTAAATTCAGTTCCAGATATTTAGGGCAAAATGAAGAGGCTTATATAGACAATATAGTCAATAAATGTTTTTAGATTAAAGGTCTGTTCTTCTTAGTCTTATAAGCTCCACCCAGCCATTTTTAGGCACTTTTATATCCCATTCACTTCCATGGGAAAAAAATTTAGTATGTGCGTCTTTCTCTCCCATTGAAAAGCATGTAATTTGGCCTGGATCATTCAGTGGCTAGACAGAGCCTATTTTATTCCCATTGTTATCCACAAATAAGTATTCACAATACAAATTTCCAGGAGTTTCTTTTTCCAAAGAAGAAGGGGGTGCCTTTATTTTTTGAGTTGTGATTGGATTCCTGGACAAATCAGGAAAGCTTCCTAGCTGGCCCATTTGTGCAAAGCAAGCAAGACGTTCCGGGCATAGTCTTTTTGCTGTATTTCCTGGCCTGCTTACAGACCTCAAGGATATCTGAGAAGGTAACTTATGAACAAAAACCACATTCCTATTTAATCCTCCAATGCATTTTCAACCCAAGCTGGAAAAATCATGTGTGAGCGAATTACATTGACACCTGTAGGCCATTTCAGTAGCTTAGCTCCTCATACATTTTGCGCTGTTTTTCTTAGCACACCTGCAGATGTAGAGCAGGAAAAATTAGCTCTTAGAATCCCCTGTTGATGTTATTGTCTAATATTTAGAATATTAGAATAAATAAATAAAGAATGAATGCGTTGATACATAGATATTTGGTTGTCTCTCTTATGAATTATATTATCTGACAGCAGCACACAGGAGCATCTGTAAACAAGTTCAACATTTTCTCTTTCTCAGTTTCAAGTGCAGAAATATTCTTAAAGTGTTCGAGTTTTCTTTTGAATGAATTTGTATTTGTTCCATAGTCTTTCACCTTTCAAATTTGCCTTTAGAGTTTCCCGCTGTTGTTTCATTATTTCTTTCAGATGCAACAAAGTTATCTTGTTGTGCACAGCTCTTAGACAGTTTTTCCTACAGCTGTCCACAAAAAAAAGTTTAATCTCTGCTGTTAAAAACTGAGCATGAGTATTGAATTAAAAGGAGTTCTGAATAGTCATGCTTTGTTTAAAGATTTGGCAACATCGAAGTTTTTAGGTAGCTAAATCTTCCAAAGTTATTCTAACTAGGCTTGCCATGGTTATTCTCCTGCCACTGAAATAAAACAGGAACCAGATGGTTCAGCAAATGCAGAGACAGATTAACTGCAGACTTTAAGTAAATTCCACTGTGTTTGATCGGAATTACTCCTAGGACAGTCTGCAAGGGATTGTGGCTTCAGTTTGCAGATGTGAGTTGCGAAGGTAGTTCTTTCATATGTAAAGACTGCCCTAGCAGCACCCTAGCGGAGACTTCCTTAATTCTACTGTAACTATCCAGAAGGTGAATTGAAGTGCTTAACTCTCCACAAGGTGATTTGGCAGGGGAGCGGGGCTGGGGATGACTGACCAGATGCTTCATATGCTGACAGTGGCTCTCCAAGGTTTCAGACAAGGGTCATTGTGGGAAAGCCATGGCCAGGAAAGACTGGTGACCCCTATCCATTTTTGAGCTTCATAGGAGCTATCATGGATGACAAATTCCACCCCCAAACTAGCTATATCACCATGGAGCACATGGACCGTTCCTATAAAGTAGAAAAGGAAAGCTGCAGTGGCTGGGGATCCCCACTGATATAGGACTCACCTGCCTCCACTGCACGTAGGTGGAAGGAAGTGGAGGATGATAGGCATGGTCTGTCCAAATGGCCATAGGGAACATGAGGACTGGCTCTCATCCAGTGCTTCCATCATGCTGATGGGTGACCAGACAGGCATGATTTGGGTGAGCCAATGTGGCAAAAGACACTGGATCAGAGGAATCATTTGTGATGACCTGTTCTCCCTTTCCCTTCCTTTTCATGTCCCTGAGGCACGATTGTGCCCTTGGTACATTTCTAGCCCCCGGTTCCTCCCGGAGACTTAGTGCAGTGTGCACAGGTGCTCCCAAACAATTCCCCATTTGAGTGCCTGACACATCACTACTGCTTACCTTCAGGCAAGAGCCACCATGGTGGACGCCCAAAAAGGCAAGACCAAATGCCCCCACCCCCCGAGCTTTCCCCCTCATCCTTGCGAAACGTAGGGATAATTGTAAGGGCCATAAAGTCAGCAACAGGGTGTGCGGGAACACTTCAGGTTGTAACGCAAAGCAGGCGATGCTGCATGCTATGTGGGAGAGGGAATAAACACAGGGACATTGTTTCTATCCCATATTTCTGGTACTGAACCACCTTGCCACCCTCAGTGAACTGTATGAAACTAGACAGCTTTCGAGCTTTTCCCTTTTACAGCTCACCTAAGTGACTCTTGCGATGGACCTGTACTTCAGTTGTCTTTTCTTCCCACTAGGTGAAAGAAAATTAATTATGTTTCCATCTATATAGGCACCCCAGTTTAATAGATTTGTATCCTCTGCTCTTCATAGTTTAGTGAACATGTCTCTAATGGGGTATGTTAGATATGGCATTATGTGCATTTGCTCTTTAAAAGAAAAAAGTCTCCAGAGACGGTATGTCATTGCTGTGGCCTTCAGGATTTCTAATTAAATCTTTTAATGTTTTCCATTTATTTCTCCCTCAAGCTCCTTGTGATAGTTTATGAGTTCAAATTACCACCACTGCAGGGAGAAGCTGCTGCAAGCTCACTCAGCATCAATTCCAGCTTTCTGCTGCTCAGCAGTCATAACCATTTGTCAATAAAAGGGGGAAAAGATAACACCAGTGAGGTGTCCCTTTACTGTTTTATGGAGAGATGAAGTAATTTGAAATGGAGAGTGCTCAGCATTAGCCATATCTAGGGTCAGAGATGCACAATCTGGGTTACATAGATCAAACTGGCCTCAGAAAGCTTCTTTACTCTTTGCTCTGAGAAATTGTATATAAAGGTACAGAAATGCTTAAAATTCCATAAAGATGCCCAAAACATTGCGAGGGCTGCTTTTCACATTACAAGTTGTCCAGACAAGAAGGGATAAAACATCAAAGTCTAGGAAAATGCACACGTGTGGGTAACACTACAATCCTGTACCCACTTACCTGAGGCTAAGCCCCATCGAATTCTGTGGCGCATTTAAGCAGAAAATGCATAAGACGGCACTGTAAGACTGGTTTTGCATGGCAACCCAACTGGTGGATTGAGTTCAACACTTAGATCATGCTTTCTTCCAAAACAGAAACCCAATGCAGGCTCCCAGATAGATGCCTCCCGCCTCCACCTCCAAACTTCAATGCTATCAAGGAAATATCTGGGCGATACAACATATAGGCCCTTTTTCAGCCACAAGAACTGATCCTGTTGAGTTGTGCTAGCTTAGTAAAGTATAAGATGGTCGGTTAGTCTTCTCTACTTTTCATTAACTACATTTATATGCAAGAGAGAACTAAAGCATGTTTGTTCTGGTTTTTTATTTGTAGTTTATTTCTCTTTACAGCTGCCCACCAGTGTCACTGTCCCCCTTTCATCTCCAGGGAGTATTATTCTTAGTACGTCCTCACCTGAACAAACATCCAGAGGCATTTCATTGTCATTCTCAGCCTCTCCATCCTGCATGTCCACATGTCACTCAAAAGGCAAAATGCTCCAGAGTCAAAGGAGTGCAGCAACTTCTTTGGCATTCAATTAAAAATGTTAAACTGAACATTTTCTTTACAGCAACCTATGTATAGATGGGGCTGGGGGTGGGAAACTGGAGTAATGAGCAATAGTGTCTGGTCATGAATGACCACTTAGTGATGGCACTATTTTACCACTAAGTAGAAACAACAAAAACGCACTTGCACCCTTCTCTGTTTTTCTTCTTTTCTTTTTGGAGAGTGGCAAGGATGGTCTTATTTAAGCCATCCTACACTGGCACATCTAAGCCAACTAGGTATTACTTGGATCTATTACATTGCTTTCCTTTTGCTCTTTTATAATTTCTAGCACTTGTATTACTTTGGGGTCTTGTGCAGAACAGTAGACTATACCTTAAAATAATGATGACTCTACACTTGCCGTCTTTGGGCTTCCTTCACTAATATCAAATCCCATGCGAGCAGCTGAGCAAAATGCTGGCTGCTTGGCTTTTCTCCTGTAAAGAGGAATATGCTTAACTATGGGATGCACACGTGGAATAATTCCAGTGTTGTAATCTGGAAGACGCAGCCCACAGGAAGGACCAGATTCCTCTGGTCTTCTAGGATTTGTCAATGCACCAACAGCAGCTTTCTCCTTGTGTACTGACACAGCAGTTGATGCAGGATTGCTTTCTTTCTCCTGGCCTCTTTAATATTAAGTTTGGACCATTACCCCAACAAAATATGATGTCTATCAATGTTATTTTCCTATATTTATTATTTATTTATTTATATTGTCATTTTTATGACACCCCCATCACAACAAAGCCTCGGGGCGGCTCACAACAAAAACAAAATATACCAATATAACAATTATACAACAAAAATATTAAAACCCGGTGCATCTCTGCTTTAAAGATTTAAAATCCCATACATACCAATAAATTAGCAATTAAAATAAGTTTTAAATAAAAAGTTCTTAGCCTGCCACCGAAAAACAAATAACGACGGTGCCAGGCGGACCTCTCTGGGGAGCGCATTCCATAGATGGGGCGCCACCGCAGAGAAAGCCCTCCTCCGGGTACTCACCCTCCTAATATCATTCACAGAGGTTCCTGGAGAAGGGCATCTTTTGCTGATCTCAAGGGACAGGAGGGCATATATGGATGCAAGCATTCCTTTAGATACCCAGGACCCAAGCCGTTGAGGGCTTTATAGGTCATAACCAACACCTTGAATTGGGCCCGGACTTCAATGGGAAGCCAGTGAAGCTGTCGGAGGACTGGAGTCATGTGAGCGTAACACTCCGTCCCCGTCAGCAACCTGGCAGCTCTATTTTGAACCAATTGAAGTATCCGGACCGTCTTCAAGGGAAGCCCCACGTAAAACGCATTACAGAAGTCAAGGCGGGAAATCACCAGCGCGTGTGTCACCGTCGCCAGGCAGTCGTACTCCAGGTAGGGGCGCAGCTGATTAATCAGCCGAAGCTGAAGGAAAGCGCTCCTCGCTACCGCCATCACCTGGGCTTCTAGAGACAGCTCAGGGTCGAGGAGCACTCCCAAGCTGCGAACCCTTGAAATATGAAATATATGAAATGAGCATAAGCATTTCATATCCTTTTCAGTTGTGCAAACAGGCAATTACTCAGGAAAATGATGACAGAAGAGCATTGCACACAAACAAATAAAAGTCACACTGCTGGAACTTCTGCCATATTCTTCTCTTCACTCTGTAATTCAGCAAATGATATTATTGCTATAAGATTTCACTGCATGTATTATTCCTGGCTTCCAGAACTCCACTCCCCTGACAGCTAGACTGTATAGTCTATTTAAGGCACAATCCTATGCTTGTTTACCCGGAAGAGATGTCCTATGACTCCCAACATTTACCCTTTTTACACAGGGCCTGCGAAAAATGACCTGGGACCTTCTGCATGCCATGCCTGTGCTCCACCAGAAGTAGGGTGACCAGCTGGCCACTGCTGGGAGGGTCAGGATGCTGGGATCGATGGGCCAGCATGAGATTCTGCAGGGCTGGTCTTGAGCTGCATGACTACATATTCAGCTCATTAGCCAGCGGTGGCAAGTGCAGGAGGTCTGGGAGCCTTTTTCACGCCCTGCCCCACACCTTGGCCTCATTGTGCAATCTGCTGACACTAGGCCTGATGGCATAAATTTATCTGTTCCATTCTCCTACGATTTACTATCAGTTTTGCTACTCTTACAAGGACTATTGAATGTTATTCTCTGCCTTTGGCAGAACAAGTTCCTGAAACCTGTATCTGAATAGCAGAATCTGCCTTTCCATCCATTGCAGGACTGGCTTCATGTCTGAGGAGGAGCTTTGCAAACTATCCTATCTTCCATATTAATTTCCAACAACGCCCCATTGTGGGAAATCATTGGTTTGCCAAAAATTGATGGCAAATCACTCCATCATGCTCAGTCGCACTAAAAGGGTTGGGCTTGTTTGCATGATCAATGTTGTCTTTTAAGCCATCAGTAGTTGCTATGGAGGGCTAAAATGGACACCTTTAGCACAGAACAAAATGAAGCAGTTATGGCTGAGCACCATTTTGTTTGTTAAGAATATTTCTGATAGGGGCACAGCAGGACTGGGGACACACCTGGGCAGTCAGGCATGTTTTGCCCACATCAGCATCAGCAAATGCTCCATAGGATTTAACCACTGTGGTGGCCTCTTAACTCTTGATGTGGGGTGCCCAGCTCACAGTTTGCCCTTAGGTCTTTTCCGCCCAGTATGCATTCTTTATGGACATCTACACAAGAGCAGATTTACTCCTGAGGAGCCACACCCCTGTCTGTCTAGCTCCAAAGCCTACATGAAGAGGACAGGAAAGGCTGAGGTCTCCAAAAAGGAAAGGAAGAGTAACTGCTCCAGGCTTGTTATGGATGTACGTATATGCACACACATATCAACCATTATGCTAGTGAGCTCTGGTTTTTGAAGCAAGGAGAATATTCATAGTTTTAAACTATTCAAAAACTATAAAGAAATGTCCTGACAATGCCTGAATATGGGGGTTTTGTCTTGCTTTCAGTCGCTAGATGGATGATGTCCCTGAAAGTATTTCCTCCAGTACAGCTACTGCAGGGAGAGAAGTCTCTGTTTCTAAATATGCTTCTGTACCTTGCTGTGTTGCTTTCATCCTTTGATCCTAGATGCGAAGCGCAGTCAGCCTCTTCTCTTAAGGGAACTTCAAACTGACATGGAGGATTGACTGCTTCTCATGCGGTCTCAGCATGGCACGGCATTCATGCCGTGCGCCTGGTATGACATGCTATCACACTGAAGCAGCTGTTGACCTCACAAGATGAAAGGAAAGGCAATTCGACATATGCATCCGCGAGGACTAAGGAAAATGCTCCTACCTATTTCATGGTAGAATCACTCGTGGTAGAAATGGTCATGCAGGTATGATCGATTCTGTCTAACAATAGAAACAATGCTTGCATGTATGTTAGCCTCAGTATTGAGAGGCAACTGTGGGGACAACAGCCTCATCGCAAGACACAGACTGCCTCAGGTGACACAACAGTCCACCCTTGTTTGTGATCATAGGTGGGTTGTCCAAACAGGGCTTGCTTCACCAAGTGTGGTCAGTTGCACTTTTACAAAACATTTTTATTCGGAAATCAATGTACTGCCAATGGGAGGTAGAATGGGGAAATAGGGAAATTTTGCACCTTCCACCTATAAAATTATGCATATGTGACCTTAGCTGGGGACCTGTTTAGCATTTGTTCCTCAGAACTTTGATGTCTCCAGACATTTTGTGTCAGATCTGTGACAGCTGTAAATATCCAATCTTCCACTTAACATGGACCTATTGAAGCAAACAAAAGATCAACAGATCTTTCTTCTTAAAAGCCTTTGCAATATGAAAAAATAGAGCAAACTGAAAGGAGCAAACTTTCAAAAGGCTTTTAATGGATTGGCTGTTTATAATAAACACAGTTATACAAAAAAGTAGAATAGCTTTCTCTGGAGGGATTGTATGAGTACTGAAGCAGAAAAACACTGCATAAGAACAGTTTTTATTATGGCATCCCTACTGTATGGCAGCCTAGCCACTCAGCAGAAGTCCTTTAGAGGTCATGAACTAGTCCCAGACGGATTTGCACAATCCAAAACTAATACAAGTACACTTGTGCTAGACCAAACTGTGAATTAAGGGGAAATTAGAAGAAAGAAGAGCAGAAGAGCTACAAACAGCCATATGAAGTGCTTTATAAACAGAGAAATAGACTGGACTGTTAAACAAAGGCTTCTTGCATTCACACATTACACTAGGTAAACACTTGAAAATGTGCACTGTGTAGCAGTCTCAATACATTACAAGGAGTGTGAAATACCCTTACTCACAGATGAAGCACTAGTTTAGTTTATTCCTCGTTTCTGAGTAAATCCTGAAGTGTGATTGTGTCTCTTTTCCCATAATTATTTATACTTTTCACAAACAAGGTTTGTCAGGAAAGCTATGTGGCTCTAAAAAATGAAAAATTGTCAGGTTAACTTGTTCAACTGAGTGTTCATATAGGCTGTTTTTCCCCCTTTTTTGCCTTCATTACACAGATCACTGGGCCCAGTGGGCAAACATTTCATCTTCAGGTGATTCCCTGACAATTGTATCCAGCAAGGCAAAACCAAGAAAGCTACCTGTGAAGTGTTGCGCCAACCCATTGGGAACAAAGGTATTTTTGCTTGATTGTTCATTCTCAAAGTTAAAAGCAGCTTTGGGGCTCAGAGAAGAAACTAGGATTGGGACTATGACATGGGGGTAGAGCATGTTAAGCAATCCCTCCCATATTCCCAATTAAAGGCATTCCCCCTCCCAGCATTGCTATCCAAATATCCAAGGCCTCCTATGCTGTGAGCTGCCCCGCCATGTTGCCTTTTTCCTGTCCAGGAGGCTCTAATGGATGGAAGGGGTCCATCCCAGGCTGAGCATCATAAGCTACCTAGACAGAGACTGCAGCACCCCACTCAGTGGCTCACCAGAGGAGACGGCTGCACAGAAATCTGAAGGTCCCCAGACTGAACCCCAGCAAGTCTTGATTTGGCATAGAAGAACTGGCCTCATCTCCTTCTCCTTCTCCATCTCCATCTCCATCTCCATCTCCATCTCCATCTCCATCTCCATCTCCATCTCCTTCTTCTCCTTCTCCTTCTCCTTCTCCTTCTCCTTCTCCTTCTCCTTCTCCTTCTTCTTCTTCATCATCATCAGTACATTATATTACATTTCTGTACCACCCATAACCAAAGCTTTCTGGGGTTCACAACATATGTCACCCATCCAGGTCTCAACCATGGCTGAGCCTGCTTAGCTTCCAAGTTTAGGCAGGATCAGACCCTTCAGGAACTATCTAATCTCTCCTAGCTGTGACCCCACTTTCTTGACGGCACAGAGGGCCTTGGCAACCTGAGGCCCCCGTGGGCCCCCACCTGCCACCACTTGCTCTCTGCGATGTTAGAGAAGGGCCAAACTGATGCGTGCTAAGGAGACACTGCAGAGCTGCCCGAATGTGAATTCGCTATGTGATGAGCACCTTTTGCTAAATTAAACTGGATAGATGCTGCCTAAATGCCACAGGGTTTCGATCGGCACCTAGTGGGTGAGATTCAGTTGAGCAGTTCCCAGAGCCATTGAACGAAAACAGACAGGCAGGCTTATCTCCTTGAAATGAGAAAAGAAACATGTTTCTGAAATGGCAGCTGATGAATAGGTCAAGTAACATGCACTGATGCAGAAGGACACAAGGGAACACTATTTTGCATTAACTAGGAATACTTTGGAGCAGGTCCATAGCCACCTCAAGGGTTACTGGTTACCAAGCAATACTCTTCAAGTTACTGCAATGCAGCCTATTTCTCAGGAATGAATGATGAACTGCTCCGCAGATTAGATGCAGGTCAACAGTTGAGATACATACACACCACCAATAGCTAGTCTATCTGCCAATTTAGCTCACCAAATGTTTCCAGGACAAAGATTCAAACATACACCAAAATACAGAATGAATGGCAGTGATGGATAGGAACCATAGGGAGACAGACATTGCTGCTGCCAAAGGCACATGGGGTTGGCGGTTGGAGTGCTGGACTGGGGACCTGGGAGATCCAGATTCCAGTCTCCACTCAGCCATGAAGCTCAGTAAGAGCCAGTCCCTGCCTCTCCATCCAACCTACCCCACGGTATGGCTGTCATGAGGACAGCATGGAGCTATACAAGCCACGTTGGGTTCCTCAGAAGAGGGAAAAGGGGAGATAGAAATGCAAAGTGGTAGTGACAACAGGACTCATTCAAAATGTACAATATTGAGCTTTCCTAGAAGGCTGCCCACATTACTTTCAGCAGAGGGTCAGCCAGAGCAAAGAGCTGTGTGCCACCCTGAACCCTAAAGATGCATATCTCTTGGAAATTAGTACCATGGAACTCAGCGAGATGTACTTCTAATTGCAAGTAGACATGGCTAGGATTGGGCACAGAGGTAAAATGGAGAGAAGGAGAAACTTGTAAGACACCTTGGGATCCTTGCAAGAGAAAAACGGCAGGATGTAAATGCTGCATAATAGCAGTAATAATAATAGCAATAATAATAACAGCCCATCATTATTCTTGAATTATGTGCAAGGCTGCTAATGTAGAAATGATTCCTTGCATGAAAAAATGGAATAGTTTATAGTACTCCCACAATCCATTTCTACAAATTGGGCTTTCGGTTCAAAAGAAGTCAGGTTTCTCACCATTTGATAATAAGGGCATATACTGGTACACTCAAGGAAATTATTATTATTATTATTATTATTATTATTATTATTATAACATTTCTATGCCGCCCCTTGCCGAAACCTCGGGGCGGCTTACAACATGATAAAATACATTGAAATACAATAGTACATAATAAATTACCATTACATACAAAAATACAAAAAATACATTGACTTACAAATATAAAATTGAAATTATCAGTATAAAATAAAAATATAGGAGGAGAAAGAGAAGGAAGAAGAAGTTGCCCTGGCCAGATCATATGTTTTAACAATTGAAATGATGTTTAAATAAAAAGGTCTTTACCTGGCGCCGAAAAACCCGTAACGACGGTGCCAGGCGGACCTCTTTGGGGAGTGAATTCCATAGGTTGGGCGCCACCGCAGAGAAAGCCCTCCTCCGGGTACTTACTCTCCTAATTTCTTTCATGGAGGGTTCCCGGAGAAGGGACTCTCCCGCAGATCTCAAAGGGCGGTCGGGCATATACGGACGTAAGCGCTCGTTCAGGTAGCCAGGACCCAAGCCGTTTAGGGCTTTATAGGTCATAATCAACACCTTGAATTGGGCCCGGGCTTCAATGGGAAGCCAGTGAAGCTGACAGAGGACTGGAGTCATGTGATCATAACGCCCTGTCCCCGTCAGCAACCTGGCAGCTCTATTTTGCACCAACAATGCAAATTAAACAAATCAAGAGATAAAACATATGCTGTACAAAGAACAACACAAATGTTTCATTACCATGTCATAAGAAACCTCAGCTGATCTACAGGAGTTCCCAGCTTTGCTTTGGTCTCACTAAGCCATTGAAACATTATGGTTCCTAAGGCATGATCTTGGCCTGTTGTAGCAAAGGCTGGTGAGACACTTGCCAATTAAATTGCTCCATTGTGTGGCAGACCAGGATAAGCAGCAGAGCAGCTGAGCAAACTGACCAACAGTCATCTTGAACATCTCAGCGACAGATCAGCTGAGCAAACCCCAGTCTTCCTCCCAAACTTGGAATTAAGGAAGCAGCAGGGACCTCTTCAACATCACTCATCACTACAAAGGCTGAGCTCAGGAACCAGGAGCTACAGAGTGAAGGAACTATGGCGTGAAGGAGCACAGGGCAAATATGGAGATAGGACTGAGGAATGAGAAGAAAGCAGAACCAAACAGCAGGTCAGGGTAAAGGGTCAAACCAGGAGGGAGGCTGCAAAACAAGTCAGAAGTCAAAGTAAAGGACAAACAAAAACAGAAACATTGAAATCTGGTTCATACTGAGCCAGAATCTTGGTCTACGTAGTCCAGTATTGTTGACACTGGCTGGAAGTAGCTCTCCAGGGTTTCAGGCAAGAGTAATTCCCAGCCCTACCTGGGGAGTTTGAGGAGGAAATTGGAACGTTTTGCATGCAAAGCATGTGGAAAGCATGTGCTCTGCCACCAACTTATAGCTGTTCCCTTAGAATGCAGGATGAAAGAGTAAGCCAGAACGGCATCAAAGCTCTGGAAGACCTTGTTGTTCAGTAATGATCAGAAAGCAGGAAGCCCTCTTATAGTCCTTCCTGTCCAGGATGATCAATCAGCAACCTGGTAAAGGCAGTCTAGGGTCAGTTACATCAAAGAAGAAGTTAGACCAAGTCATAGAAGACAAGTTATCAGTGGCTACTAGTGATGATGGCAATATATCCAATGATTTAAAAATGAACAAACAAGCAAACAAAAATCCTGCCAGATTAGCCTGGGAGATGATGCTATCTCATAGGAAGCTGCCTTCCACTGAGTCAGCCCACTGATCCATCAGATTCAATGTAGTCTACACCAGCCCTTCCACCAACATATATCATGATGGAACAACCGATGAACAACTTCCACCAACCTAAATATTGATGGAAGTTATTGTCCAGCACATCTGGAGAGGGCCAGGTGGGGTCAGGCTGGTGCACAGCAGCTGGCAGTGATTCTCTACTGTTTCAGACCGGAATATTTCCCTGCTCAGCTTGGAGATGCTACAGATTGACGGGGATCTTTTCCATGCAACGTATGTGTTCTTCCATGGAACGGCAATAAAAACAGGGAGTTCAGTTCTTTGTTTCCTGTGATTCCATATTGTGTTTGTATCAGAGGCTGGACAATCCCTTGAAATTTATACTTCTGGCAAAGTGGGTAGTCATTCCACTGTGCCCTCACCCCAGCAGCTGCCTATGCTGCCCAAAAGTTGTTCTGCAAATTTGTGAGCCCCCAAGATGGATGCTTCCCTCTGAACCTCCTAAGTTTGCTGCTGGGCTGGCACTGCAACAACTAAGCCCCTGGGGAGACCATGAGATATGTCTGGTGGACTGTGTTCAGCTTTGTGAGTCAGAAGTTGAGCAGACTTCTTGAACCAGCAAGCAATTTTTTTACAGTCACCTTGTTTTCATAAATCTGTTCCTTCCTTCTGAATAGTTTGATCATTCACATCTTTGATCACTGGCAAATTGTGGCAGCTGTGACAGGACTGTAAAATGATGCAATCAGAATGCATCATAACTCATGCACAAAACCAAAATCAAGCGGCTCCTCTCCCTCATTTGATTTCGAAGATTTGTACCAAAAAAGAAAGAATTCCCACAGTTCAATACAGTATTCATGTTTAGTTATGTTTACTCTGTGAAACACCATAGCTATCATGCCACATCTAAAAAAATAAAAAATTGCACACCAACACAACCCATTCTCCTCCCATCCAGGTGTGTATATGGGCTTCACAGCCAGTTTTCAAGAATCAGAACAGATGCCTGGTATCTGCAGGTCACTATTTGTCATTTTCTTTTGAAATGCTCTTTTGCCTTCAGCTTCAGCCTATAGAAAAGGCAGCAGGGGCATAACTAAACAGATAGCCACTCACACTGGATTTGAGTAATTGGGCTCTATAGTTATTCCCTTCCCTTGTTCCCCACCAGTCACTTTTTTGGAAAACATTTCTGCCCATAAATACTGGGCAGTGACACTTGCATATAAATTACAAAATATGGTTGACTTGAAATAGGCCTGTATTGCATGTTTTGGCTGAGTCATGTCTGCACCACCGGTACACATTTTCCAGTGGTCTATTCATATTTCTATGAATATCGAGTTGCAGGAAAGTGGGATGTCATTAAAGCAGCGGAGGGAGGTGCGTGTGTGTAGAACAAGTAAAGCATTCACTTCACACTTTTATTTCAACTGCATTTTATTAGGAAGGGACGGGGAAGAATGGGTCAGTGGTGCAAACGTGTTCCCTTTGACTTATCGTCTGAGTCTAAGACCATTCCTTAAAAGGGAGAGATTTAAGAGAGCCAGTGTGGTGCAGTGGCTAAGAGTGTGGGCCTGGGACTCAGGAGAACTGGGCCTGAGTCCCCCACTCAGCCACGTAGCACACGGGTGGCTTTGGGCCACTCACAAAGCCCAACCTACTTGCAGGGTTGTGGTTGTTGTGAAGTTAAGATTGAAAGGAGGAAGAGAATTATGTAAGCTACTTTGCGTTCCTTGAAAAGAAAAAAGGTGGGATATAAAAATAATAAATAAATAACTTCCACTAATGAATAAAATACACTATTAGAAGTATGCACGCCATACAGGTATTTATCTGGACCTGAAGAAGGCAATAGTGATGTTGCTGAGAACGTACATATCAATCTCTAAAATACATTTTAACGGGATGCTCTTATAACCAAAGCACCCTTCATGTGATATATGTCTGAAAGGGATCCATGAATTGCAGGAAGTAAAACCCCTCTGGAATTATTATTATTATTACATTACATTTCTATATTGCCTATAGCTGGAATCTGGGCCATTCCCAACATTTTAAGTCACCCATCCAGATTTTATCCAGGCCTGACTCTGCTTAGCTTCCAAGATTAGACAGATCAGGCTTTTCAAGCTATGGAATAAAGTGAGGGTGAAGAGTTCTGGAAGGTGCAAAAATCTGGGCAGTGATTAGTAAACATACAATTCCGTAGAATTGGTGTAGATTTAGTAAGTCTCCCCACCTCCAAAGGCAATTTGCTTTTCCACCCACCTTCACAAAAAAGAAAGGCTTGACATGCTAGCAGACGTGGCTGAACAGAGTGAATCCAGCAGACCTTGGCAAACTTTACTGAATGATAAACTAATAGCCCACTGGCTATGCAGTCAGAAGGATAAAAGGGCAGAGAAAATCTAGCCAGGCTTCTGTCAGAATGACTCCCAGTAGTCTATTGGATATGCTAGTTAGTTTACATCCAAGAAATCCAGGCTAAAAGGAAATTTACTTGGCTTGACTTGTAACCTTCCTCCCACCCTGGTGGATCCAACGCTGGTAAGTAGTTCTGTGCCTATTGGCCCTCCGAACTGCTTCGAAATACTAAGGACAAATTAACCTTTCACTTGCACTTTTTAAAAACTGTGACCCCCGTCACCACCGTTCCAGCATTGCAAAGGAGGGGGATGGAGCTTCACCCACCCTTACTAAGAGGGGCAGCGGGGGCACATCGCTGACCCAGCTGCCAAAATCACATGGCTCCCCAGCCACATCTCTTGATGTTCAGCACGGACACTTGTGCAGGAGAGCCCTTGGCGCACGGATCTCTATGCACAGGCACTTTCCGGGCAGCTGCAGCCTCGCCTACAGGGAAGTCCAGCTTCTATGAGCAGTCATCCGTGCATTCAATGATAATGAGGCTTATATTCTCCTGGCTTGTTTTTCAAGACTTCCCTCCCACCCCTGTCTCAGTCCTAAGCAGGGCCTTTGCCATTGCTTTTAAAACAAAAACAGAAGCTTAAGTGTAATCTCACATTTAACGTAATATTTAGTTTGGTCCTCTTTCTGGAAGAGATAGACTAGTCGCGCGGTTACAACCACTGTACGCACCATGCCATTCTTTGCTTCAGGGCTAACAACAGGGGAGCTGGTGACCCTCAGGAGGCTGAATTTGGCTGTTGGCCTCCAGTTGCTGTCCCCTGTGCAGTAGACTGAGGAAACCTCCCTCTCTCCCACTGACGAGTTATTTCTGGCCATGTCAGAAAATGGCTTGCCACAAATTCCCAGCATGCTGCCTCAAATGGCAATTTTAACTGATGAAGCTGTCAGCTTCAGCCAGCAGAGAGCACAGGTTGTTTGTATATCTCTTCACCATCGTTTGACTCTACTGAACTTGGAAATGTTCTCTTTAATCTTGTAAACGATGTGAACGAGCACACGGCAGACTGTCATTAGAGAACACTGACAGAATTCACTACTACTTAATGCCCAGCTACTACGGATGAAATAGGAGGTTACTTACACCGCGGTGTGTTTGGGACATGAGCCGGGTGCAAAGAGTTGTCCTAAATTTATCTAGGGTTGGTGGGAAAAGTGCCAAGACCAATCATGCATAAGACAGCTTGTGTAAAGATGCATGATCCATCTTGTTTTTTCAGTAGATTTACACGTTCACATTTTATGCGACAATATTTTAATACCCATTTGCAGAGGAAAGCGCAAGACAAATTATGCTTTCCCCTTCGCCCCCCCGCCCCCCGCCAACACACAGCAGTGTTCATTCCTTGACCATCGCATGCGTGTGCATGTGCGCGTGTGAGGGGCCAGCCCTTCTGTTGGGGGAAGTGACGCCACTGCCACAGGCGTCTTACAGTGGCAGAGTGCTGAAGTGGTGTAAGAGGGGGGAGCCAGAAAAAGCAACCCAGGAATTTATTTATAAAAAAGTCCTCTATTTATTTTTACACGTTCAAACTTCAGTCACCTCCCAAGTATTCTCCGTTTGATGCAATACACCTATTGAGGCATTTTTTTTCCACTGCTCAGAAATGGTTCTGAACCCATCGATTTTTATGCTTTTTAGTGCTTCTGCCGTTTTATGTTTCACTTCTTCCACATCAGCAAAATGTTTCCCTTTGAGGACTTTTTTCATCCAGGGAAACAAAAAAAAAAAAAGTTGCACAGGGCAAAATTGGGTGAATAGGGAGGGTGGAGCACATGGGTCATGCCATTTTTCTTCCAAAAGTGCTGAACACTCAGCTGAACAAAATTTCACTGTGGTATGTTGTTCAAGTAAATCAGCCACCACAAAATAGGCAAACATGTTGAAAGAGTCTAAAAATTTTTTTAAAATCCTCATGGAAGCTGAACGCAGCTTCTCACAGCAACCTCGCTGGGTGCACTGATGCAAATGGCTTCCTAGAAAACTCACCTAGTGGGGGAAGCCTGCACTACAAGGGCCGCGCCCTCCAGAAGATAATTCCTGGGGTTTTTGGGTCCCCCCCCCTTGTATATGTCATTCTGCTGGTTTTGTACCCCCTAATCTAGCCCACTGCCCTCAAATGAAGTAGAGGATGCTGTCCTTTGTCAGTACCTAAGTGTTAGTACCCAAGTACATGGAGTTTCATGGAAGGGGTGTGCCACATTATCCTTTGTCTCAATCAGCGAAATTCTTGGGCCAGCCATGCATGTGCATCATGTTTTATTTTCATTCATCCCAGCCAGTCTTGCTGTAATTTGAGGCCATCTTTGGACCATGCATGGTCCAACTCAAAAACTTTGGCCACCTAATGAGAAGGAAGGACTCACTGGAGAAGACCCTGATACTGGGAATGATTGATGGCAAAAGAAGAAGGTGATGGCAGAGGCTGGGGTGGCTAGATGGGGTCACTGGGGTGGTCAGTGTGGACTTGGGTGGACTCCAAGATGGAGGACAGGAGAGCCTGGAGGAAAGTTGTCCAGGGGATCGTGATGGGTTGGGCATGACTTTGCGATTAAACAACAAACAATGGTCCAACTTAATTGAGGGTCTGGTCCTGTACTGAAGATAGACTGAATGGCTACAGGATTTGGCAAAATCCCTGCCTCACCAGCAGATATGCCACCACTATGAAAAATGTGCTGGCAGAATATCCCAGTACAGCATAGGAGCACTTCTCCAGTGGCACCGTTCTGCCTGTGGAGGGGCTCTGGCAGAAGAATTGTGGGTGGCCCAAGGAAGAAGCACACGTATCCAATGCCCCTTTAGTCCTTGGCCATCCACACCATTGGCAGCACAGCTTTAAATCTGCCCCAGAATGGGCACAAAGGATTTCTCAGGCATTGCCCTCAGGGAAATAAACATGAGGAAAAAAGTGCCCCCCGTGCTGATGATGCAGATACTGTGCCACTGGAGCTCCTGGGGGTGGGGTGGGGGTGCTCTGAGGCATCGTGGTTGCATGCGGTGGCTCAGGGGCGTGTGTCCCTGTCGTAGTGAATCCTTCAGCACCAGGTCAAGACAGCCCTCTTTGAGGCAGCCTTAAAGATCTCTCTGCCCTTTAGCCAGGTGCCTTTTATTCTCGGCCGAGTCTTTTTAATTGTCTTTCACTGTTTTGATGTTCTTGTGTTAAACTTTTGTTGCTGTTGCTAGTCGCAAAGTCATGCCTGACCCATCACGACCCCATGGACAACACTCTTCCAGGTCTTCCTATCCTCCACCATCTCCCGGAGTCCACTTAAGCTCACACCAATCGCTTCAGTGACTCCATCCAGCCACCTCATCCTCTGCCGTCCCCTCCTTCTTTTGCCATCTATTGTTCCCAGCATTAGGCTCTTCTCCAGGGAGTCCTTCCTTCTCATTAGGTGGCCAAAGTATTTGAGTTTCATCTTCAGTATCTGGCCTTGTTTTTAATTGTCTTTTATTGTTTTATACCTTTTGTAAACCACTCAGCTTCAGCTATGGGTGGTACAGAAATGTAATAAACAACAATTACTACCAGAACAACTCTGTTTTTTCCTCTCCACCAAAGCAAAAATCTTACATGACTTTCTGCCATTTGCCCAAAAACTGACCCATGCAATAAAATGAAGCACTAGGTATCTACACCAATTCACCAGCTCTGTTCTTGCTGCTGCAAGTGCCATCAAGTCATCTCCAATTTATGGCAACCCTATGAATGAAAGCCCTCCATGACGGCCCTGCTCAAGTCTTCTAAATTCAAGACTGTGGCTTCCTCTGTTTGATCTTCCTTTTTCCCCCATTCCTGTTTCAACTTTCCCTAGTGTGATTGTCTTCTCTAATGAGCCTTGTCTTCTCATTATGTGTCCAAAGTATGGTGGCTTCAGATTTGTAATTTTTATTTGTAGAGAAAGATCTTCCTTGATTTGATATAGGATCCACTTGTTTGCCTTTCTGTCAGTCCAGGGTATCCTCAAGACCTCTCCTCCAGTATCATGTTTTGAATGCAACCTTTTTCTTCCAGTCAGCTTTACTCACTATGCAGCTTTCACACTGCAAAACATTCATATACTTGATTATCTTTTCCTGTTCTTTCATTGCTGCCCTTCCAATAGCTGTACTTTCTGAAATCTTAAGAATCAAGAGTTACAGAGTTGGAAGAGATCCTGAATGTCTTTGCAATTAGAGGGACTGGGACCGCTGAAAGGTCATTCAGGTGAATCATAAAGACGTATCAGGTAAATTTAGGCTTGCAACTATGAAGGATTTTTGAGCACTTTCTTATTATGGTTCCAGCATAAATGTAAGAATTGCCTCTTTGAAAGACATTGCATGCTGAAACCCATGGAAAATAACAAACACTCCCTCTCCCTGCAGTTTTGCTCTTTCTGTGCGTGGGGCTTCAACTGTTTGAAGGCACAAAGCTACATATGCAAAAAAATTCATTCCAGTCACTAAGCACATTCAAAGATCTCATCAAAACTAACATCTAAGATTAACTCCATGTAAGGCTTGAATCTAGTAAGCAAGCTCCTGAATGGGACAAGGGCTCCTAACCTTTCTGGACTTGTGGTTACATTTGGGAACTTGAGAAATTGCTGTGAGCGTCCACAAAAAGCCTGGTCAGTGGATCATCACTTTGGCATCTGCCTGTCATGCATCTTATTCATGTACTTTATTGGGTTTTCTTTTATTAATTCAGCAAAAGCTTTTGTTTTGTGGGATTGTTTAATTCAGCTAATTGCTGGTTGTAGAGTACAGCTAATGCTTCCTTTAAATATATGCTTTGGCAATGTCCGGGATTTGCTTCTTTGGAGGAGGAAGTTGTTACACTTTAAAATATCTACTGGAACAGTCCTTAATGATTGATGTACAAGGTCTTTTAAATGATTTGCTTGCTTCGCTGAAATTAACCGATGGAAGAGGAAGTTGATTCTTTCCACCTTTCTGGCACCTAAAAAACCCTGAGGAATAAACATGTGCCTCCTTCAGTGCAATGGACTGAGGATCTTATGAATTTTGATATACAAATGGATGGCATATAGATACAGATTTCAAATGGGTACTTATTTATATGTTTGCTCTGCCCTTGATGAAACCTATGCATAATTGCTAGAAAGTTGTATGTATTTCATTCAGATCCATGTATGTATATTTTTAAAAATGGGTGCCTGCGGTTGCCACATGGGCACCTTTGGTATATGGTACAGATAAAGAAATATGCCCACCTTAACTGTTCTTTGAACATGAACTAAAACTGCTTCCTAAACCTCTCAATTCTTTTCACATATTTTAGATATCTAGGGAGAGGATATGAGAAGACAAGAACTTACTGATTTTAAAACAGTGCTGCTAGGGTATTTTTTCTGAGATGCAACCCTATGCATATTTTTCTTGGAATGCATCCCATTCACTAGTTCAGAGCAGACATGCATAGGACTTCATAAATAAGATACTTTACCCATGTTGTTTGTCCATAAGATCAAAGTGCGCAAAAATCACAGAAATGCAACTTTTCAGCACAGACTACCGTGTGCATGTTATAGGTTGTGAGGATGCAACAGCTACAGGTAGAAATTGTACTGAGTTAATTAATGTGGAGCTCAAAGGTACTATTTTCTTCACAGAAGGAGAAATTTCATGTAAAAGTATATGACAACAATTGTTGTATGTAGCTTTGCATTTGGTGTTACTATGACAACCTGTTTATAAAGTTGTAATTAGAAAACCAGGTGCCACAAGCCAAGGTTTTATCTTCTTCAAGTTCTTCCTTTCATAGGGTAGAACACGATGTTACAAGATGCTCAGGGCTGCAGCTGAAAACAGGGCATTCCTCCAACCTCTCTGTAACATCTGAAGCAACCGATCCCTTCAGCCGATGTCTAAGCATTGTGCATTTCCCCACCCCCAATAGCAACAGGCAGTGATGCAGCGTGATGATGCCCAGCCACTGAACTGTATCCAGCTGGTGTTGCTCCGTCCTTCCTCGGCTTGGCTTGGGCCTGGAGACGCAGCCAGTCAGGAGGCCTAGAGAGGCTCCGGCAGCTAAGCATTGGTCAGCAGTTACCCCAGGAGCACAGGGGGGTGGTCCAAGGACAGCTCCATGCAGCTCCATGCAGGAGCTGCTGTGCATTGGAAAGGAGTTGTTTCAGCAAGGGCTTAGTAGCCACTGAAGGACTAAGCAAGCCTGGCAATTCAGGTCCTACAGGCACACCGGCTCCTTTCCGTGGCCTTAAGTCCTGAGTGGCTGAACTGAGAGGCTTCAAGGAGGCCATTTTCGGAGGCTGAGCTTTAGACCAGGGCCAAGCCATAGGATCTGGGGTTCCTGACAGTCCTCTCTGAAGTGAGGTGACCAGGGCTTCACGGGGCTTAGAGTCTTCTTGGGTGATGCCAGATTTCCAGAACCAGGGCTATCTGCAGGCTTCTGCTGACTGCTCTTGAATCCAGAGAAGGCCTCTGCCAATGCAATGAGTACGTGTTTTGCCCAGCCCCTTGAAGCTCGCCAACCCCCCAGATCTACTTTGGAGGGTTTGGACAGTGGCACAAGGGACTGCAGGGAAGCGAGTTGTCGAAAATTGCCACCTTCCCTGTCGCAGCTACAGCAGCCTCAGATGGATCAAGAACGCTCCATCAGCCTGAGGACGAGCCATGATGGACGTATTATGCAGGGAGGAGCTCAGTGTGAGCTGCTGTTGGTAGCAGAAAGCCCCTGTCCAATCCCAGCCCTCCTCTCTGCTCGCTTGGATCCTGCACGACTTGATTTTTAAAAGAATGGATTAACCTGTTCTGTAGGGCTTGCTGTGTCTCGTATTTCCCAGCCTTGCCACTCACCTTGTCCTTCTCCTTTGTTCTGTTGATGTTCTTTGGATTGCAAGGCACTCAGCACCGATGTCACTTTTGTGATCTGTAGAGCCTCAACAATATATGGGGTGTGAAAGAAAAATCAATACAATGATTGTTGGAAGATTCAGAAGATGAGAGAAAGGATTGAAGAGGACAAGAAGGAAAATGCAAGATGGATGTGAAGGTTTTCCCTCATTCTTCCTACATTCCCAAGCTTAGCCTCAAATCCCTTAATGCTTAGTGTTAATGTTTGTGTGTACATGCACACTGTGGTGAAAAACTTGTGTCTGGATTGTGTTACTTTAACCTGCAGATGGAGCCTGACATATAGGAATGTTGTGCCATGCGGGAGAAGAAACCCTGCACACAGGAAATTAACATGTCATGGGAAACTCTCAACTTCACCTTTCCCCCCAACAACTAGTTTTCTATCTACAGGGATAGCTGTACAGGGATAGCAGAAGGATCACTCTCCTGTCTGAAGCACAGATCATCAGACCAGGGTGTGAGGGACCCAGAGCAGGTGAGCTCTCTGGATGCAGAAGGAGGGCTGCCCCAGCTGGAGCTCAGGTTTGCAAGGGAGAGCATTACCCAGCCATTTTGGAAGGAAATGATGTGTGTGACACTGAATGAAAACTGGAAAAGAACAAGGCCCATTGAATCTGTCACTGGTTTAACAGTCCTGAGGGACCTCTGGAAAGGACTGAAGTTGAGGAAAAACATTTTCTGACTTTTTGAGTTCACATGAAGCTATACATATAGCTCACGTCAGAAATGCTCCCAATGTTTATAAACAGTGTAGATGTCAATGGGATGTGCAGCCCCTTCAGGTAAATGTCTCCTAGTTTCCAAAGCAGTTTTACTCACCAGTAGCTCCTTTCCCCAAATGGTGAAATTGGCTTGGAAAGGTTTAATTTTCAAGAATGGTAAGCAGAGGTCTTCTGATATGAGCCACATGCATAGCTTCATGTGAACTGAAAAAGTCAGAAAATGTTTTTCCTCACCTTCAGTCCTTTCCAAAGGCCCCACAGGATTTCCCATGCTGACTTTTTCTGATCAGGGCATGTCCCTCTATATGCTTGCTGATTGCCTCTTTAATGATGCTTTCCAGCAGTTTACCCAGAACAGATGTTAAGCTAACTGGCCTGTAATATCCTGGATCCAGCCTGGAACCTTGTTAAAAATTGGTGTTATGTTGGCCATTCTCCAATCCTTTATTATTGGCCTTGATGTCATTGGCAATATGTTCCTCAAATAGCTTCCCTGCTTCTTGGATTGTCTGCTTGCATCTCCCTTGTACAATCTTGTGGGCCTTTCTATTCTTTCAGTTTGAGCACCACTTCCCTCTCTCTAATGGCTTCCAAGACACTATGCTTTGACCATGCTGGTGATTTCCTGGACTTTGTGCTCTTCCCTCACTTGCAGTAGCCATATTATCTAGCCTCTGCTATACTGCTTTTCAGTGCTCTCCAAGTGCTTTGAAGCAAGTTTATCTTCTTGGTTTCCCTGTTCAGCTTCTCCTTAGCTAGTTCCCTTAATTTTGAAAAGTTTTACCTATTTAGCAGTCTTCCTCCTAGCTGTGTATTAAATCTAATACCAGCATGATCTACCTAATGGCTCAACTACCTAATGTTGTTACCTAGTGGCTCAACAATAGTAACATCCTGTACTATATCCTGATCAGCTCCACCTCGGACTAAATCCAGAATTGTCTCTCCTCTGGTTGGTTCCATGACTAACTGCTCCAGTGCACATTGAGAAATTCAACCTCTCTGTCAGAACTGGAACATGTCTTTATCCAATCGATGTGTGGAGAGTTGAAGTTCCCCATTATTATGGCACTTTGTGGGTGGCTTCCCTGATTTCATTTCCCATCACAAGATCACCCAGAGCATCCTGGTCTGGAGGTTGATAGCATATTGCTATGACTAAGTTAGTTTTGGAGCCAGGAATTTTCACCTGCAGTGCTTCTGCAGAGGAGTCTTCAGACTTTCGGTTTTCAGGCCTTCTGGACTCAATGCCCTCCTTAACACAGAGGGCAATGGCTCCTCCATTTCACCCTACCCTGCCTTTCCTATACAGTTTGTATCCAGAGATGACTACATCCCATTGGTTATCTCTGCTCCACCAGGTTTCTGTAATGCCCACTGCATCTAACTTCTCTCTTACCATCATGCATTCTAACTCTCCCATTTGGCCTGAGGTCTTCTAGCAATTGCATAGAAACACCTAAGTATGGAGTCCCCCTCCTTCTGTATGCATCCATTGTTCTGGCACTGCCTTCTCTCGATTTGAATATCACGGTGTGTGGTGACCTTATTACTGATTTCCTCCCGTGCTCTACTCAGGCAACCTGAGACTCCCTCCTCTTCATCCACTAAGGATAAGTTGATCTATGGATGCTTCCCAGCTGCTGTCAGCTGCTCCGCAGGGTTCAGGTTAAAAGCTGCCCTGTCACCATTTTTATGTTGTATACCAGCAGCCTGGTTCTTGAGATCTCGGAAGCTCCCGGTGCGTCTTACCTTGTGCAGCCCTGGCACAGAGGAAGCAATGGCTATTCCAATGACACCGCTTCAGTGCATTACTTCCGCATCATTTCTGCACCAGCCATGACTCCAACCCACACTGGTTGGGAAAGGCTGCTGGATAGGATTCAGTAGAAATGCTTTTCACACTTTTCTCTTACTCACGAGGGCTAAAAAGCACACATTCCCAAATACTGCTGTTTGTATTGTGCCAGCCATTCAGAGACCCAGAATAGCATGGTACGTAAAGGATAGAAGTTTTGACTACCACACTACCAAGATGCCAGGGTAGAGGTAGAAATTGCAGCCAGCTCCTATCCTAAGCAAGCCTACCCAGAAGCACATTGTTAATCTGGTTTATCTGAAGTGATTCCTGCTGAATTCTATGGCATTTATTCCATGGCAACAATGCAAGATGGTGGCCTCACATTTATATGGAGATTTTTCTGGCTCTCAGATGTATTCATTCATGGAACAAAATATGCAAGTACCTAGTGCCCATGCCAAGCTCCTTAGCAGGGGCTTTTATTATTAACTGGTCTGATATTCCATTGCTTTTTAAGCCATGCTGAGGATGAAATGATGGGTTGTTTGAAAATGAGAATTAATTAGTTCACTTTCTGTTCATGTAGGAAATGTGAAGACATGCCCGCTATGTACTTACCTTCATTCTATAGGCAATCTTTCCATTTGTTTTCTGTTGGATATATTCAATGTTAACTTGGAAAAGAATTATTTTCACTTAGATATTCAATTTTTCTTACAAATTAACCTCAATCACTCCTAGTATTTTCAGTCTTTTCACCAGTCCTTCCAAAAAGCACTTCAGATTTTATGGACAGTGCATCAATGGCATTTTATTTTGTTCACACTGACTTCTGAATCTTTTTTGTGGGAGAAGGGGGCTGACTCAATTTCTATTGATGTGGACATAACATTTACTTGTCAAATGAATTGCCAGCGTTAGTTGAATAGTTCATGTTGGTGAAGGCAGCATTTGTGCAAAAGAGTTTGTTAAGCCTACTGATCAAAAAATTATTTTACTTTTCCCAAGGACAGATGAGCACACAATAGATGCTCCTGTTGAAAAACTCTGAGAAGAGGAAGGCTAGGAAACTCTGGCCAGGTGGTCTCCCCTGTGAGGCATGGACAGCTGCCCTCATTTGTTCAAGGAGAAGCAAAGTCATCAGTCCTGAGAAAGTGGGGTGGTACCAGCCTTCTCTAGTCCCCTTCTCCACCCACAGCAGGAACAGCCCCATCTTTCTGGGAGGGCCATATTTCGCCACCCCTAATGGAAGCAGATTCTCCTCAGCGCTTTTCTGAATTACAGCCCAGAATGAGGTGATTCTGCTGCCCATCTGCCTCCCTAGTACAGTTCAATAGCCTGTCACAAACAATATCTCCTTGTTGTTTGCAATATACAACCATTAGACCATTACTCTATGCTGCTTCAAAAGAGAACTTTCTAGCCACTACTGAACAAAATTAGAGCAAATTAGCTTGTTGCTAAGGAAGCAGCAGTTTCCCATCTCCCTTGAATGGATGAAACACTCAAAGGTGCAGGATGGGGAGCCAAACAGAATTTCATAAAAGTTACTACAGGAAGCATTTTTTCTCCTTTTCCCCCTCTTTGCATGAACATCCTCATACATATATTGTGAGGTTCCATAATACTGTTTTTGGATGAACAGGATAATTCAGATATCATTTCCTGAAGCAGGAATGGATGTCAAAAGCTAGAGTAATAGATACATAATATTTGAAAGTTCTATTTTGCCCAATCAGGATTGCACAGGGTAAAAAGTATGCATGATGTAACACAAGATTTTTTTGTGCCCATGTTGCTACTTCTCCTCTGTGAACTGTGCAACCCATACATTTTATTAGAACATTAGAACATTTCTATGCCGCCCCTTGCCAAAGCCTACCAGTTACCACAATAAGGCCAGTCCAGAAACAATTGGCCTAACTAGAGATTGAAAATCCGCTGTATGGATTGCAGGAAGAATGTAGAGCACAAGTGTTCTAAGGTCAATATTTCGTGAGAAATGTAGGTGTGCTGTTATCTATGTAGCCCACAACTAATTCCACTTGTACCACACTCTTAATGCTATACTGAATCTCAGTAGCAGGATCTTTGCTAGAAGGCTGATAAAGATCTTTGGCAAGTTGGTATTGTACTGGCAAAAACACTTGTCCCAAGGGTATTATGGCTCCATCCTCATCAGCTGGTTTCATTATAAGGTTAGGATATGGGCCAAAGAATCAAGAACGTTCTTTTCTTCACAGGACTGATTATGCCATGGATCACAAAAGATCTGCGAGAAGGAGAGGAGTTTTCCTCTCCTTCTCCCAGATCTTCTTCACCTTCTCCCGCACGGGCTTTCAGCTGGGACATCCAGTCTTGTAGTTGCTCCTCTTCAGTGACCAATATTCTACCACCAGCTCTGTCTGCACTCAGGATTAATGGGCCTCTTTAAACTGTTCAGTTTTCCTTTGGCCACATTGTACCTGTCTGCCGGGTGGGCCAAAGGGAGGTGTTCAGTGCTGATCGGTCATGGAGGATCTCACACAGTGGACAAATTGAAGGAGTTCATCTCGCAAGCATTTATCGACATGGGTGCCAACTGGAATTTGCACCACAGTGTCAGGGGCAGGTTCCAGGAATGTTGCGACATTGATGGAAGACATTTCAAGCACCTAAGAGACTAAACATGACCTGATCCTGCTTCACTTTCACCTCTTACTGGTAGTAATAGTTACCATCTTACCCACACTCCACATCTATAGAACAACTCTCCTCAGACACAAGGTGTGAGTAAAAAGCTACATACCCCCCTCTGCTGACTTTCAGGGTTGAAACAAAACCCAACAATTACTCATTTAGTTCAGTTTTACTTCCATTTCTTCACATGTTTGTACAAAGCATTTCTAAGGGCAGATTGTCCTCTGTCCACAAGAAAACCAAAAAGTGCTCTCACATATTAATTAACTAATTTCTGTACTGCCCAACAGTTGAAGTTCTCTGGATAGATCACAAACTAGCCTAATCTATGGTCAGAATGATAGTGGTTTGTGGAGAACTAGATTTTAAAATATCACTTTAAGAGGGAAACATATATATGGAAAAATGACCACAGACAGAAAATGTTCTATTTATTAGACAGAACAATCTACAGTCAATAATGGATTCCTTTGCAGCATTTTATTATCTTTAAGAGTGATTATTCTAGTAGAAGATATACATTGTGGGTGTTGAAAAATGCATTGTGAATTTGTGTGCTGATTTTTGTAATAACAGATTGTGGAATTTTGAATGACTGCCTATATAGTAGAAAATGCCAACAATGATAGCCAAATGTACAAAATTATTTTACACTCCCCATTTTTCACATCTTACAATATGATAGCAAAAAAATTAATGTGGAACAGAGAGTGTGCCAACTCATTTTGCCCAAAGCTATGTATGAAAATTATTCTTCTATAGAGTGACTAATTTTGCTCTGGGGATATAACAAATGAGTCTGTTCTCATTTCATTGGAAATTGTGGGCAGCACACTGCCACAGTAATGAGAGTCAGCCACTAGCTAACAATTTCTTGGTAACTAACAAATATGCCATTCCTATATCTCTACCACCAGAACCTAGCTGAGGTTTTCAACATCCGCTGAAAGCCCATTGGAAGGAATGCACACTCCTGCTCTCTGAAATGACTATGTGGGCATCTTGGCCACAGGCTGTTCTGTACAAGGAGTTCAGTCTGCTGCTTCAGTGAGCCTTCTCTTTCTGGAGTCTTTGGGGAATTAAGATCTGCTCCTTAACACATGTTTTTGCTTGTTAGTTTTCTGAGGTGTTTCTTTCTCTGCCTTTGTGCATCTTCCACTATGTGTAGTATAGCAGAATTGTGCAAATACATGAGGATTTTGAAATCTAACATCATGTTATTTTATTAGTAAGTTGTACTGTGACAACAAAGTCCTTGATTAAAAACCAGATTGTGAGATGATGAATAGAACTGTATTTTTGAAGTTACATTTTAAATAACTATTCCAATGGAAAAGGAGTCTGACATTAAATGTTAAATATTTTACTTTCCTCCTCTGCTATTGTTGTTGCTGTTACTGATACCACTATTATTACTTGATTGATGAAGATAATGACCCTGAGACTAGTAAGCCACAAACCAGCCTCTCACACAGTGACTCCTGGGGGCTGAGGGGTTCTCTGGACACAGAGCTACAGCCGAATGGAGGAACTGAAAGAATTTAGCAGGACTGCCTTTGCAGGGCAGCTGCAGTTCCTTTTTGTTCATAGGAATGCCTTGTCTGGGGTCCTGAAGAACCTCTTTGACTCCATCCTGAACCTTTGTTTAGCCCCAGATTCTCCCCACTCATCCCATGACTCTCAAAAGTGGAGCATGAAGGATGCATGCTGGGTTCAGATAATACATGTCATGGTAGGGGTTTTTTTTTAGCATTGTTGGTCTGATGTACTGCTGAATCCAGTTGTGGTTGTTCCCCATGGTAAATTTGGTCTTCAGAAGCAAGTTTGTTCTGATACGCCTTTGTACCCCCATGATTTGTCTGAATTCATGATCATGGTTTCCACAGCCTGAGCTTGTGACTACCACAGAGTCCACCATCTTATGTGCAGCCCAGTGAGGAAGGAGCAGGCTACACAGGCAGGGAGAAATGCACTTTGAGATTGATTCCCAGGCATGATGGCTGATGGAATACATGCCAACAGTTGCAGGACTAAGCAGGGAGGGTGGAAACCATGACAATACAGAAACCACTTGAACATCTGTCAGGCAGATAATGGCATGAAAACTCCAAGCCATGGTAACCACACAGGGCCACCTGCTGTGTTGTGTGAACCCAGCCAAAAATTATCAGGGAACTTCCCTGGCTCCTTCCCCAGGGTCAATTTAGGAGCAAGAGTCTATTTGGGAGGAAGTCCCAGGTACAGCTGCTGAACCAGAAAGTGAAGTAGATGTCAGTATGCATATAAGTCCTCAGACTCCTCTTAGACCTCTGCAGGGTTAACAGCTCTGTTTGCGTCATTATCTCTAGGTCATGGTCATTGGGCCACCACAGAGAAGACCATGCTGTATGCTGGAACATATTTTCAGGCTAAGCACAAATGGAATGCTACATTTTACACTCCTTGTGGCTTTAATTGATTCACATAGGGACTGCTATTCTTATGCAGGATCCAGAATACATAGCATATTTTGGAACCAAGGCGGGTGATAATCAGTTGGCTGAGTCCATTCCTGACTTAGCAGGGACATCCAGATGATGCATTGATTATGCTATAGCTCTGTCTCATTAGCAAAATTTTATGAAGGGTCCAGGTGATGTCATCTTCCACTTAGAATCATCTTATGTTTTTCAAATGCTCCTTCTGTGCAAAAGTTTGCTGCACGATATTTTATTGCTGGTAGCACTAGGAACTGTCTGTCTCAAAGCCCCCAGACTTCTCTACACGGGGCATTTATGATGTGAGCCTTCATTTACAGAAGTCTGCAGGCTCTTTCCATGATGTTGTGCTTTTCAGCCTTGCATGTGTGTGTGACTGAGTGCATGTTTATGAAACTCTGGGATTCAATTTTAAATTGTGAGTAACTGGAATAAAATCCTCGTGTATTGCTGTGAATCCACTATAGCAAAGCTATACCACAGTGCCACCTTGTGGTTTGTTAATAGCATATATAGGACAGCTGAGGAATACAAAGCCCAGGAGGAAAAAACCCTTGTAAAGGATGTTTTTCTCCACAGTGAAGAGTGAAGAAACCTCAAAGCAGATGATTAAAGCCCTCATGTAGAGAAGCCCTCAGGAAGCAGAAATGAGCTAACTAAAATCTGAAATGAATGCAAATCTCTAGAGACTTGATAATGCTATTCTAAACTGAAATAAGAGTAATCTTTTAACCTTCATGGAGATCGTCTTTTCCAACTGTTATTCTTCCCATGGTAGTCAGAAAAGAGTTGATCATAAAGATACCCTTCCCTTGAAGGATTCTTTGTCAAAGCCTAACCACTTTACCCCAATTCCACTACATAGGATAAAAATATCCTTTCTGATGTTGATACAGCCAGCATTTTCGATCTCTGGCATTATGTTTCATATTTTCCACACTGTTAAGTGCCACTGAGTACTCATCCTAAAGCAATTTTCCTTATCGTGAACAGCCATGGGGTGGTGGGGGTGGCATTAATCCCTTGTATACAAATGATTCTAGATACCTCCTCTGCAATCTCGTTCTGCAAATCTCCACTCCATTTCTGACAAAGAAACAGAATTTCTAATTGCTCTGCCTGCAGTCCTGCATCAGTAGGACAAAACTGGGCTTGGCCTTCTACTGTAGATGTTTCAACATTGATCATGATCGCAAGGGGAAAATCAAGGGGCTACAGAAAGGAATGCTCTGCCTTCTGTTTGGCACCTGGCGGATTTCTCCTGGGCAGTCCATTTTTGTCCCTTGTCCACAACTAAATGGCTGAAATGCAGCTGGAGGCAGCAGCCTCCCACAAAGGACCCCCCTGCCTCAAGGGAATTGAGAGGGAAGAGGCAAGAGGGTCCTTAGTGGCGAGGAGGACTTTTTCATCCTTGTACAAGTGGATGGGGGAATTGCCCTCTTCATTTGCCAAGAGAAAAAATAACTTGCCAGGTGCCTTAACCTGCCCCTTCAGGCAGAGTTGCACCCTGGGCACTGTGTACAAATCTGACAAAAATTAAAAGGACTGGCCCCCTGCTCCACCCAAAGACTGAGTCCAGGGTGAGGCATCCCCTTCCCATCCAGGGATCCAGAAGCTTCAGCCTTCTCGAATTTCCCCCAGGGGTCAGTGGAGAGGAACCCCTTCCATTGCAGCTGGCTTCAGTCTTTCTCAAATGCTTTGAAGTGCATTACGGATTGTTAACCACCCCGCTCATGCCAGTTGTAAGCTGGCCAAATTTACATAGCAATAAACTGAAATACCTCACTGGCACAGCTTCTTGTGTTGTGCCAGCCGATGAAGCTGGCTTGTTGGGATAGGTAATAAACCACCCGGAACCCATGGACTTGTGGGGTTGTGGAGTGATTTGTGGCCCACCTCAACAAGCTTGTCTCCCTGGGGTCCCATGACATGAGAAGGTGCACTGGAGAGAGCAATTGTGTGACCCCAGTTGTCTTGCAATTGGATGAGCAAGCCAAGGTAGCTTGTCAACCACCCTGTGATCATGCAAACCAGGTTGCTGTGGGTAGCAAGCAGAAGTCATCATGACCTCTGCTTCCCCTGCTTCACACATTTCATCCACTTTTCTACTCAGCGGTCCATCCTGGTTCAAACAAAATTCTTACTCTAGGAAGGGAAATGTAAGGCACCAGTGACATATGTCTCAAAACAGAGAGCCTTTAAAGGAAAAACTTGTTAATTAACCAATTATTTGATACAAGAGACAATCCAATCTCTAGCAATCCAATTTCAGGGAACAGCTAAGAGAGTCTTCTGCATACTGCTGATTAAACAATTTCACCGAAATGCTTAGCTTTCTTTTCCACTGGAATCATTTAATGAAATGATTAAATCTTTCAATACAGACTATTGATGCTGAAATGTCTTAGAATAATTCCAGCAATGTAAAGTGAGTCTTTGGCTTTGATAACAGTATTAATATAATACAGAATGTCAGTAATTTACTATTATAATTTTCAAAGGTTTTTTTTTTCTTGGTGTCTAAACTGATAACTCATAGCTCTAGTTTGAAGCCTGTAATGCATGAGACTGAGCATGGCATTCTCAACGCACCCCACCTGGAAGTTTTAAAATGCACAGTTCCTGAACGGGGTGGTGGGGGGTGTTGGTAATACACGTTGGGAATACATGCATGAAATGTCAGTTCTCAAAGGCAAATTCTAGCAATGTGCTGGAACACAACTGCCAGGTCCTCTCAAGTGATGCATAATGTTTCAGCAAGATGCTGGGAATCACCTCTCAGGCATGATTTTGCATGTGCAGTGCTGAGCACCAGTGGCCTACAGACCCTGTGCCAGAAGCCATCGGCACATGCCTGTTGCCCCAATGCTATGGTATATGATTTCTGCAGGGATGTTTTGCACACTGTTTTGAACTGCGGTGTTTTGTGTGTGTATAAAAATTTCGCTGTGTGCATGGTTTATTCAGGGGTTGAGATTTAAAGAACAAACAAAACCTGCAATGTTATTATTTTTTGAACTTGAATACCATGGCCATTTCAACCTTCATGCTGCACAAGGAAACCAAATACTCTCTCCCTCTTATGCATGTGTGTGTTTGCACACATGTATGTGCACACACGCACACATACCCCTATACCCAGTTCTTGGGTTTTCCTAGGTTTTTGGTTTCTATTACATAGCCAGACATAAGTATCAGCAGTCAGATTCCTTGGTTGATCCCACTGGTGCATTTCTAAAATTGGTGTAACTTCTTTATGGCTGATATCTGGCATGAATTAGCTACACAGAGCTTTCAGATTGGGAGATAACCCCACTTAAGGGCAGCAAATCGTTGTTAAAGAAAATGTGAATTCCATACACTTGGTATGAACGTCCAACATTTTCTGTGATGTACCGTGGGGTTTATTTCCATGTGCAGCTAAATACATTTTGTGCAGCTATAAAAAACTGTGCAGTGGAAACTAAGTTTGGCTGCAGTTGGGAATATGAATGTTCATCATTTTATTGTTTTCCTTGAGAAAATGTATGGGAGGAACTCACACAGTGCGACTAGAGGGTGCTGCACCAGTTAAAATGCCTAGAATAAACCTTGATATACTCTTCCTTTCACTCTTCTCCAACTGGATAGTTTCACTTCTTGTTTCTTGTGGGGCTGTCAGCTGAATAAAACGATGCTTACTGCAGTTGTCGAGCTCTTCTGAGTCACTCCCAAAGGCTATTTACACAGCAGTCTCCTGCTCTTTTAAACTGCACACCCTTTCTCCTTCACTGCTTCTTAAGCCTGGAACTGCCCTCATGACACATTCCCTCCCTTTCCTACAAATCCCTGCTCAAATTCAGCTTCTCCTTGCAATCTCTGGCAACCCCCGCCCCCCGCCCGATTCCTCATCCCCTCTGGGAAGGCACTGGACTGAAGGCACATCTTTTCCCTGCTTTGCCTCCCTCCTCAGGGCCCGGCGTTGAAGTTTAGACAGCCAGAGACCTGCCCTGCCTTTCCATTATCACTCTGCAAAGGTCCCCGCCATCAGTGATGCTGCATGAGCAATGCCAGCAGCAGCAAGGATCTCCGGGGAGTAAAGGCACGGCCCAATGCTACGCACGCTTGCCTCAGAGGAGGTTCCACCGAATGCAGCTGGCCTTACCTGTCTCCACGGAAGTGCTCCTAGGACTGCAGCCCTGAGCATGTGCAGCAGAGGCACCAAGTGGCCCATCACCTGAGGGGGGGATGACGTACCCCTCTGCCTCCCCATTGCCAGTTCCCCCACCTCTGTGCTGCTGCCACTGCTGGGTGCCTGCCCTCTCCGGGGGGGGGGTGCGTGGGGGGTGGCTGTGAGAATCGGCCCAGCCACACAGAGTGGGTGATGCACCCTCCGGGGAGCCCAGCTGCCTAATCTTTCCCTCGGGGGGAGTCTTTGCAGGATATGGTGGGCGGGCCGCTGCTCTGGGGAAGCCATCTGCCCCTCTGAGGACCTTACCTGAACACGAGGTCAAGGGGCAGCCTCTGCTGGCTGGTCGCCCTCCTGCTGCAGCATGCGAGAGTCAGGCTAGGGAGGAGGTGGCTCTCCCAGCCGCCTGTGTGTGCTGGGTCTGTCCCTCCTGATGTGGGGCAGTCACCCCACCTCACAGGTGGGCCTGCCCTTAGCATGTGCTTAGTCCTGCCACTGAATTAATTTAGATTTCTGATTTTTAAAATCTGCTCTGATCATGTGGTGGATTATTATTTTTTGAACTAGCAAAGTTACAGAGTGGACAAATTCTGATTGCATTTCCAATCTAATAGAAGCCTTTTTAATAACGTGTCTGTGAATGTGTGATTATGGAATTTATACTCTGAAGACTGCATTCCTTCTAAAGAGAAATTGAGGCCGGTTGTGGTGGCCCTGCTCTAGTACAGAGAATAAGATTGAGCACAGATTATTTCTCATTATGCTAATCAGCGAGACAGGTGGGGAAAATGAAACGGAATGTAAAATAAGGTTGTGCTTCATTGCCTCCTTGCTGTAGGTAAACTGTATTTTGGTAAATTATTTCAAATTTGTTTGAATACACCAGTGCATTTATTTTTATCATTTAAACATAGTTATCATTTATTTTGTGAATTTAAATTGGAAAATTTGATAGACTTGAATCAGGCCATCATAGCTTTCCATCTTTATTGGAAAACAGAACTTGGTCCTCCTCCCTCTCCGTTTGTATGTGCACACAGACACTGTTTGAGTCAGACCGTTACAGTTTAGCTTCCATTGCCTGAGGATTTGGGCTGAATGTAGGCCATCTGTCCCAGTTTACAGAAGTCATTCCTCTTTTTGAAAGGATGCCCAGTCTGAGTCCAGTTTAAAGATACAGAACCATTAGAAGGTCCCAGAGTGGGGAATGGAGGGGAGGCATATAGGCTGCAAGGAGAGGGCTTTGCTAATTTTTCAGCAGAAAACGAAAGTTCTGACCCTACAGTTTCACCTTCATTGGGATTCATGGATTTGCTACAGCTCCTCCTGATACATATTCATGGATCTGAGATGCCTCAAATGTCAGAAATCGCAATCTGACTTAAGCAGAGCCCTGGTACCACCAGATTTCCTCACCCCTTAGGAAAGATTGGCTGGCTAGAAGACTACCTGGCAGCAAACATAAATACAGCTAAGAATCCAGGTTACATTCAAAGGGGTTTGGACCCAATTTAGAATGAGCCAAACTGAAGGAGTTTGTGTTCTGAAGTCCCTCAATTACACATTTGCTCCATCACTTATAAGAGTGGGTTGGCTCCAAACTGTGAGCAGCCCCAGACCTGCTGAAATCAACAGGCCACATCATTAAGGATGAATTGCAGCCCTATTGATTTGAATAGTTCTTCTCTAAGCACAACTCAGCCTGGAACAAACCCACCATATGACACTTCTGAGGAAGCCTAAGGCAGTATCCAATGGCGCCCCTGTGCCTCTGCTGTTTCCGTCCTGTGCCTGGAGACCCCTCCCCAGGTGCAAAGGGAAGCGAGTGCTTCTTAGAGCAACTCCAGAAATGAATGATGTGTTCGATTCTGGGATAGGGCAGGTCAGCAGAGCTCCCTTCTATGAGCCCTGGGAACCTGTTCTGCTACAGAAACATGCTTTTCGGCTCATTCAGGAAGTGCTAGGGTTAGGTTCCATTGGATACGATCACTAGTCCTTCCATGTTCCTGTGGATTGTACCCTTCTGCTATGCAACACTAAGGGAACCTTTTAGCTACTATGCTAATCCTAAATGCCTGGCAGCACAGGTGAGACCTGCAGATTAGTGTTTTCATTTCCACATGTGCCACTGAAGTCCCACGTTGCTCCTGGGATCATATCTGGCCTGCTGAAGCCTGCACTTTCAGGGGAAAAGAAGTTCACAGTTGAACCATTGAGTTCTGCTTGGTGAGGAGTCTGAAGTTCATGGAAAAACCATGTGGCCTTTAGCTGTATACTGATGGGCATCATGAGTGATTGAAAGCTAACATTTTGCACCAAAAATCATCTAGAGACACTTTCTCAAAGGTAGAAGCAGGAAAGCTCTTCCCAGTAACAACCCACACAATCCGTCTGGAAACAACACAATGAGATGCTTTGGTAACTGGTTACCTTTATTGTAATCACCCATGCCCCTGATTTCACAGCCCTAATTAAAATAGGGGATAGACTTCCCCTAGCTCTGCCTCTGGTTTCCTCAGACCATGTGCAGTCACGGACATGCTGAATGGGTGCTTGGAAACAGTAGCACTCAGCACTCAGTCCAAACAAGACAGAGGTGCTATTAGTTAATGGCTCATAAAACCAAGGAAATGTTGTTTTATGTGTTGTGGTGGAAGAAGCTGCACTCCCGCTTTAGATCCGATTTGCAGCTGGCTGGTGCTTTTAGATCCTGGGTAGCTGCTGAATGCCGAGGTCACTTATGTTGCTCATTGCTTCTTTCATCAGCTGCAGCCGGTGTATGAGCTGTGCTTCTTTTGCTACAGCAAGCCATGCTCTAGTAACATCCAGTCTAAGTTAGTGTAAGTTAGACTTCACCCAGCCTGGTTCTCTTCAGATGTTTTCCACTACAACACCCTCCATTTTTGACTGTTAGCCATTCTGGCAAGGGCCAACAGGAGTAGTAACCTGGAAGCCACCAGGTTGGAGGAACCTGCTTGTAAATGCAATATGGGTGTACTGTCTTGAAAAGTTTGGAAAGCTGCAACTAGTGTGGAACACAGTGTCAAGGATACTAACAGAGTTTTTAAGCTGTTGTTTGTTTTTATTGTGTTGTAAGGTTCATATTGTAAGCCACCGTGAGGCCTGCTTGGCAAAAGTTGGTCTATAAGAGCGATAAATCAGTTCCATATATCTTTCCCAGTAGTCACATGTGTTTTGAAGCAATTTTGCAGCTTTTCTCCTTGGAGAAATGGTACTCCCGTTTATCAGATAGCACATATGGTACTAGTTTGATTGCCAGGTGTAACATGGTTACATCAGTGTCACAAGGTTGGGCAAATATTATTGTCTCTGATGAAAGATACAGATCTCCCTCTCCCTTGTGCCCGTTCCATTTTCTGTGTAATCTTTTTTTCCTGCACTGCATTACAACCAGAGCTACAGCACCAGTACCCTAGTTATTGTGAAATGTTCCCCCTTTTTTAACAATCAGCTGACAATCAGAGAGGTGTAGTGGTTACGAGTGCTGGACTGGGACCCTGGAGAGCTGGTTCTAGTCCCAGCTTGGCCCTGAAGCTCCCTGTTACTTTGGGCCTTCACAGAGGCTCAGTCTGACCTACCTCACAGGGTAATTGTTGTGAGGATAAAATGGAGAGGAGGACATGTTAGCTGCCTCGGCTTCCTTGCAGGTGGAAGAAAGGTAGGGCATACCTGTAATTTAGTTATCATCATCTAACGAACGGATGGAATGTACGAGAAAACAAATGCCATAGTAATCAAACAACTTGAAACCACAGATTAATTTGTATTCAGTAATTAGAGAACTGAGTCTGATTCATTAACACTCAGATTAATTTTAAACCCTCTTTTCAAAGAGAAATAGAATGAATTACTTCTCCCAAAACCTACTGTATTTGGAAGTTAAATGCAGTAAATACCTTGTGTTTAATTGCCCCCTACTGGTCAGAAATGAAAATTCATGCTGAGGTCAGAGCCATACAGTCAATACGATAAAATTATGTGATATTGATGTTCTGATTCTAAATATGTTCACTTGAAAGAAGTTCAGTGCAATTCCACATATTATTATCTGACTCATCTATGGTGAATGTTCATACTAGCCAATAAATGACTTTTGTAAAACTTTCTGACAGACATTAAAATGAATTATTGAACAAGTGTTTTAAAGGGCAAGCTGATGCAACTTGTGTAAGTTTGGTAACACATTAACCTGCAATTAGGGATGTATACAGAATCTGGTTTATATCAGGAAAAATCGGATGAATTTTTACAATTCATCTCCCCACACTCTTGTTCATTAGCCCTGCACTGCACTGAATCACAGTGGTGTTTGTCAAGTCACTTGTGGATGTCTGTCTCTAAGCTGGATCCTATTTTTAAAAAACTAATGAAATCTGTGCAAATAAGCATCTGCAAACCCACAGCTCTAACAGGATTTGTGCAGAATTGACTAATTTGTACAAATTATGATTTCCGCAAATTGAGTTGCTTTTACACAAATTTTGCACGGAAAGCCATATGGGTTTGGGGTGCTTATTTAAGCAAATGCCATTAATGGTTTAAAAAGCAGGCACAAAATGTAGTCTGTATTAAAGATGGAAGTCTGCAACACCCCCATCCCACACGGCCTGCTTCTGGAAGCAGACAGGAAATCTGCTGAACTCAAATGAATTGAATTTCCTTGTTTTGGTAGATCCTTACTTGCAAGATGTTTATGCTAAAGTACATTATGGAACATTGTGTTTACTGTTATGTCGCATGTCAGGTTTCCTCCCTTCACACTTCCAAACACAGACCATTCTCTGGCAAAAGTTCTTTATTCTCCAATGCACTTCCAATAAGCACAGCCAACAAAGAATGAGTCTCTGAGCATGCACAGAAGGGTTTGTTAAACTCAACTAGCAACTACTTCCAAGCATCCTTCTTTTGAGTACCCCTGGGGCCCCTTTCTGGAGGCTGGCAAGCCCCTTGGTTGCCCCTCTGCTTGGTTGGCCTGTCTCTCCCAACATCGCATCATGGGATCAAGAGTTCTGCCAGGCTTGGTTGGGTACAGTTGTTCTCCCATATCCCTCCCTGCTGTTGTAAATCCTGACTATTCTCAACATGCACCTGGACATCTGGGGAGGATGTCCTTGAGATAAGCCCCTCTGCTTCTTCCATTTCAACATCTGAGCATTCTGGTTCCCAGAGCCCCCAGTCACCTGACAAGTCTGTGTCTGCCTGACCTTGGAACGTGCGCCAAGAGTGACTCTCCTTTTCATTCCCAGCAAGTTAAGTGCTAAATGTGCTATTTTCCATGAGTGAAATGTAGTCATTGCCCAGAGAATCAAACACCCAACTATGTGCAGCTCTAATATCTCATAAGGGAGGGAGCAGCATTGAGGTTCATAGGCCACCAAATTTCCAGTGGTGAACTGCAGCCTGAGTAGAAATGTCAGGAACAAACTTCCCCCTCCAGCAGGCCCAGACAAAACCTATTTGAGCGCTACAGGTTACACTCAGCATAAATCCTGGTAGCAATCCCCTTGAGATGTGGGAGTAGCATTTGCCCTGGTGAAGCATTTGCCCAAACTGGGGCAACACCTCCTTTCAGAAAGGTCCTGTTTCTACTCTCAGGGTGACTCTCTCTGCTTGAGGACAAGATGGCAGGAATGTCAGGTGCCTCTTACTTGGTCCATTCACTTCGCTGTCATCTCTTACAAGGGCAAAGGGCAGCCCCTCCATCTTACTCCTCCCTGTTCTGACATGTTTTCCTCAGTTTCCCAGGAGGCTACCCAAGTATTTTCACTGGATAACCTTGAAACTGCAACATCCTTTGCCTAGCTCTGCCTCTTCCTCTTAGTGTAAAGAATCTATCTGGGGAGTTTTTAACTTGGAATTGCTGGGTTAATAGTGTGGGCAAGAAGAGTGTTAAAATCATGGTTTCAGACTGCTCAGTAGTAACTGTGATAATAGCTCCATGGCCTACTATGATGGCAATGTAAGGCTGCAGCCGGCTGTCAGCAGTTGTTTATACAAAAGGCTTTGCACAGAGAGGCTTTGACAAAGCTCCAAATATTATACTGCTCCTTTTATAGCTGGAGGGTTTAATCACAGCCAGAGGCTGTCAGAGGTTGGCTGATATATCTAGCATGTGAAGAAAGGAAGCAGAGATAAATTTTATGTACCATCCAGGAAAATAAGAACGTTTATGTTTATCTTTCTAATAAGCTGAGACTAAACATGATATGTGGATGTGTCTTACATCAAGCTGTGTCCATTAATATAGCATGGCAGATGAGCCTAAAATCATGCACTTTGGATTACACATCTGACACTTGGCACAAAAGATCCAACACAGGATAAAGAAAACAATTTGTGGGGGTAAAGATTCCATAAGAAGCACCCTATGGTGGGCATTTGGAACCAATATATATATATTTCTGCCCTACAATTTTTTTTAAAAAGGTATTCTGCGAAATGAGCCTCATTAATATAGTTGAGGCAGCTTGCCCCAGTCCAGTCCTCCTCTGCGAGTTTAGGGAAGCTATTTCCCTGGGACTAGTATCATTTACCTCTGGAATCCTGTTGCTTAGGGGGTGTGGGTGGGGAGAAAGTGTAGCTGTGGAGGAGGGTAATGCTAGGTCACTAGACTGTGGTGAGCAACTTTTGGAGTCCAGGGACCAATTTTCCATCCCTGGGGCCACAAGCCTGTTATGAAATTTGGTGGTGATGCCAATTTCCCTGCCTTTAAAACAAGGCCCCCATCAAGCATGCGCCTTATTTTAAAGGAAAATCAACCCCTCTGGAGACTTCTGGGAAACAAAATTCTGTGCTTTCAAACAAGACACTTGCTTGTTTGAAAGGAAATGTGGCCTTTTTTGGGCATTGCATTCCCAAATTTAGGCAGCCAATTTGAGGTGTAGTAAAGGCCGAGCAGCAGAAAGCCACTAAATTGGCTGCAGGGACCACATGTGGCACACTCCAGTTACAGCTTGTAAGATATAGAAAAATATATCCAATAGAATCCAAGCAATGACGATACGGGAGGCAAAGTACCAAGCAGAAAGGTTTAATTCGTTCTTGCAAGAGCGGGTGCCCACCACACAGGTAGCGTTCCATTTACATACACAACATTCACTTTTATCCCTTTCCCCGGCTCGCAGGCCCTACCTCTTTTCTCCCATTGGCTGCCCATCCTCAGAGGGCACAATCTTCTCCGTCCGCCTACTACATACTACCCCTTGATATGATTCCCTCCCTTGAACATACAACCCATGTTCATGCTAATGAGTCTATTACCTATGAGAAGTGTGTCATTTACTATTTATGAACCTATTAAGCTTGCGCAGTAGGCCTAAGAGTTCAAACAGTCAAAATGGCCTTGAGAATTCTTCTTGGATGCCAATTTGCTCCTTAAATCAAAATGGGGAAGATGAGATAATGAGAACAGGCCTTTCTCCAGGCTCGTTATCACCAGTTGTAAAGTAATCCATTGTCTGCTTTCCTCCACTGAAGGTGACAGTTTTACCATTGTCCCCCAATTTTACCCCTCCTGGCATTTTTCAGGACTTTGAAGTAAAAAACATTGTTAGTACAACTGTTTACATGTTTTGATTCTCTGGCTTTTTGGCCTTAAGAGACTTCAATGATCCTGTCCTATTCCTGTATTTCACCTTAACACTTAGTAACAGTAACATTGCATTTCTCACAAGCTCAAGATTCCTCCTGATCATCCTCAATTCTTCCGGTCCCTCTGGCAATGCTACACCAAAGGTTTATCGACTGCACTGCATTGGCACCTCTTTTTATTAGGGAGTTGATGTGTTCATGGGCCTGACGTAACAGTTTAGCAGTATACAGCACATCATATTGTAGCGCCTTATGCAGATTACTAACTATAAAAATGTGAATGCCCTCTTGTGTTTGAAAATGTGTATTGTTCTATGAACAAAATTGTGTTTGAAAATATGTATTGTTCTATGTATTGTTCTATGTACAAGCAATACCATATTCAAAAGACGATTTCATATTCATATAATGTATGATAATGCCTTCATCCTGAAGATATGAAATGATGCCATGAAAACCAAGTGAACTATGCAGCATATATAGTACTGCAACCTTTCAATGTACCAGTATTCTAATTTGAATAGAAGTTATTTGTCATATTTAGTTGAACCTTGACTTTCATGGGTTTAACTTTCATGGATTTATTTGCAATTTTGCCATCAATATTAAATTGGAGATTAGATAGATAGATAGATAGATAGATAGATAATTTGTGTCATACTGTCACACAATCACAAATGACCTGCATAGACTAGAAAATCTACAGAAAGCTAGTTCTGACTGCATACCAGGGTTGAGCGAGAGAACTGCCACTGTGCTTTCCCCCTGCTGGCTCCCCACTCCTCCCCCTTGTGGGGCAGATGGCACAGGAGCTGCGTTCCCGCTCCTCGAGTGACTGTCAGCCAGGGTGGTCTGCCCTTGGTCGGCTGAGACTGTGTCGTGCTGCCTGGCAGGAGGCGCCATGATGGGCACCTCCACTGTCCAAGACAATGTCGGCGCCCCATTGGATCCACCATGAATCAAAGTGTTTAGCATGCACATGAGTCAGAGGCTTGACACATTGAAAAAAATGTTAATTTTCAAGTAAATGGTAGATGGACCTATCAACAATGTAGGCTAACACTGAGAAATACAGAGAGAGAGTGGGGGAGCTATGCAGTACACCTATGGTCAACGGTATTAAGAGTTAAGGTTTGGCCTAGAGGGGCCTAGAGGTATTCATGGTTTTTCCACTTTTGCAGGGGTCCTGCACCCCTAACCCCACCAAATGTATTGGGCTGACTGTAGCCTGAACATTTTAGAGGGTGAAGCACCACCTTTTAGAAATGAAAGATCTTCTGTCAAATTTTTAGAGCTCAATGCATGGCTTTAGGGAGTACTGGGAATTATAGAACTTGTTCTATCTAAACATGCATAGGATTGGACCCTATTAATCTTAAACTGGTCGGAATACTTCATGTGAAATTTGGTGAACATCAAGTAGTGCCAGAGATGGAAATGGGGTAATTGCTCCATCAAAATGAAACATTATCTGCCACATGTAATGAACTCTGGCTGCTAAGATTGGTATTCCTAGTAGCTTCTCAGGGAAATTTTTAGTATTTTGGCATATTATTCCTTTCCTCCTCTGCCTTAGGGTGAAGGAGCTACTTACATTGTCTGTTAGAGAGGATGACTGCAAATGAATTTGTTGAATGTGGGGAACTTTTTCCTACAGCTACTGCTATTACAGAAAATACTAACCATTGAATATTCAAAACGTATTCCACGTAAGATTTACAAATAGGCAAAATCTGATGGGTATATGAAGAATTTTATCTGTCCATTTGCCAGAATTGAAATCCGTGAAGCCAAAACTTCTGAGACAGATTTACATTATTAAAGTGACAGAGCATTCCTCTATCCTATATCCTTAGGTACACTTATCGAAGAACGTAAGAGTAATGCTGAATGAAACCAAAAGCCTCTCTCGAGTTGAGCACTGTGTTCTCAGTCATCTACCAGCTGCCTGGGGAAGCCCACAATAGCAGCTGCAGCAGTAGAATTTAGGACATGAGTGCAACTGTCTGAAAGAGCAGTAGCTAATGGATGAACTGTATAATCAATACATAAGTAGACAAACAAACAGCACCTTTCTACTCATATTCCCAGCAACTGGTCTAGAGGTATGCTCACTACAAGAGGGACTTACTCATGAGTAGATGCATCTATGGTTGTGTTGTATGGCACGTGACTAGAAGATAGGTCAGTATGTACTGGCAGGAGTGAACTAGAGCAGTAAGGATTTCGGATTTCCAATTGTGTAACTGTGGCAATAGCAAAATGAATCCCCTTCCCCAGTTAAAGAATTGAAAATAAGAAGGGACCAGGAATGGAGCTTTGAGTGAAAGGACCATGAGCTCAGTTCTGGTACTCAAAACAGTTCTCTGGACTCATAATTCTTTCATTCCAAATGTGTGCCTTTTACGAAGTTGATGGATATTAGGGTCCTGGCCAGAACAAAACAGAACGCACAAGTCGTATGTCTGCCCACTCCTGCTGTTTGACAGTGTTGTTGGAGCAAAAGTCCTAATCATGGTATAAATCTAGCAAATACTTGCTCATATGTGGATGTTGTGGGTGTACTCTCTACCAGTATGCAGGTACAGAAGGCTATCTAGCAATGTTTTACAAAATGCATTCAGTGCAACATTTTGTGCATGTTTGAGTTTATCCTACTTGCTCTTGCAAAGATGAGCAAGCCAAACTACAGCCTCTGCATTCAGTTCAAATTGCATCTAAGCAACATGGCAGATGATAAGCAACAGGTAAGGAAGCACATCGAGATTAAGGAACAAAATATATGTCACTGCTTGCCCAGTTTCTGCATGAATGAGGGCACATATACTTCAGAAAAACACTCAATATATGATAAAGGCATTTGACCATACTTTTTTCAAAGGGTTTAATTCCTGCTGGGAAAAGGTACACAGCAAACACTCAGAGGCACTGGGCACATTTTTGAAAACAACCTGGCAAGTGATAAATATAACTTTAAAATCAAGAAATTAATCATTCTTATTACTTACATTGCAAAATTTTAATGTTCAAATGCAAATTTTAAAATTGTGTGGTTATTCACAGCTGCCCAATGGTGCAGGCTGCATTGTACATTAGCCTTCCTGCCTCCATCTTATATTGCAATTGTTGCAAAAAAAAAAAAAGACCAGAGCAGGGAAGGGATGGGAAGAGAAGGGAAGAAGGTTGATGACATTTTGCAGAACAGGTAATGATATTTTACCCATTATTACCAAAACAGGCAATGTTGGTGTAGCTTACAGAGAAGCTATAATACCCTTCGATTGGAACAAAAATGACTTAGCAGACCATTAAGGGCAAACAAAAAATCATACAAGAAGTTTGGGGGATATGGCATATTGAAAAACAGCATCAGGACAACAGGTCGGGAGTGTTGCATGCTTTAGCAGACATTAAATGCGGTATAGATTCGTTTTAAATCACTGATGTAATTATGCTCCGGGTATTCCTCTACTCTGTACTTTTTTTGTCATAGAATGCACCGGAACAGAGTTCCGGCACGTTTTTTTCGACAGATTTTCCAAATTTTAAAAGGAACTCTTGAAAATTTGATGTTTGGTCCACGTGGATTTGAATCGCCCTGTCGAGCGTAGCAGATCGGCGGCAAAATCATTAAAACGGTGCATGCGGGCTGCTTGTGTGTTGAATCCGATGCATGAGTACTTCGTCCGCGCTGGTTGTGATGGCGCTGCTCGGCTTGTGGCACTGCTTAGCTTGTGGTAAGTTGTGTGGTCGTGCGCTGAGTGCTTACTGTGGGCGGCGACTGTTGTTTCGTTACACAACTGATGTGTGTGGGTGTGTGTGCAGTGATTGACTACGTGCGAAAGATAAATAATTTCGTGAGTTCCGGCACCTTTTTTCTTACAAAAAAGCACTGCCTCAATTTGTCCTCCCGCCCACCATTGGAGGCTGCAGAAGGGCAAGTAAGAGAGAGAAGGGGCTGCGTAACACAGACAAGAGCCAAATTAGGTTATAAGCTATAAGCAAAGCAAAACAAAGAAACGGGGACAGGGTGACAGACAAGGGGACCCTCTCCAGAATTTATTCAGCAGTCAAAGCATGCAAACTTCGTCTCAGTGACAGCAAAGAGCATATCCGTGATCAAAGAAGTCTTACAACTCTCAGCACGCTGGCACGGAAATGCTGGAAGTTGCAGGATTTGTTCTCTATCCTGCAATACTATGCGGGCTTACTCGGAGTAAATTCCAGAAACCGCAATAAGGTTTACTTCTAAGTAGGCCCCGCCCCGCCCCGCAATTTACCGTGGAGCAGTCAGCCGCCTCGTGGCCAAAAGGCACGGCTAGAGCCTCGGCTTCTCGCCCTTCCCCTCCATTCCGGAAGAGGGGACAGGCAACTGAGAGCCAACCAGAGAGAGCGAGAGCTCGACCCGCCATTCAGGCAAGCGCCTGCTGGGTGAAGCTTACCACGCTCCGTTAAACGATATTATTAAAAGTCCGGCCGTTACGCCTCCTTTGCCCCGCCTCGCGGCGCTGCGTCCAATGAGAAAGGAGTGGGCGAGGCTAGCCGCGGCTTCCTTCCAGATTGCTATATAAGGCACTAGCGGAACGCTAGAACAGCCTTTTCGCCCGGACGCTCCGAGGCAGGTGAGGTTGCGCGGGGAAGGGGACCGCTGGCGGGGCGGCGTCGCCATTTTGTGGGTGGGTTACGCTTCCCCTGCTCTGGTCTTCCCCCTCCCGTCCTACTGCTGCCCTTTAGTTTCGCCGCTGTCCGCATCCCGCTTAGCGAACGGATGCTGCGTGAAGGCCAAGTGTTCTTAATCCCGAGCATGGAGTGTCCGGGGGGGGGGCGGGGGGAGGATGTGGTAGAGATGAAGGGCTCGAGTAGATTCTTGGGAGCTTCAGGCAACAGCCTGGGACTAAAGGTAACCTTGAGGAAATGCCAACCGCTATATTCCCTGATACAAAAGTAGGAGATGTTTCTATCGCCCAAGTGTGTGTGTGACCATTTGCCTTAACTTCCCACGGAAAATTATCCGCCGTTGCAGTAAACACGTACCAGTTGCACCGGTGGGGATTCAGCTATGAGCGGAAAAGCGGCACGAGGAAGCCCCTTACTAATGCAGGTTTTTGTTAAGATTGGAGGGAAGTTGCCGATTTCTGCGAAACTCTGAAAGCTATTAAAAACCCGCCCCCTTTAGTGTTGGAGGAATCGATGCAGGGATATCTATGCATTAGGACCGCGATTCCGTACACTCTTGCTAAATTTTAAGTTACCCTGAACTTGATGGGACTTAATGCCAAATAAATGTAGGTGGGATAGAATATGTTAGATTCTGGGTGAAGAGGCTGTATTTCATTGATTGCAGCCCCTTCTGTATTTACAATATCAATTGTTGGCAAAACTGGATTGGCTAAAACTGTGTGGAGAAGGGACTATTCCTTAGGTGGTGTGAGCCAAAATTTGCTCAGCTATGAATGTTTGTATGTAACTTTAATGTGTTGACAGCATTTCACGTGGTAGTGTTTTATCCTTAACAAGTCTGTAAGATTTTTTAGCTTCTACATGGGTGGTTAGGGTTTAAGTGGTTGCAGAAACGTAATTTAAATACTTGTATGATTCTTTAACTGTAATTATGAAATATAAATATTGCAAAGAAGAAAACATAATTGTAAATATAGTCTAACAAACTAGGCTACAACAGCATCCATTGTTGGGTAGCGTATACCATGAATCATCACTTTTCTAAGTAAAAGTTAAGTAAAATACGGTAAAGTGGTATGTGCAAGGCCCGTTAATTTAATAGGTGAATTAAAGCACTTGTGCAGTACTACTGCTGCTCTATTATTTCTTTTTGTGTCTTGATTGTTTGCTTAATTCTGTAATCTGATTTTAAATCTTGCCTGTATGTTCTAGGAATGAAAATTTTATCAGTGCTGATACAAAAAACTGGTAAGTTTCAAATACCAAACTTGAAAATCCTTGTGCACTTTGATTTACATTTTATAAAGTGGTTCATCTATTAATTTCATTGCTGACAATTTCAAATGGGTGTTGGAATGTCAACTACTTTGCATCTTGAATTGCGTAAAAGAGAAAGATCCAGAAAATTACTTTTGATCATAAATGCTTCGGTATAATACTTCTATGTCCAGATAATATGTTGTAGGAAGTTGCGAACATTCTGTGAATGAATGACCCGCCCACTCATTCTACTTGGTTAACCACTACAGTAGTTCATAGCGTTCTGTTTCAACATATACTTCAAAAGGTTCTATGTACAATATAGAATTCTGTTAGACCAGGATATCATTGTAAAGAAACTTGTTTACCTGCTGAAAGTTATTTTATATTTTAAATCTTATTTTCAGATTATGAAAACAGCAGCATACCTAGAAAAGTTTTTAATGGAAGAGAATGGATTTTCCTGAGTACATTATGGTGAGGATAACAGTGTTTCCTCTTGTGCTTACCAATTGTATGAAGAGAAAGTGTGAAATTTGGGAGAGAGAGAATGTGATTAATTCATTATCTGAAGTAATTCTGATTTGAGTTCTAGAATCAGTCCTGTAACAGGGTCAGTTGTCTTAGCTAAGTCATATGCATTGCTCTGTAGTCAAAATAATTTAAATGGGTCATCATGTGAACAAAGGGTATATCTATTTGATTTAGTTTGCAGCAATTCAGATATTTAGTTCTAAATTGGAGACTTAGTTTAGTTGCAGGGATTTTGTTTGAGCTTAAATTTTTCCCAAGCTGAGAAATAGGTTCATTTCATGTCCCACTTTTGTGAAACTTAATTTTTGCCCGTATACCAATGTACTCTAATCCTTAACTGAAATTCTGGATTTTTAAATTTAGAAGGATTGAGCTAATGGGTTGGGAAGAACAGCTCACACCATGATTCTTTTCAGTATGTAAAATTTGAAAATACTGGGGTGCTGTGACAGTACATGGCAGAAAAATACAAAATAAACTGACCGCTTTTGACAGTTTATTTTGTAATGGAGTTGTAGAAAAATTTAAAAAGCAATAATGTACATTTGCTCATACTACATTATAGAAATTGTACATTTTTATAAGTTCAATGTGTACAAATAGATTTGTTAAATTATATCAGTGAATGATTATGGAACAAACAGGTAATCTGCAAATGGAAAGTATACATTCCCATGTTCAGTGGAGTCATCTTGTAGGCAGCTGGAAGAAAAGATGGGAAATCTGTGCTGTTGGTGTGGTACACTGGAAACTGCTTAGACCTGGTGCAGATTTGCAACCTGGATGAGTGCTTTTCTTCCTGGCTTTAGCCATGGTTTTATTGATGCATACTGGTACTGCCATGTAAATGTTTGGTATACTTTGTTTCAAACCATGACTTGGGTATTGAAATGATAATAGTTTTGTTGTTTACAAGTAAAGGGCAACCTTGTCTACTAGAAAAGGAAAAGGGAGTAAGCTTTTAATCTTGTATGTTTTCTTCTCAGGTCTGATGGAACTTTTTTCTGATAAAGGTATGTGTATTAAATATTTATATTGAGAAATTAATTGGGTTTTGGTCCAGCCAGTGATGAGCCTATCCCGAACCTGATTCTGTGATGAAAAACTGCCAATATGGATCCGGCTTCTGAGGTTACATTGCCAGTTATTGAACCCCTATTTGGTTTGCAGAAAAGATTATCTACCATGTTTTGTTAACACATGCTACTTTCTGTATACTCCTTTCATTTAGGTTAGCAGGAAGCTGGGCAGAAACTGGGATGGATTGGGCTCCTGATGATCCATTTCCTAACCTGCATAAAGCAAGTGGAATACCTTGGATTGGTAAGTGTCTGAATTTAGTGAAAGGTCAGTCTAGGTGTAGTCATTAGTTTTGCATAACTTTAAGGTTGCAAAGCTGAGCACATTCATGGGAAAGTAATCTATTGAATGCAGTGGGATTTCTGAATAAACATTTTGGCCATACTAGCTGAGGATGATGAAAAGATGTATTCAAACCAGTTGGAAGACACCAATCTGAAGAATGTTACTCCAGATGGTGTCAGTTTCAAGTAAAATCAAATACACAGCACATCTAGCTAGCAGCTGTTGGTTACCTTACAGCTGCATCTGCACTCAAACATGCAAATAGGGTCAGTGGAATTACGTGTATATGTAGATTAATTTTTTGATATAAAACTTTAAATGTCTTATTGCTTTCTGAACAGTGAAATGAATGTTTTTGGGCTGAAGACTAAAGCCAGTCTATGATGTCTACTGTAAAAACAAAGGTAGGATGTGCAAACTTTTGATCTATAAACAATTACTATGGGATAAACTGGACAAGAAATTAAAGCTGCAAAGATATACAAGAACTTGAGGCAGGTGAAAATTGAAACAACATGTTTTAGTGTACTTCATGTCCCCTAAATGTAGTGATGACAAACCTAAGCTGCTTGACTTAAGCTCATTGCTAAGATTTCAAACTAAAAGTGTAGGATGTAGCCTAAGTTAACTTTTTCCTTGTGATCTGTAGATATACTATAGAATGTTCTTTTAATCAATTGTAAAATCCCTTTTTCTCCATTTTTAGTGCTAAGAAGTCGAATGGGAACATTACATGAAGCCTTCGTGTGTAGCCACATCCTGCATGAAGTCAAAACAACTTCAAGCTTTTGGGGAAATCAGCTTGCAATTTATCAAAGCAATAAACATTTAAAACCTTGTTAAAATTTTGTATGCATGAGGAGGGACCACAAAAAACCAGGAACTATTTTTTTCAAAGGTAGGCACCTTGTAGTACAGGCTTCCTATCCTACCTACTAGGTGGGTGTTGTAGGAACCCATCTGCATCAGAGTACCAGCTGGGTTGTTAGAGGCTGTGTTTTGCTTTGATGAATGTTTTTTGGAGACTTTCTATCCATTATTTGCCTATTTTGTGAGGATTGATTTACATGAACAATATGTGGTGGTGAAATTGTTTCCTGTTGGGGAAAAATGCAGGGGAGATGGTTATGCTACAGAAAGCTTACAAGGAAGCTGCTCTGAGTAAAACATAAGCTTATGAATGATTTTTCCTGTTTTAAATGCAACAAAATGTCAATTGATCAAACTCATTCCAGTTGTCCTTCAACCAGTCAAACTGATGAAAATGTAAATTCATCAAGCCATCTTGTAAGATCACTGTCAGACCATTGAACTTGTGGAGTTCCTGTCTGAATTTTATTGGATGACTTGGGCATGGAACAAGTTGCAGCAAAATTTGTGCCTCACTTGCTCATGCCTGAACAAAGACAATTGCTTGGCTGCATGCCATGCTTTGAAGGAGCAGTTGGAGGCAACAGCAGGGGCTTGGACCTGATGGTCTTCATGGCCCCTTCCAGTTGTACCATTCTGTGATTTTATGGCCCTGTTTTTTTTTTCTGAAAGTCATAACCAGAGATATGACTTAGTGCTATGCCTACAACCCTGAAATGAATAGCAGTTCAGCTAATGGAAGACTGCCACATCCCCATGACCCAAAAAAACATGGCAAGTGAAGTTGAATGTGAAAACATGTTTCTTTTCAGGTGAGAGGGATTGTGCACTCAGAATTTGTTCCTCTAGGTCAAACAGTCAAAGTTTTTATCTGGAAGTTTTGAGAATGTTGCATCACTAAAGAAGTGTCCTGGGTTGTGGCAGAGGTGACTTGTTCCTCCACCAGAACAACACCTGCCTACACCATGCTGAGTATTCAGTTTGACTAAAAAGGCATGACCCTTGTGCCTCACTCTTCCTATTCACCCAATCTTACTCCATGTGACTTTGTTTCTCCAGAAGAAAAAGGTCCTCAAAGGGAAAGATTGTCAATGTGGAAGAGGTGGGAACAAAGAGGCACTAAAAGGCATCAAAATGGATGAGTTCAAAAGCTGTTTTTGTGCAGTGGAAAAAAATGATGTATTGCATCAAATGTACTTTGAAGGTGACTGAAGTTTGAACATGTAAAAATACTTAAATCCTGAGGTTTTTGGGTTCCTGCCTCATTGATATTTGTCTTGTATAACCTTCCTCAAGCAGTATATAAGTAGTCCCTGGGGTTATGAACATATGGGTTATGAAAAACCTGCACTTGCAAACATGGGCTACCCTAAGCATCAGTTGCTGCATAGTTCCCTAGAGATACAATATTCACGGCATTTTGTTCTGCACTGTTGGCTCAAGCGTACCCAAGCCAGTGTGTTTCAAGGAATGTGTAGGGTGCCTAGTTCACTTTTTTTGCAATTTTCCTTCTAACCATTCCCTTGAAGTAGGGATGGCAAAGTTCAGAGGAGCAAGATCCTAGCATGAAAGGTTTCTTAAAAGTTTACTGTGCAGTTGCTGCTACAAGACCATTTATGAGGAAAAAATGGCTGCACAAACCATTAATGCCTGCTTTAAAAAGTGACTCAAGTGGTAACCTGTCACCAGCACCCCCAGCAGCCTGGCTCCAGCACCAAGTCCACTTCCAACAGTTTAGATTGTTACCTAAACTGTTCTAAATATTCTAAACTGTTTTGTGTAATACTGTACACACAGACCTCTCTGCTCAGTACTCATACTTTATTACTGTTATTACAATGCTGTATTAAAGATACTTTGGTCAATATGGAAGTTTTCTTCAGTGTTTGTGTAGAATGGTAAAACATGACAACCATTAGTTTATTCATGTGATTTGACTTGCATACAAATACAACTTAAATGTTCTCGGGAATAGAACTTATTCTAAACCCAGGGAGTGCCTGTAATGGTAATGTATTCTGAAGCAATTCCTCAAGCTGCTTGGTGTAGGTTGAGGGCTTAAATTTAAGCTGTGCTAGATAAAAATAGCTCCGGCCATGAATGAGTTAAGCAGGTAACTGGGTATCCTAGAATTGTTAGAGCATTTTTATGTAAAGGAAATTGGCTACTCTTAAGCAATAATGAATCACTATTTTGATTGTGAATAGGCTAGGAGCATTGTTGCTCTTGGCATATTCAGCTTGTTAGAGCATATTTCAGTCATTAACATGGAAATAGTCTGGAATGGAAAATCTTGTAAGAAGATTCATGAAAGGTGGTGCAGTTGCAGTAATGTAGTTATATAGTGTGTGTACTTAATTGCTAGGTGCATGGTACAATTTTATCGAACAGGAAGTCAGAAGGGGCCTCCTGGGCCATCTAGTCTAACCCCTGCCTCCAGCCAGTGCTACTCATGACATGTCTACAATGCCTACTCCAGACATTAAGGGGGAAATGCAATAAAGAGCACTAAAATATGTAGAATACGCTGCTCTGAAGTAGACAAAATGGTACTGAGTTTTGATTCCAAGAAAAAGCCTTTCCACTTAATAGGTGCTCTGATCGATGCATTCTAGTGAACAAGCTGTATAGTGAAGGCTATTCTGGGTCAATCTCAGAATGGTCAGGATATTGGTACAAAGGTCATAAAGAGTTCCTAGATAAAATATTTTGAAAGCTGCATATTTTTCAGAAACTTGTAGAAGTTGATTTACTAAGTAGCAGATCAAGACAGACTAAAAGTTACTGTATATTTCGAAGAAAGCACCATGCTTTGTGGAAGATAAAGTGGAAAAAGCTGGGTACAAGCTAGAACCAGTAAACCTTAATTTCAACTACTTTGGCACTTCATTTATGACAGAATGGCTTAAACTGACCTATTGCATAGCTAAGATGGTAAGGTACCTAGACAAGCATTGTTTGAATCATGGGAGTAGTTGGCAGTGCAGCTATTCCTGTAAATGCCTGACACTGCACATAGTTGCATTTATATAGAGACATGCAACTTGAACCTACGCAGGTTCAATTGCCGAGTGCAACTTTCCTTTAAGGAAAGCACTTGGAGTGCATTAGAACACATGCTTTTCACTGAAAAGTCTAGCGCCTGGCATCCATAGGAAAGGCAAACTTGCCAGGCAGAGCTAGGTGAGCCAATGGTCTTAGCTGTTACTTATATTCCTATTGGTGTTAACTCTGCACAAAATGTCAAGAAACCCCAGGAATTCAATATTTAAACCCTTTTTTGTACATAAATGCTACTGAATTAAACCAGTTTTAATCACCAAATGTGGTTTGGGAATGCCATTGCTCTGAGGTGGCATTCCAGTGGTGGGTGGGGCAGAAAGCAAAAGGGATAGTACCACATGTCCCAAAATACCAGCATACTTTAATTTTGAGTTTTTAGTTAACAGCCTTGGGAGAAAGATTTCAACCAACCTAGAATAGGAGGAAAGCTAGGAAATAGCCAAGCAATTGAGGGTTGAGGGAAAGGATGTGCCCATGAAGGGCCAGGGGTTTATACTGAAACTAGAATTGCTACTGAACACACTGCTTTTTGGCCCTGCTGCATTGCTGTTGGTATCAAAATCAAATTATGTGTTCCTGTGGAAGGCTCAGTCTGGCAAAATGTGTGCTGTACATTTGATGGAGTTAATTTCTATTTCAGGTGTATGGCTGTTTTACAAACAGCAAGACTACAATCTATTGAAAAATGCTTTAAAAAACTTTTTATCAGCAGATATATGCAGATTTAAAGCATTATTGAAGATGTCTCTCCACTGGCACATCTAGTTTTCTCTGTTTCCTAAACATTTTTGAGGCAATAGTACTATAAGCAAGGTATTAGTCAATATAGCATGAACAACATCACCAATGGCAGATTTTGTATCTTGCCTTTCTTCTGAAGAGTGGCAGTCCAGATGGCTTCAAAACATAGTAACTTATACAATGTTCAAGAGACATAGCATAGCCAGTTTTCTGCTGATGGCTGAAAAGCAAAGCATTCTGCCAAGAGGTGGGTAGCACGCTTACTGCAAGTCTCTCTCCGTTAACCAAAAAGTCTTGTCTCCTGCTAGTTGTCTACAGTATGGCAAGGGGATGTAAGGGAGAGTGGCCTATGTGACACTAGATTGTAGAGCAGCTTGCCAAGGAGGTGCCCTTGATCATCATCGCCTACTTTTTGACTGCTGGTGAAGGATATTTTGTTTCCTTGCTCATTTAACTGCATTTGGCTTTCTGGTCTTTCACCTGCTACAAGACTGCCTTTTAAGAAGGAGGGCTGACTGCAGGGCAGGAGTGCAAATCCCTCTCCGGTTTAATTTATCTACCAACTCTACATACTCTCTTATTTCTAATCCTGGTACTGAGAATGCCCAGGAGCTTGTCTGGGGAGCCCGGCTGCAGGGAGGGTTCATCTTTTCTTACACAGTACACTTTTCTCTTTAAAATAGCATCTCAATCACCCAAAGAATTGCCTGCCTATGGAAATCAGAAATTGGGCAGATGACTATTTGTAGCGTCTGTCACTCCTGTTCCGGATTTTCTTCCTAGCCAAATTTGCAATGGGATAGACACCAACTTTTGCCCAACTTTTTATGAACACTTACTAGTATGAATTGGCACCAATGCCTGTTCAACCAAAGAATGTTAACATTTGTGTAGCTTCACTTAGTTTTAGTCTGTTTTTATTTATAATATGGCATTTAAGTAGAATTGTGGCCCAGCTTCAAAGCTATAGGTAGAAAGAAAAGGAAAAACAAGAGTTCTGTTTTCCAAATGCCATCCTAAACTATATTAATTTTCACTCCATATAAACCAGGCTGTGAGCGAATGAGCGGTTTTTATACTTTAAAAAAGGTATAAAATAAAAGCAGCAATGACCTAAAAGGAGCATCAAATGGCCTTTCTGCATTTGCGCCTCAAGCCCAAAGCTACTCTTTGTGGCGCGGAGGCCTCTGACTCTCGTACCCAACACGAGGATCTCCCGGTTTTTCTCTCCAGAAGTTGCCCGAAGAGGGGGACGAACTTTCTTTCCCCTCCCCTCGGTGCAACGAACAGCGTGGAGGACTAGCTCCGGCTAGCTGCGTAAGCGCATGCGTGCGCAGCCGCGCCTTGGCTGCTGTGTGTCTGAGAGCTAAGCCACCCAGCAGCGGGCGGGGCGATAACCCTTGTGGATCTGCTCGGGAGACCCCGGCGTTGGGGCTGCGCCAGCGCGCGCGCGGCGCCTCCTCCTCGCCGCCTCTCCCCTCCCTGCTTGCGCCGAGTGGAAGGGGGCTGGGGTTGGTTGGTGCCAGCAGCGGCGTGAGCGTTCGAGCGGCCGCCATTTTACGCAGGCTCCTGCACAATCTCCGGACACGCTGAGGGAGCGGAGAAGGGGCAGCTCCCCAACCGGGCCCCCCCGCACCGTCCCCCTCCGGAGCCCTTTCGCTCACCATTCATCACACCCGCCGCTCACCCACCCAGGTCAGCAGCCGCCCCGGCTTGTCAGGCAGGGAGGGCACGGGAGGGAGAGAGTCGGTTAAGAAAAAGGGACCTGTAAAGACAAGGAGAGGTTCCTGGGGAGGAGCGAACGGGGTGGGGGGCATGGTGAGAGAGGAGGTGGCTCCTTGAGTAGCCGGTTCTGGGCAAAAATGGGGCTGGGATGAACAAAGAGGACGACGCTGCTCAGCGGCCCTGTCCTGTTCAGCGAGGAGCTGGTGTTGAAGCGGCACTTGGCGCTGCAGGGTCGGTGACATTAGGCCCCACAGACGTGACGGGCGGCTGCGGGAGGGCGGCGGGGAGAAGGGAAGCCGCTTCTTTCCTGAGAAGGGGTTCCAGCTGCCTCATTGTCCAGGCGGCAGCGCCATTCATTGGCCACGAGGCGCCACTCGGGTAAGGTGGGACGAGATGGAATAGGGCAGTGACTGCCGTCGCCGATGTGGCTGCGGGACTTGGGGGTGAATTGGGGAGGACGGGTGTCGTGTGCCTCGAGTCACGTAATGGGCCGGGGTGGGAAGCTGGTCTGGGGCGCCAACTCCTCACGTTGGAATTGGAACGGCATGGCGGGGCAGTAGAGAGGAGGTCTGGAGTATGATTTGTATGCATTGTTCCGGGGCGGGAGGAGGAAAGACGTGGAGAAGTGTCGTACGCTCATTTTATTCTCTTATCTCTGCCCCCCCTCCACCCCTTTCCGCGTGGCGAATTAGGGCCCAGGGTGTTGCAATTCTTCTCCCGGAGGGAAAGGGGGGGTGAGAGGGACAGACTGCTTTTCCGGGGGGGGAGTTGGTCGCTGGAGGAAGTTGTAAGACATTTGAACGCGCCGAGCACGTGTTTCCATCAGGCTTATGGCGGAGGCCGCCACCTGGGCTGAGTGCGGGCTGGCAAGCGCTTTGTTCCTTTTGCCTGATTGCTTTAGGCCCTGTCAGAGAGGCGGGAAGGTGATACGCCTGGAATGTAGACGAGGGAACAGGGCCTCGTGAGAGGTAACGATGGGTAGAAATGAGTGATTAGGATACAACTGGCAGCGAAGGGTAGTGGCTGTATCGCGTGGTGGTGTGTGCACGATCTTCCCCGCTTTTGCTTCTTGTTCTATTTCTAACTTCTTCAGAGATTCTTAGGGCGTGCTAAAGAAGGAGAGGGACATGAGTCAGAGCGTTTGGCTGGATTGTGTAAAACATGCAGTAAATTCTTAACACCCCCGCTAGGCTGTGGTTCTTTAGGTTTGCCTTTGCGCTATCGCTTGAAAAGGATTTGTAAGCTTTCTGTTTGCAAAAGTAATAGGGAAAACCTGGTAAATTCTCTAAGTCTCTAGTAGGTAGCTGCATGTATTGATACCCGCATTGCTCGGCTTTAAGGGTTATAGCTTAATTATGCTTATTGCGTTTGAACAGATATCTGGAAACATGGCTTCTGAACATGTTAATGGGAATGGTACTGAAGAGCCCATGGATACTTCCGCTGCAGTTACCCATTCTGAGCATTTCCAGACATTGCTTGATGCTGGTTTACCACAGAAAGTTGCTGAAAAACTAGATGAAATTTACGTTGCAGGTAAGATGTAAAACTTGCAAAATCACTATTTTATATTGGACTTTCCTTGCTTTGGGCTAAAATAGCAACTTTTTGTGGTTTCCAAAAAAAAAAAAGTATGGGGACTGCAGTTTTCTTAGCAATTGATATGTAATGTTATGCTAGTCTAGGTTTGTTTTTGGAACTGAATGAAGGGGTGGTGGTGGTGGTGATTATGATGATGAGGGAAAGCCGTTGAAACTTAGGAAGTTCATAGTGGATTAGAGTTGTGTTTGTTTGGAGCACCGTGTAGTCTAGAAAGTGAAGCAGTAATCTTACGCATCTCTTGTGGATGATAACTCTGATTTAATGTTTGGACCCGTGGGTGCAAAGGCTACAGTGTGTTCAGTCATGTTCTGAAGATCTATTTTGGAGGACAGTAGAACTGAGAGTGGTTTTGTCCAACTTTTAAAAAGTTCCTTTTAGTGACAAGAAGTAAAATATCTGTTTGCTTGAGTCAGTTTAAATGTTCATGTACATGTATGATTTTTTTCTTCATGATTTGCCAAAATATATCAGTAGTTACTAGTAATATATTTGGATGTTAATGTATTTGGCAATTTTTTTAGGGAAGGGAAAAGCCCAACTAAAAATTGGTTACTGGCTAGTTTATCTGCTCCTGAAATATGATAAAGTGGCTAATTGAAAATGCAGAATATAATATTTCTTTTTCTAGGGCTAGTTGCTCACAGTGATTTAGATGAAAGAGCTATTGAAGCTTTAAAGGAATTTAATGAAGAAGGTGCATTGGCAGTACTTCAACAGTTTAAAGACAGTGATCTCTCTCATGTTCAGGTAATGTACTACACTAATAGTAATTTTGTTTCTTTTACTGTAGCTTGTGCTAGCACATGCACAGAACTTGCACAGTCTTGGATGATCCAGTTTAAAAATTTGATCTAACTCTAAATCTTTCATATAAACATTTTAGAACAAAAGTGCCTTTTTATGTGGTGTCATGAAGACATATAGACAGCGAGAAAAACAAGGGACCAAAGTGGCAGATTCTAGCAAAGGACCAGATGAGGCAAAGATCAAGGTATGTTTCTTTATGGGAAAACTGTATTCTCTCTGCCCTTGGCACATTAGTACTGTACTTTCATATGATTACAGTATAGCTGTATTAGAGTCATTTGTGATGAATTATCTGTACCACCATAGTGGACAACAGTGTGATAGCTCAGTCCTGTCATACTGCTTGTCAGGCCTTGCATTGCATCCTGTGCAGAGTGCCATTTTCAGTGTACTTCTGAAGGTTGATAGATACTACTGATATACCATAATTTTTTTCTTGTATGGTAGACTCTTCATGTAGTTTGTGTACTTAACCCTGGTGAAGTGATTTCTGGTACTTGTTTCTTTTGCTTCAGGTGGGTATACTTGAACACTTGTTCTGGTACAGATAACTCATGAACTTGCTATCAATTTATTGACAATGCAACCAGAGATTAGATTGTATATTCCAGTAGTTGTTCAGTACTTCGGATTTAGCACAACCTGGTACCCTAACCCTAAGCAGAGTATAGTCAGTGCTTAGTTGTGGCTATTAAAGCCACTGGAAACTTCAAGCATTAAATATTCCAGAAAGTATTGAATATGGTGTTTGCATGAACAGCATTCTCATTTCCTTGGCTTATTAATTTTTATTTTATTCTGTATTGTACTCTGGAATGCATATAGTCTGTACCTTCAGTTTTTCTTTTCAAAAACCAATTGATGACATGTTGGGGTGGACAGAAACCAGGGGTTCCCAGCCTGGGGTGCCCGCGCCCCAGGGGGTGTGACAAAGAAGACTGCTGTATCACTATTTGCCAGAATTGGTGAATTGCCGTGTTTTTGCCAAAATTTATCCCAATAATAAAATTATTATTTTGTTTGCATTTGGATTCAGTGTCAATCAAAACAACATATGAGAATTCACCTGAAATCACAGGCACACTTCCAGATTGCAATCAACAAGCAAATTCCACATTTTGCAAAATCATGAATGAGAATCAGGAACAAAGAAACCATTGAATTTTATGTTTACAATTGGGATTGATCTTACTGTTTACAATTTTTTTCTAATTGCTCAATTGATATTGGAATTTTATGCACTGAGTTAAAGGTATATTTTGTTTTTAAATTCAGTTTGTTCAGTACTGTGTGTGGTTCAATTTTTGGTTCACAAATTAGAAATTTTACTTCTTCATCTTCAAATACGATATCCTATAGAGGGTACAAACATAAACATTTTCTAGGGCTGTGTGGCATAGAAATGGTTGGGAACCATTGACTTAAACTTGAGTAAAATTGAAGTATATGCATGTAGGGACTACACCGCTGAAGCAGTGGCTGAAGCATGCGCATATATACAGCTCAATATTGCATCCTATTAAAGAGATAAAAGTTATATCTCATAAATAGCCACTGTAGGTGCTCTTTGTCCTACTTGGGCAACTCTGTGGCCTGTTGTGCCAAGTATGCTGTGCCTCATCAGGCTCTTCCTCTGGGGTGAAGCTCAGCCTACTTCCTCTGCAGATTCTAGGGATACATCTATCCCCTACAGAAGCAGGGTTTGAGTTGCATATGGGTAAGAGGAAGGTGTGGGATCCCCTAAGTCACATAAGGATTTCTGTTTAGTAGATCTGCCATGTTGCAGTGACCAGTACAGAATAATATTTGATGGGACTCAGGAAATTAGCTTTTGAAGTGAGGCTTTTCATACATTATATAGGATTACAATGTAAAATTGTTTTATCACAATAATTTGGGCTTGCAATATATCAGAATTGTTCAAAAGACAATACAACTGAGAAGCCATCTTATAAAGCTGAATGAAGGCAAGTTGTTCTAAAACTGCTGTAAAGGCCACTTCAGTGAAGGCATGCATTTATTTCTGTTTTAATTCGATATGCTAATTAGTAATAAAATAAGTTGGTAAATTATTGTATTTGATTTTAAAACTAAATTTATAGGCACTTTTGGAGAGAACAGGTTACACACTTGATGTAACTACCGGACAAAGAAAGTATGGTGGTCCTCCCCCAGAGTGTGTCTATTCAGGACATCAGCCTTCTGTTGGCACCGAGGTAAGCAATATCTCATTTTGGGTTTGGGCAATGTTAATATGTCTATCCCTTTGTGATACTTAAAAATATTTTTGTTAACAGATATTTGTGGGTAAGATTCCAAGGGACTTATTTGAAGATGAGCTTGTTCCATTATTTGAGAAAGCTGGACCTATTTGGGATCTTCGCTTAATGATGGACCCACTGACAGGCCTAAACAGAGGATATGCTTTTGTCACCTTTTGTAACAAAGAAGCAGCTCAGGAAGCTGTTAAATTGGTAAGTTGCAGTGTTTTGTGACCAGTTTATTATCTTTCTAGGTGACCTTTAAGGGCAATAGTTGAACATTTTTATCTAAAATCAGCTATTAGGGTTCCTGGCAGTGGTAAATAAATGCTCACATCCATTCACACCTTATTGTATACATTAGAGTTATTTAATTCTAGTACCTTCTAGAATTTGGACATTTATATAGGCTCAGTGTAATCCTTAAGAGTTGCAGTGTTATTTTTTCTTCACTTCAGCACTTCACTTTAGCACATGTTAGTTTTATGTGCTGTTCCTTCCTTCTGTTACTTAAAAGGTAATTTGACTGCAACCAGTGACAACAGGTAAGTACAGGCAGACCCTGGGTTACAAATGTGCCGGTTAATAACATACTTTCGAATAAACTGCCATAAAGCCTATTAATTTAAAAATTTGAATTAAAGACAAATGGTTTGTAGTAATGAGCGCAAAAACTTCTGGAGTTTTGTGGGTTGCTCTGGAAAATCATCACAGAGAAGAAGCAAAAGGGGGGAGAGGGAGGGTCTCCAAAGCATGCCTTCTTGCACGCGCCCCCCCCCCCCCATCCAGAAAGGGAATTCCCTCCAGCATTTTCTTGGTACAAAGAGGAGGCATTAGTGAGTGAAAGGGAGGGTAGGGAATAAGAGCAGAAGAATGTAATAAATGAAGAAGAGGAGCTCTTCTGGAGCAGACCAAGGTCAAAGAGAGACAGAGGGAGGAGCAATCCAGGACAAGTATGGTCAACAGTATTAAGAGTTAAGGTATGGGGCGAGGACTAGAGATGTTTGTGTATTTTTTCACTTTTGTGGGGGTCCTGTACCCCTGACCACCTTGAAAGTGAAGGGCTGACTGTATATGGAAGTGTTTCTTAAGTGTTTTATATGCATAAAAAGATAAAATATGTATATAGTAAGACAAACTATACTATATGGCTTACTCGTGCTAAATATAGCCCGTATGTACGTGAACTGACTTACACATTCGACTTAAAGATGTTCTTAGGAATAGAACTTGTTCATAACCTGTGGACTGCCTGTAAAGGAAATACATCTTTAGTCAGTGCTTTCATGAGATTCACAGGAATCTTTTTATGCATATTTACTTAAAGATAAATCCTATTGTCTTCATTTAGCCAAGTGGGTTAGGTCCAGCTACCAGTGATCAGGTTTTACCTGCATGCCAATCAAATCTGATTTGGAAAGTTGGGGAATCCTAGAGTGGATGGATGGGTTGTGGGGGAGGGGGGGAAAACACTGTGCATGAGGAAAAATCTATACGTGACATTGGAGTCAATCCAATATGTTGAATTGAAAGATAGCTGGTATTGTGAAGACAAGACACATCAAAATCAATTTCATACTCAATAATATATTTTCTGTAAGTCTGTTAGTGGTTGCATATTAGAACAATTATAAATCAGTTTTCCAACAGAAAAAATGGAATATTGGTATACCAAGAAGAATCTAAAATTTGACTTGTTTGGTTTCCATGTAATTTTCAACCGTATAATTTCTAGTCCTGTACTACAAGTACATGTTTTTTTTAGTTTTGTAAACTGCTATTAATAAGTGCATTATGGGAAAATATAATAAATATTGACTGGATTTAAGCATTAAGCATCACTGACTTTTGTAACATTGGAGAGCACCTGGAAATTAATGGCATTCTTCAGTTTCTAACATTTTAAGAATCATGTTGCACTTGCATGGTGTAGTCTTTTTGGTGCTTCCTGAATTTGTCATAAGTATGCATTACAGTGCAGGTAGGGGGCTGGGATTTCTGCCTGTTTAAAAGCCTTGCCAGCTTGTGATATTCAGGCCATGTCATGGAAGTAGGGGCAGAGTTAACCTTTTCATCTTTGATTTATTTTTTCTTCCCATTTGTATGAATAGGAGGAAAAAATGTTTGTGCTTAGTGTATAGCTAGTATAAGCAAGGGACCTGATCCTGGGGCCTCAGATTGGAATGGACGACTTTGGATCAAGTAGATCCCAGACAACCTCTATTCCCCAAACCACCCTGCTTTGGGTCCAACAACTGACAAATACTCATCTGTTAAACTTTCTGCAGGTGAAACTTGTTCTGTGGATGAAGAGTGCTTCTTTGATTCTTGAGAGGCACCCCTGTTGCGGACTAATTCCCTCTCGCAAGCAGTTCTGGGAGTTAGGATTTCCTTATTGAGATTTAAGTAAAATAATTCTTTAGGAACTTACGATTGAATTAGTTATTACATATTCAATATTTTTAGTCAAATGCTTCAAGTACAATGAGGTTTGTAGAAAGGTCCACAAGTTACTTGCCTGCATACTTTTACTAATCTGTCTGTAATTGTCTCAGCCTTTTTAAAGCCTGAAGGAGAGAGGAAGAGAATGAATTGACTTTTACATAAGATTTTCTGCCTTGTTGTTTGAAGAAGATCTTTACCTTTAGTAGATAGGTGAATGGCTGGAGTGTTGCACTGGCATCTCTTTTTAGAATATACTTCAACACTCTAGTAGTAAACATGTTAGTATCAGGTATGAAAGTCATTGATTTGCTTAAGGTCTGTAATAAAGCATTACATGTGCAATCATACACTAAATTGGTAGAGGACAAAGTGCCATGTTTGACTTAATTTGATCTTAAAAGTGTATCGATTGTTTCACATGAAAAGAATCACAGTTACTGAATTACTTCCCTTTTTCATATGAGGAGTAATAATGTATATGCTTGGTCCCTCATTTCCCATCTAGGGAATGAGCAGAAAAGAACTGTCAACTTGTAAGGGTCTGGATAGAACTACACTAATGCCTTGGTGCTTCTGTCCCATGAAATGAACTATTTTCAATAGCTTAAGGATCAAAAGAGGCAGCATTGTAAGTAAGGGAACATAATTATCGTTTATCCACAGTTAATACTAATTTATATTAGTGTAAACAGTGGTAACCAACAATAGATTGGATCTCAGTAATACAAGTAGGCAAATAATTGGGACTAGAGTTACATGGTTTTGGTGGCTTTACCATTAAGTATGGAGTCCAGATCCAACTCTGCTTTTAAAAGATCAAATATATTTTCATAGGCAGTCTTAGGTTTATCTTATCTTCTCACTAACTGTGACATACGTCCAACTACCAAAGTTTGGTAAATCTGGAAGAATGCCTTTGTGATGAAATGTAATCTGAATGGGAGGGGTTGCTCCTTCATTGGAAACTATAGTTTGTGCTAATAGAACAGATATGGACAAGTTACAGTCCCCCCACCCCAGGTCTGCTCTGCACCTCCTATTATCTTTCAAGAGTGGCTCCATTGACTAGGACTGATGGGAACTGTAAATTAGTACATCAGAAGGGTGTCAGATTTGCCGCCTCTTCACTACAGCTAAATGCCTTCTTGTTTGTTAAAAGGTGGAAAGAAAAATAATTGTGCTTGAGTAACACATGCTGTTTTTTCTTGTTCTATGAGTATAGTTTGCTATTGCTCTCAGAGTAGCCTATAGTTCTTAACAGAAAGTGCTTTTACCAATGTTTTGCTTATACTTGGATCCCAAGTACAATCTGTTAATCTCTGTTTTAGTGCTAGCAACATTTACTTGCTTTTATGAGCTGCTCTTTCAAATATTCACAGTGGCTCATAGCTTTTAACAAGCTAAGTTGATGGGGCATCTTGCTTTATGAGCTTACTTCAAGCAAGGGAACAACATTTTTAAGGACTTGTTGGAAATATTTGTCATTAATAACATCAGGTTTCCAGTACTTTGTGTGTTAGACAACACAGACTAACCTTTTTCATTCTGGTACCCTCCAGATGCTTTGGCCTGCAACTCTTACCCTTGGTCATTGGTCATGTTGTTTGGGCTACATGGAATATCTGGTGTAGAATAAATGACTATATTTGCTTTCTATGAATTGAGTAAACTAAATGTGGCAATCTTTCACCTCACATTGAAATACACTGTCCTGTATTTGTTGGTAGGTCTGTAGTTTAGTTTGTCAGTTGCTATAAAAACAGCTGTCTTTTGGCACTTTGAAGACTAACATTATTGTGTAAACTTTTGTGATTTAGAGCTTATTGTATACTATTTTTTAAAGTAGTTCTCAAGTCTCTTGATAGTGTGCCCAGCTACATTTAATTATAAAGGCAAAAGGATCCATGGACAATACAGGACTCTTGGTATTGTGGCCCATGCAACAGAACACATAGTCATATTGGAAAAATAACTGTATTGCAGAAAATGTTGCCTGCATCATAAAAATACACTTGAAGCAAGTGAGCTTACTAGTTTAAGTGAGCTGAACCATATACTATGATAAGAGCACACTATGTTAAGAGCACTCATTCCCTGTTGATTTTTGAAAACTCTGCATTGGAATTTCTGGAAGGAAGTAACAATCTTAAGATTTAGCAAGTGATGAGTTAAAGCATTAAACATGTTTGGATGATAACTTATCCTTTATAACTTTCTTTTTTCTAGTATAACAATCATGAAATTCGCTCTGGAAAACACATTGGTGTATGTATCTCTGTTGCCAATAATAGGCTGTTTGTTGGCTCTATTCCTAAAAGTAAAACCAAGGAGCAGATAGTTGAAGAATTTAGCAAAGTAACAGGTAAGTTATTTGATATATTGCTTGGGTGAGCATAAAAAGAAAGAATCCCTATTCTGATGATCATTGATGAGTTTTTTTCACCATCTTTCGGCTGATGTTGAATGATGACGATGTTGTAAACTGAGATCATAAAGAATATTCTAGAGAGAGAGAGAGAGATAGTTTGAAGCAATACCTGAAGGTGCTGCTACCTTCTTCACCTGTCATATCAGGGTGTCACATAAGGCTTGAGGATTCTAGCCCAGTTTTATGACGACGTTTGCTGTATCTCCTTTGGCATTGAAATTGGCTATTTGGAAGAATTTATTTTAATAGAAGAAGAAATTTTGCTCTATCCTATTAGACAGTGTTATCCAGCATTTAAAATATTCATGCATATTTTCTTACATCACTGTACCTTGCCTGGCTCGCCCTATATTTAAACTTAAGGCTGCATAATATGGAAACAGTGTATTGGTCAGTTGATTGAAAAACTTCACTGGTTTAGATGAAAGTAGTTTTTGGTTAATTTTTCAGTTCCTTTTGTGATAGAGGTGATGAAAGACAAGGGAGATATGTATATGTCTTACTGATATGTGATATGAGGGGAAATTCTAGCAAACTTTACCATTTGCATTGATACATATGTACTAAGTGAAGCAATTTTGATATGCACTTCAACAATATTAGCTAAGAGAGTGTTCCATTTTGTTTTAAAAGCTTGAGTATTTCATATTTGATATATGATATGCTAATAACATGTAACTGGCTTCAATTTCAGAGGGTCTAACAGATGTAATATTATATCATCAACCTGATGACAAAAAAAAGAACAGAGGCTTTTGCTTCCTCGAATATGAAGACCACAAAACTGCAGCGCAAGCCAGGCGTAGATTAATGAGTGGAAAAGTGAAAGTCTGGGGTAACGTTGTTACAGTTGAATGGGCTGATCCTATAGAAGATCCAGATCCTGAAGTCATGGCGAAGGTAAAATACAAGTATAGTATTTACAGATATTTCTGGTACCTTACAAAGATGCTTCAGATTCTTTTGTATAAGAAACTAAAATGCATAATAATTTTGCTGAGCAAAGCATTCTATTTCAAAAAGCAAGTATTTCAGAAGAAATCATACTTGCAAATTTGCATGCTTACTGTAATTTGAATGATCTGTTCAGCACTCAAAGCAAGAGCTCTTGCAAAAGTTGTAAAAGTTTATGTTAATCTTTAACCTAATTATATAGAAATGGTAAAGCATATTCAAAATTAAAATTTGATCAAGACTTCACCTTCCATGTATTGGAGGACAGTTTCTGTCCGTGAAAGGTTTTTGACCAACAGACAATTTCCTTCCATGTTTTAGAGGAAGCTTGCTGAATAAAGAAAGGGAGATGGCATTTTTGCAATTTCCACTTCCTCCAAAACTTGTAACATCACCTTCCATGACGTTTTGGAGGACCCGCAAACCCTCTGAGTGTTTCTCCAGATTTTTAGAAGAAGTATGGGACTAGAAGGGCAATCAATACTAGTAGCCCCCCCCTTTCCATAGTGGGAATAGATTCTAGATTCAAATTGTTGAGTTGATCATACTGGCAAAGTTTGTAAATGATGCAGTCATGGTGTGCATTTTCACTATTATAATAAAGCAAGTTACCACCAACTTTCTCAGACCCTTATATCAGCTTTAGCAATTCTTCCAGGGGTCCTGGCCAAAAGAAATATGAAGTTAGCCACAAGAAGAGTGGCTTTTCAGTTCCGGTGCGTTGTTTTGGGAAAGTCTTTTCCAAGAAGACTCCCTTGGCACCTACATGTGCAGTGCCACATTTTAGTGACTTTAGTTTTTTTTTTTTTTAATGGCTGGTGATTTTGCTATGATGTGTTCAATTTGTATCTTCCTTTAAATAGTTTTATGCTTTTAGCTATTTGTAATCTGTCCAGAGATAACTTACTATTGGAGAGATGGGAAGTCTTGCCTGAATTTAATCTCATGCTTTGTTTCAGGTGAAAGTGTTATTTGTACGGAATTTGGCAAATTCAGTCACAGAGGAAATACTAGAAAAGGCCTTTAGTCAGTTTGGAAAACTGGAACGAGTAAAGAAATTAAAAGACTATGCTTTTATTCATTTTGATGAACGTGATGGTGCTGTAAAGGTAGGTTTTGAGTAACAGTAAAGTTACTATTGCACAGTCAATTTTTTTAAGTTCTTTGTGGGTTTAATAAAATATTTGTAGTACAAAGCTTACCATTTTGTTGAGTTGAATCTCTGTTCTGTATTGTTTTGTCATCTCTGTCATTTTCATAGAATAGTTGCTGGCTTGCCTATTAAGTAGTATTCCCTTAATTTTACAATAAGAACAAGAATATCTATATGCTACTTATTCTTAGCTGTTTATTTTGTTTCATATGAACAAGCTCAGGATCTGTCTACAGTCCCGAGCATCTTGTATCTCTTAAATAGGTTTGACTTAAAATATATTACATTGGTATGCTTTGAGAAGGAATGAACAAGAACAAATGTTCTCATAGCAAATTTACATGGTTCAACCAAAGGAGATAACATAAGAGCCATGCTGGATCAGATTGGGGTCTATCTAATCCAGAATTCTGTTTACACTGTGGCCAGCCCAGCTGCCAATAGTCTCCCACAAGCAGGAGATGCTAGACCCCCTGACTCTGATGCTAGATGTAACACATGCTGAAGTAGGAGGTTGCTTCCAGAAGATTCTTGAACTGCAAATGTTCTAGAGTTTTGGTTCCAAACAAGTTCAGCTTCCAAGAATAAAATTTTAATCTTTTAGGATGTTCTCACTCACTTGAAGTACTATTTTCAATTGAGGCCATACCAGTATATAAAAGCTGAAAAACTAAGTCTTACCCCCTATAAAATGCTAAGCCAAGGTTAAGTAGTGCTCTATATTTTTTGCTTTTTAATGTAATGGTATGCTCTGTTTTTGGTAGACTTGTTAGGTTGGTTGGATTCAGACTTAATCATGTATTTAGTAGGCCCATTGAAATCTGTGGGACTTAAAGTTGGTTGTGACTGAATTTTCAGAACATTTCAATGGGTGTGCTACTCTGGGTATGATTTAACTCTAATCCTGTATCCTGTCCTACTAGAAATTTTATTCCTTTTGTACATATGCTTGTCTGATGCTTTTTACTTAAAAGAATTTGAGCTTGCAATTTGAATAATATTCAAAAATTCCATGTTGATCTGCAGAGAATAAGTGAGTGTTTTTTAAAACATTTGTTTGCTTTGTGGCACAGAACCATGTACAAAATTGGCCTCCAACCCTCATGGTTGCAGATAATACTTAGGAAACTTACACAGTGAAATCATCAAGTGACCTCAAATAGGGCTGGTAGGCAGAAAGTGGGTTTATATACCCTACATACCTAATAGCAGTTTTCCTCTCTTCCACCTCTTATTGTCCATTTAGCTTGCATTCTTTGCATGTTGTTTCAATAAAAATAGTTCTGTAAGAATTCAGTATAAATCTCAACACTGTTCTCAACAGGCAATGGAAGGAATGAATGGCAAAGATTTAGAAGGAGAAAATATTGAAATTGTTTTTGCAAAGCCACCAGATCAAAAAAGGAAAGAAAGGAAAGCACAAAGACAAGCTGCTAAAAATCAAATGTAAGTGTTGAAGGCATGATTTTCATGTATTTGACACTAAGTGCATGTTACATAGTGTGGGTTTGAAAAGTTAATTGTCACCATACTTTTTAATGGTTGTGTGCCATGGTCATATTTGTAAAATTAAAAAAGCCTTTTGTGCCAAAGAGAAGGATTACATTTAATCCTCAAAAAGTACCACATAACCTTAGAATGCATGCTTTTCCGAAAATAAAAATGCTATCTTTGCTTTTGATCAAGAGAATTACTATGTTAACTACCTGCAGCTGCTGGGTATGTTCTTTTCTTGTTTAGCTTTGTATGCATGTTATTTTAATATGACCCTAAAAGTGATCAGACAAGTACTGCACAAAAGGCTTAACTAATTCTACCCAAAATGATGGGCATATACAGCAAACCAGAGAGGACCTTCTGATCATGCAGCATCTGTACCTGTGAATATCCTGGCGATATTGCATCTGTATTTATTGCCATTGTTAGCCATGTAGTACTGTGAACGAATTTGAGACTCTGTGTTGCTGGTCAGCAGTTGAGTATAACATAATGTGTCATTTTCTTGATGCAAGAATCATTGTTGATAAACTGTACTGTCAGATCGTATTTTTAAAAAGTATAAACTGCAGTGCTGTGCTCCCTTATTTGAATTATGGCTCTTTGAATCCAGTGGGACTCAGAAAACATGGATATGATTAGATTATATGTATTTCACAAGCAATGACAGTTGACTGTTGTTGGGCTTGTTTATCTTACAATTTTTAATTATATTTTTGCTGGTAGAAAAAGGTGATTCCTAATATGTATGCGTAAGAGTTCAGCCTAAAAGGTGATCTTCACACTTGTGTTGACATGGATCAAGTTATGTTACTGCCTCCTATGGTAAACATGTAAAAGTGTGAAGAGGGTAGTATACAAGGGAGCTGCATCTTTGTGATGCATTTCATGTCCCAAAGTGATACCTTAATAGTTTATGTGCTCTTTGTTTGTACTTCTAGCTGGAATAAATTGCAAGTAGAATCAGTGTTGGTTGATCAATCAGATAACATTCATGTATTCTAAGCATTAATTTACTAGGATAAATTAATGCTAAACACAAAGCTAGAAACAGTTGATTGCAAAAGGGAGGGAAACCTGGTTGCTCCAGATGTTTTCAATTAAAACTTTCATCATACCCAGTTAACACTGGCTAATGATCAAGATTTATAAGAGTTGTAGTCCAAAACAGATGGAAGGCACTGTGATTTGTAATTGAAATATTAAAATATGAATGTCATCAACAGACACGAAGGGTGTTTTTTTGTTTTTTACTTGCCTTGGAATTCCAAGGATAGGTAATAGTTACCTTTTAAAAAAATATTTTTTTAGACTGCCTTTTAAGTCCTGTTAAGGATATTGTACCTTCGGTGGTAAACCTCAGATTTGTGGGTCAAATCTGGCTCATCTGGATTTCTAGATTGTCCTTCCCTTGATCATTTTAAAATAGGTTGTCATGTTTTATCCCATTCCTCTTGTCCTTGATCCTGCCCACAACTAAAAAACGGCCCCTGAAAGTTTTCCCAAGATTGAATTTGGACCTTGAGCTGAAAGATGGTCAAAATCTTTGCTGTAGAGCATATATATGTAGTTTCCAGGGTACGTTGTCTGCTATGCTCTACAGTCTGTGTATCTACCTGATCCAGGCTAACCTTGCTAAGGTGACTTAAATTCTGGTAACCGAGTTTGGATTTTTTAAAAATACCCTTTAATTCTTTTTAACAGTATCTACAGGCAGTGGGATCTGGTCATGAAATTGTTTGGACTTTGGAAGTTTTCTGTTTTCACTCCAGTCTTAACTTGTAACTTGTAGCAGAATAGCAGAGTTAGTTACCCCTGCTGGGAGGGCAAACCTGCCAAGTTTCAGCTGAATAGGTACAGGGAGCTTTGTGCAAGTGTTGTCTGTTCAGCTTGGATGTTTTTAAGATGGAAGCACATATCCCTACACCTTTGTTTAGCGTAAGGGTGAAGTAATAAACATCCATTTGCCGTCTTTATGGGCTTTTGGTAGTTTGCATAGAAATGCTAATATTTATAGCATATTTACTTAATTATATTTCTATTCTGCCTTTTTCCCTTCCAAGGAATTCAAGGCAGCTTAGATAATTCTCCTCTTCCTCTCAATCTTATTCTTACAACAACAGTCCTATGAAGTAGGTTGGACTAAGCGTCTGTGACTGATCCAAGGTCATCCAGTCCATGTCTGAGTGGAGACTAGAACCCAGATCATCTGAGTCCCAGTTCCACGCTCTTAACCACTACACCACACTGGCTTTCTCTCTTTTTATTTTGCTATATAGCTAGAAAAGGCTCTGGTAATTTAGTTCTTGTCTAGAGGCTTATAGTATAAAAGATATAGGATATATACACACATACACACAAAGGAATTGGGGGAAAGAAGCAAAAAAAGCCAAATACAGGCAATGCCTTTATAGGCATTTTTACTGGCAGAATGTGTGATAAAGCTCCCCACAGCTGTTTCTTCTCTAGCAGAAGTATGGAGTCACAATGGTGTCTCCCATTTACTGTGGCTTTGTTCCTGGGAGACTGGAGAGAGGGCAGTCTACTAAAAACCCTGGGTTCTCCAGTTGATGGTTGAGACCAGAACCAGTATTCCCAACTGTCAGTTGGGGCTATATGTTCCTTCTGACAGGAATGGGCAAAGTGAGTTCCCTGCAGCTGACCCCTCTCTGGCTGATGTATGGACCTACAGTGGTCTCCCTTGAAGAATTTCAGAGGGATGGGTACTGGGGTTAGGGAGTCTTAGTGAATGAAATAACATTTAAGACACTTTTTCTTGCTTCATTGACACAGATCACAGATAGTGCAATAGGATGAGTTGGATATGAAGTGTACATTGGCAGACACAGAAGGCCTTGCACATCAAGTATTCTTCAAGCAAGCACTCAGTGCTACACTTTCCCAAGACTCATAGGCTCCACCAAATCTCACATCCCTGCTGCTGGGAGAAAGAATTAGTAAAATGTAGTGAACGTTGGATATTCTAGTATCTCTTCTCCAGAGAATTGGGTTGGACAGCCTAGGAAGGCTGTTCAGCCCTAGAAGCTAGTGCTTCCATTCACAAAACTTACACTGCTTTCCTCCCCATTTTTTCTTTATATGGAGAGCTTGGAGAAAAATATATCAGTTTTGGAAGGTACATATATTCCCCTGAATCCAGAACCATCAGTGTTCAGATTTTGGATTTAGTCTCCTTCCAAGGATCCCTGTTTTGATTTGAACACCTCCAGAATCTCTTAATTGGCCCTATCTATTTCTAGTATGTTAATGCTACTTTATTTTCACAGGTGTGGCCTGTGAAATGATTTACAGTATTCAATGCAGTAAAATAAAAAAATAGCAACACAGCAAAATATAAGCTACCTGAATAAAAATAAATGGTGGTTTGGGCTTGTAACTGAACATATAAGTAAAGATTGTTTTCATAATATTCCTAAGGGGTGAGAGCAGTGGGACCAAATGGGCCACAAGGAAGGGAGTTCTAGAGCTTAAGCAGTATAGACCCAGCTCCATCTCAGTATAAACCCTTTATAGACCAAGCTCACTTTCAGCCCAGAGCTGGTGAGTTTGGTTGCCTACTCGTCCTTGCCCTTTACTAAGACTCCCTACTGTGTTTTTCTGACTCCTGGAGTTCAGAATGCAACACTGGGTGGATTTGTAGTCTTAGGCAACTGTTGTATGCTTGGTCTATTATGTATGCAGTATGTAGAGCAATAAATTTATTAGATTTATATCTTATCTTTTTCTTTTTTTTAAAGAACTCAAAAGTGGCTTTCATAATTCTCCAGCTTTCAGTTTTATCTCCACAACAGACCAGAACCTAAATTGCCTGAGTCCCACTCCTACACTTTTAACCACTACATTGGCTCTCTAAATGTGATTGTGCTGCCAGTTCTTAATTAAATGATGCATGCTCTGACTATCTTCAGAGTCTCTTTTGAAATCTTACTAGGTCAGTGTCTGCTTCAAATTGGCAGATTATCAGGCTATAGTAAGCGCCTGACAGTGGAAGTGTCATCCACATAGTGGTCCTATGTGGTCCTTATTGGGACTCTAAGCCTGGCTTCTTGATCAAAAATGGTTCCCCACCCTTATTTTGAATTAGTTAAGAAAGTATTAAGGAATCTCTTGTTAGCCACCTCTCTACTTCCCTCTCTCTGATTCCTCACTTAAAAATGTAATTGCACTGATTTGACAAATTATTTAATCTCTGCTTATAAAATCTTTTAAATAATTCCTCAAATTATTTTCTTTAAAAATTGGAAAAAGTAGATCCTCGCTTATGTTTTTGTAGTCATTGCTGTAATTTGTATGGGGTGGAGGAAGCCTCCCTGATTGAATTGCAGTTTAATAATAAGACAGTTCCCCACCCAGGTTTACGTTACATCAGTAATATAAAAGAGATTGGGAAGGATAAGCAAAATTCATGCACCAGGTCTTAGAGTTCAAGTTCTTATAGGTGTTTTCTATAGAATGGAAAGGCAAAGCAAGCTCCAACAAGAACAGTTAATTTAGTAAATGTGTGTATTTTATTATTTAAACCCAGTTTGCACATAACCTTAACAAGTGATTTATTTAACCTGTTTGTTGCCCTGCACAGGGTTTGCCTAGCAGATGATCCAAACGAACTGTGGTTTGTTGTTCATTTATCTCTTGCTTTGCTCATTCCCTCCCTGTATCTCAATTATCTTTGGTGCTGAAATACTAACATATAAAGCAGAAGGGATTCTGTTAACTACTCTTGCCTGCTGCCTTTGTAGCCTGGGGAAATGATCCAGGGATTAAAAAAGCTGGGCTCACATGTAACAATTTATGGATTAAATAACCAAGAAACCATTGTTTCTCTTTTGGGGTGGTCTGTGATCACCAAACCATGCTTTTTCAGCACAGCTAGCTTTGTATTAGAATTGAAACCTAGAATTCTGTAACACATTGGTTAAATAGATCTGGGGTTTCTCACTCTTTTTCCTTATGAAATCCCATATTAGCATGTTGCTAAGTTACAGTTTTCAAGAACACTGAAATCTGGGTAGGGTGTGGGAAGTAAAGTTGTAATATTCTAGAAATCTGCATCTCTTAGTAAATGTGAAAGTGTTTTTTCTTTATATTTTATAATGAAGTGTTCCCTTTCTTAGTAAAATGTACTATTCTCAAATATCAAAAATTGTATTTGGTAAAGCAGGGAAAGTAAATAAGGTAAAATATATGTTAACTGAATATAAGCATTGGGCTCTTTGTGGAAACCATAGATTACCTCTGAACAGCAGTTAAACAGTATTTAAAAGCTTCTTCTGTGATTCAGTCCTCTATAGTGTTCAATAACCTAAAATTTAAAAACTTACAAAACTGTTTTGGACTGTGGTCTTATTTGAATTAACAGGTGTGAACCACAGTCCACACTGAACCAGCCAGTTAAGCATTGAGGAGTTAGGAAACTTTCACTTTCAGTTTTGCTTAACTGCAGCTTGCTGTGATGTCCAAGTCTGGTCAAGTTGGTTAATCTTAACTACTGTCACTTGAAACCAGCCAACTTAAAACCAGTGTATAAAGCTGGCTTGCTTTGGCTTAATATAGGATCAGCCACAGTTCAAGGTTCAGACAATAGGCTATATTGTAATTCATCTAAAATAAGTGGAAGCTTCTGATTTCCTCCTTGTGCATGTGCTGGAGAAGGAGAGGAGAGTGAAGGCTTATCTACACCAAATCAGGGTAGATTACATTTCCAGATGTTATGTACTACAACTCCCATAAGTCTTTACAACTTCCTAGCAATGGGAGTTGCCTACTTTTGCACTGTACTCCTTTCAGTTCTGTGTCTGAACATGTGTAGTAGCTTAAATGAAGTGCAATCGATTTTACATGTACATATTAAATGTATTTCCTTCTGCATGATTTCCATACCCAGCTATAATGCATGGTATATCTTATAGTGAATATCCTTCAGTCTACATGTAGAGTTTCCACATCATTGCAGAATGTACTACTGATGTTAACATTTTTATTTGACTGGACAGATCTAAATGGTGATCTGTGCTATTTGTTAAAAACAGTCTTGGAGGATCATTGGAAGTAGTTTCCCACACATATAAAATATTTTAGGCTGACTTTCCCCAGCCTCATTGCCTCCAAATATATTGAACTATATGCTCCATCGTTCTCAATCAGCATGGATGAGATTGATAAGAATTGCAGTCCAGGAAAGGACCAGGTGATGGAAGGCTATTTTAAACTTTCTGATTGAGGTGCCTGATCCATATCTCCCAAGCAGCAGCATATCTAGTAGCAGGGGTCCATGAATTTTAAGAGCTTAGTAGAAACACATTTTCTGTTAGCCAGCAAGTAATATAGCAAAAGTACCTCTGAGCATACACAGAGTGCCTCTATCTGGCAAGTACTGACCACCCTCTCTCGAGTTAGGGAAAAAAGATAACAGCAGTATTCTCTGTAAGCCTGAGTTCCTCTTTTTGAAAACTAGATAATGCCCTACACTCCCTAGCAGGCCCCATTGCAGTCTTGTAGACATCTGTTTTCAAAAAGGGTAGATTTATGAATTCCAGCAGAGAGCCTTTTTCTACCCCATACAATTTTTTTAACTTCACTGCAGCAGCTCCCTTTACAACCCAGTCTCTTGTTTTTTCTTGCTCTAATCAAATCCCAAAGGCAAATCAAGGTAGTTTGTGGGTTCTCTCCTGGTGTGGAAAGGGAGACTAAATAAGAAACCAGTTGCAAGTGAGGTTGGATGATGGAGAAGAGCTGAAGGATTTGAAGTAGCCCCCTGGCTTCTTACATCCAGGTGATAGATTTACAAACAAAACCTAACTTTTACTGTTTAAAAAAACCTAGTTCCAGTTGGAATGAAGTGGACAGGGACTTGTTGATCGGGAGGTATTTAGGATAATATTCTAAGGGAAGTGATTACAAAGGTTGTTTAGCCTCTATTACTTATAGAGTCGCTGCTCTAGGAGACAAGGGAGATAAATAAAAACAAAGGTTTGTGCTCAGAGAAGGGCATACTAAAGTGAAACTGAAATGGTATAGTAGGCACCCACAAACTCCCAACTTCAGCCTCCCAGAAAGGAAGGGAGAAGGGACCAAACACTTGCAAATGCCATTCAGAACTAGAAAACAGAGACCATCTCCCAAAAAATATGCTTCAGGCTTTTTGGAAGCCTGAGTTGCTATAATGAGCATTCAGTTCTGGCCTGTTGTTGAGCAAGTTTGTTGTAATAATGTGGGTTTGCATTGAAAAAATGTTTGAATGTTCTAGAATATGGATGGGCAACCTTTATTTTGTTGAAGATTTCATTCTCTCCTTAGTGATCTCCATGTTGGTAGTGAGTGGAGCCAAAACTAGTGATGGATAGGTCCAGAATGACCTCGTGTGTGCTCGCGTACATGTTTTCTAGTACAGTTCTTGCCAAAGGGTCTTTGTAGTTAAATGAGATCTTCCTGAGGCCCAGAATTGCAGGTTGCTCACCCCTGCTCTAGGGAGAGGACTAATTTAGCATGAATTTAGTAAACAACAAAGCTTTAAAAGAGTCCTTTTTTTTTTTTTTTTCAGTGCACCATGAGTATTTGACCTAAAATATTTGAGGAGAGTGGGGGGTTGGGGCACACATAATGTGATTTATATTACATTCTTATTGGAATAGTTGTAAAAATTTAAAGGCAGGTACATGTACCACTTACCTACTACTTTGAAACTGACCTGCTTGTTTAATAATTGCAATTGGCATCAGTTCATTGTTTCTATTGAATTTAAGAAAAGTTGAACATTTTCTGCAGAAAAATGAAGTGGTAGGAAGAAAATCTGTTTTGGGAACTTCTGTCCAACACCACTGTTTTGTTGAAGGTTGCATGGTAATCTAGGAGACTTGATAGATTCTTGGGGAAAGTCCCTTTTTCAACTACATAAGAGGAAAAGTGTATCTGTGCTTGAAGCATCAGTTAAACATTTTGTTTTATGGAGTAGACTAATCAGTTTTGCTTCACATTTTAGTTCAGATAGCTGATTTGATGTTAGGAGGGATTTTTCTCCTGTATCATTGCTCATACAAGTTCCCTTCTGCTTTTGTGTGTGATACTGTTATCTAGGTATAGCACCATTTGTTCTCGTTCTTTTCGTATAACAAAATCTGGGTCATGTGGCTTTAAATCCGTTAATATTTAGAGTATTAAATAATAATAAAATTGGATATTAATCTTGATAATATGCATGACTTGATAATATTTGAAATGGTATTCAGCTTTCACTTTTTTAATTTCTTACCAGGTATGATGATTACTACTACTATAGTCCTCCTCATATGCCCCCACCAACAAGAGGTCGAGGTCGAGGAGGTAGAGGTGGCTATGGATATCCCCCTGACTACTATGGATATGAGGATTATTATGATTATTATGGCTATGACTACCATAACTATCGTGGTGGATATGAAGATCCTTACTATGGTTATGAAGATTTTCAAGTTGGAGCTAGAGGAAGGGGTGGTAGAGGAGCAAGGGGTGCTGCTCTTTCCAGAGGTCGCGGGGCTGCTCCTCCCCGTGGCAGAGCCGGTTATGCACAAAGAGGTGGTCCTGGATCAGCAAGAGGTGTTCGTGGTGCGCGAGGAGGTGCCCAGCAACAAAGAGGCCGCGGGGTACGTGGTGCAAGGGGTGGCCGCGGTGGAAATGTAGGAGGAAAGCGCAAAGCTGATGGGTACAACCAGCCAGATTCCAAGCGGCGCCAGACCAATAATCAGAACTGGGGCTCCCAACCCATTGCTCAGCAACCGCTCCAAGGTGGTGATCATTCTGGTAACTATGGTTACAAATCTGAAAACCAGGAGTTTTATCAGGATTCTTTTGGGCAGCAGTGGAAGTAGAACAAATAGGGCTTCTGTAAAATTAGAGACTGATAGGTTGATCAGAAACTGGCCCTAAATCTGAACGGTTGCCGCTCTAATTTGTGACATCTGGCAAGATTCCCTTTATGTATATATTTTAACAATCCGCTTGGATATGAACAAAACCATACTTCTAACTGCTTCTGGCGAACTGATTTTATTTTCATTTTTACTTTTTCAATAAAGGCATTCATAGACTCTAGTCTGCATTACTGCTTGGGAAAACTTGTCTCAAGTTTATTTGGCTATAGTATATGCAATGTTTCAGTAGTATTTAGTCTTGATGTCTTTAAAAAAGGTAGTTGATAAAATTAAGTGTCTTCAAATACCTTGTATCAGAGTATTTGTATGTTACCAACTTAAATTGCTAGGAAAAAGGTGAATTGATTACACAACTGCTTTTTAATTTAGAATTCTGAACTAATTTGGTTTTCTCAAATCATTTTGGCTACCTGTATCTCTTTGCTGTTATTGTTTCAATAAAAATCCAGACCTAAATGTACACGTTCTAAAACTGTGTTTACAATTCGTTTTTGGCAAATTTTATTGCAAATTTGGTTCAAATTTTATGTAGCATGGCAAGGCAACTTAAAGGTCTTTGTGCCTTGTAATTGTTGTATGGAATATGTTTGGCACAATATGCAGTGATGATTTTATAATAATACTTTGCTTCTGGTATAAAAGTGATAGTTGTGCAACTGACATGATGTTTCTATCAAATGAATAAGTTCTTGTAGTAAGTTAAGTTGGTAAGTATTTACATTGAAAACAAGAATTATCAAAGTTTTTTCCAATTAGTTCTCCAGATGAAATTTCCAAAGCAAATTAAATCACTAACATTCAAGTTCTTTTCAAGATAATTCTGAAATCAAAACTGCTGTAGTGTTATAGTAATAGGTACTGCCTTAATAGCTATAGTTACATTGAGCCTAGTATGTAGATTATGAACTAAGAGGCAGAAGCAGAGAGTACATATGTTAGAAATTGACAAATGACTTGCTTGTTGCATCCTCTTTAAATTATGATTTGTTTGAACCTTGCCCAACTTTCAAGCAAGATGTATGCATGTATGTATTTTTTTGAAAGTTGCATTAAAGAGGATGTATGATATTTAAAGCTTTGGGGGAAAAAGCTGGTATGTGTCTATGTGATCTTCAGCCTCACCTTGAAAACTGTCTTGAATGGTTGCCTAGTCTCTTAAAATAAAATTTTAACTCCTCCCCACCCAAATTAGAGCATGCACCGTATATCAATGAGGAATGCATGTAATTAAATGACTGTAAGAATATAAATACTATGAGAATCTTGAATTAAGCTATATAAGTATTTTCAGTGTTTTTATGATAATTTGTAACGTAACTGAAAATATTCTAATGTTAAGTTGTTGAATTCAATGCATAAAACAAAAGTTGCTGGATTATAAATAAAATCAGTTTGAACAAAATGAAAAGCCCAAAAAGGGGGGGGGGGTCAAATTAGTAGAAATCAAATGATAAAATGTTCTTGGCTTAATTTGTTGTAAAATATTTTGTTCATATTTTTAAACAGAGTTTCTGATTTGATTTTAAGATTTCTCTAACTGATTCCTTTTGTTACCTGGCTAGCAGGGAAAAGGGGTCGAGGCCGGTCCTGACCTGTTACAATGAAGACTGACTTGCTAAGTGGGATTACACCAGAAGCTTGCAGTGGAGTAATGGTAAGGAAATCAAGCAACCTTAAGTATCTCGGCTGTATAGGAGCAAATTATTTTGTAGAAGATCCTTCGTGCGAAGATCATGGAATCAAATATGGGACACTTGGACTTTGATATGAATTTCTATTAAGTTTTCTCTGCAGTGCAAATTATAAATCTAAAGCTAATATTTTTCCCAACGTGTTCAAAAAAATTCTTTATCTCTAGCATGGCCTCTTAAATGTTATGTTTAAAAAGAGAAAAAAAAATCCCATCTACTTAAAGTAGACTTTTCCTGGTGTTTTTAAAACGGATTCCAAAAGTGGTATTCTCTCATTGCTCTGAAAAAAATTCTTGCAGTGATATTAGGTGAATACCGTCATTGGTATCCAGAACTTTTATTTCTGCTCATGAAGGTTAATCATGGTTGTCTATATAGTAATCACTTTGAAATGTGTTCAGAGACAGCGGTTTCAGGTGTAATCATCAGAGCTGGTTAGTCAGGCATTCCAGATAGTGGTTCTTTTCAGAACCTTTTTTAAAGGGTTGGTTAACTACCTCAGTAGCAGAGGATTGAACTATACCCTATCTGTACTGTACATAGAAAATCTTTGTAGATAAAATCAAGGCTTGTTTAATTTTGACAAGAGGGTAAAATGTATACCAAATGTAACATTCTTAGTTGCCTTTAATTTCAGAGGCTTTGTAAAAGAGTCCCTCCTGTCCATCATAACAGGCCTTGTTTTTGTCGTATTTTGTGGCTGAAAAAGCAGCCTTGCTTCTTCAGATATTGTAGTTATTTGGATGTATAATAGTTTAGCAAGATGTTACTTTTTGTAAGACATCAAATGTTCAAAAAAGTGCATCAGCAACTTGTACTAAATACTGCAGTGTCCCTTTATAAAAGGTCAGACTAAAACTGACAACTGTACAGTGAAGCCTGACATTTGGATATTTTGAAGTTTTTCATAAATCATAGAATATAGTATATGGCTGTAGTTTAGCTTTTTAGGCAAAGTATGTTTTCTCATTAGTACATTTCTTATTGCTGATTGCTGTAAAAACAAGCAAATCAGCTCTCCATTTTCTCTTTATGCAGATCATGATAACCTGTAGAGTAGAATACAATCATTTGTGCTATGTTTTAATTTTCTAAAGCACCTTGATGACAGTGAGTGTTAAGTGGTGAAGCATCCTCTATTGAATCACCCTTCCAAAAAATTCTGTCAAGTCCAAATATGCATAGGTAAGATGGAACTATGACTTGATATAGACTTGGCAGAAAAAGAGCTTCCCTTATACCCTTCCCCAAAGGGATACTGCAGTTGTTACATACCCGTAGGCACCACAATAAGATCTGAAACACCAAATTAAGGTTTTATACACACCAGTTCCCCAGTAAATGAAAAAAAAACAAAAAAATAGATGTCATATGTTAAATGCTCATTGCAAACAATCATTTTGCATTCCTGCAAATAAAATTGTTTTATACTGTAAGCTGGAGGCAAGTGTAACTTATTTTTGTAATAAAGTTTTTATTTTTTTTATGTGTCATTAATATAAATGTGTGTTAGTGCAGAAATCTTCTGGTTTAAAATCTCGTGCGCACACATTTCAGTATGTTTACTTGTATTTACATTTTTTTAGAGTAGTGGTTTCCAGTAGTCTGTCTCTCACATTAATTGAATTTTTGTTACCTTAATAAACCATTTTAGTATATTGTATGTCAATTACTGGGATAGCTGGGACATAAAAGTGTAATTTAAAATTTGTCAAGTATTCATGGGAATATGTAAATGTGCCTTGCTAGTTAAGAAAGAAACTTAAGTGGCTGGATGGTTTAAAAAAAAAAGTCATTGTTTAATGAGACATCTGCCACAGTTTCATATACTGCCCATGGTAAAGTTCTACTTTCCATATTTGAGTAAGAAACATGAGTGTTGCATCAGCTTCTAAAATCTTAAACTTGATAGGATGAGGCTTATGGAACGTAGGTTTGCTAAATGTAGCCTTAAAACACAGTTTTGATTTCATTGTAATCCTTGGTGCTGGTGGTCCCAGTGCCAAGGAGATTTAAATGCTCCCTTCAATGAGGCTGTTGTGCCATTTGGCATCTTTACTGTCATAGTCTTATGAAGAACACTGTCAAGGTGTTCATGCCAAATTTGACCTGATATCTGATAAGAGGTCTAGGAAGAGCTTTCTGACTTTACTCTTCCAAATCTCTCCCATTGCTAGAAAAACAAACTTCTTGCAAGCTTTTGAGCATCGTTAAATTTTGGGTGGAAAAGGGGAAAGAGAATTTTTTCTTTTTTTTTCAGAATTGTGTATTGAATTGATAATTCAGATTTAAAATAAAATTGAATAATAAGCTGAAATTGAGGTCAAATCTATCAACTTCAGCTGTGAAAATAAATGGGGTGTGGGGATGCATGTCAAAATTGACTGGAAATAATCTGTATAGTTTGTAAGCAATGGTGGGTACCAGAATCTTGACAGTGTTCTTAAAATAATTATGAATTCAAGCCATTATGACTTTTACAATTAAACATTATTTGCACTGTTCTGACATTGGTGCAGTTTTTTAGCAGTATAATGAAAAGCTACAGTAAAATGCATGTGGAAACTTGTTTTGTGAAAAATTGATCTTTTAAGTTGAAATATTAACATCAAAAGTTTTAAAATTAGGTTTGTAAAAGAAATGAGATTTCATTATTAGACACTGAAGGTAATGGAATATGATTTTAGCTAGCCTTGGGTTGGTCATGTTGGGTGTCAATATTTTAGACCACATGAAATTTTAGTAAAGTTGTCAGAATATGATTTATAATATATAAGTTATCATACATTCTATAGTCATAGTACGGCAGGTGGTTACTGTTGTATTACAGCAGAAATTCTGGTGGTGTGCAGTTCTGTGTTAGCTTCTGCTAATGTGGCTATATATGTTACAGAATTGAAGATGGGTTATGCAGGTTACTGTGGCAAATTTCAGGGGGCCAAGAGTTGAATTTACTTAATTTATACTTTAAAGATAAATTATTTCTTGGAACCTGTATTTTAAGTAATATTCCTGACTTTGCAGTTTGCATAGTATGCCATGGAACTTAATTGAAGTTGATAACAACACATACTTGTGAAGGCTGGAGTAAATACAAAATTGAAGAAGGAAATGTATATTTATAATTAACATTTTAGTAAGTACTTCCATAACTTGTTCTTACAAGTACAACAGCTGAAAAGAAAGCTAATTAAAAGGATTTTGAAGTTGGTTTGCCCTAAAACATACAAATCAGCTCTTACAGGAAGCTAAGAAAACCCTATCCATATATTTTTACAGTCTTTGTATAGTCACTTTTTCTGTTATGTTGTGTAAAGTGGAGGGGTGGTGATAACCATTTTTCATTTCATATTAAAAGCACATTAGTATAAGTATTTAGGTCTTGCAGTTGCAGCAAAGGAATCTTCTACGATTATTTGCTTCTGAGATTAAAGGATAAATGTTTGCTGAAACATACCTCAAGATGATTAGCTAGATATTTTGGTCTTCATCTTGTTGTATTTAATTGCTGCAGACAAAACAAAAGTCTGTACCAAAGTCCTCAGTGCACCTGTTGCACGGTTTTATACTGAGTAGACACAGTAGTGCCTCCCCCTCCCCAGCAACAGAGATTCAGAACGTAAATTGAAGGCTGTACTCGCTTGCAAAAAACATTTTTGGAAATCTCTGAAAGAGAGAAAAGAACATGTAGTAAAGAAACATGTTTCTTCTGCAATTTAATATAGAATAAATAAGGATCATTTATATAAAAAGGTATTTTATCCTGATATTTACATAAGACAATTAAGGCAGAGATATTAGGAAGATTGCCTGCTGGTTCAAATAGGTGGCATATAAGCAATCAATTACAGGTAAGTAAGGAAACAACATAGTCCATAAGAATATGTGCAAGATTACAGGTGGGATGAAATGTCAGAAAAGATTCCAGTTCAGATCTAAAGATGCCTTGACTGGAATGAGTCTTTACAGAATGCTCCCCTGCATCTAAGCCTCTCTTGTAATAGAGTTTGTGGGAGGAAGCTTGGGAGAGAATTTTTGCTGTTTTACCGCCTACAGTAGGGGTGGACAACTATTTTTCTGTCAAAGGTCAGTTCTCCCATGGGTCACAGTTGGGGGCTGCACATTGTTGGTGAGCAGGGTCAGAGCCCCACTCTCCTCCCCCTTTTGGCCATCTTCCTACTCACTGGGCTGGGAGTGCTCATTCTTGCCAGAGATCTGAACTGATTGTATTCAGAGGGCCATATGAAATTAGCTGGAGGGCTGATTGCCTCTGCCCTACAACATTCATCACCACTCACCATTCTATCACGAAGAATCCCCCAACCTTCAGGAACAGGTTTTTAAGAAAAGGGGATCTGAGACCCAAATCTCAGTTCTGTGAAGTCCATTCCCAGTGCTCTAGATCAGACACATAGTACATTTTTTAAAAGACCACACTCCTATCCCCAGTCAGGGTTCTAAAATTCTTTACCATAAGAGAATTGTTTCAGATCATGCACTGGTAATGATGCAACATGTAATGACCTCAACTTCTATGTTCCTGTGGTGGTCATATTAAGTTGAAAGAGGTCATATTAAAAGACTATGGTGGTAATGTTTAAACATCATGAAACCAAGATTACTAGATTACCAGGATTAGTTTACTTGGAATGAATTCATGCTGGTATTAGCAATTTTAAAAATATTTAAATGAGAACATGAAAACATCAAACCTTTTTGGAGAACAGCGGGGAGAGGTGAGTGAGAAAGCAGCAAAACTTAATTGCTTATACATTTTGATGCATTATCTTATGTTTCATAAGTAGGAGAGAGGCATCCATTATCTTTCAATACTTAACAGGAGAACTTAAAAGACTACTAACAGTAAATTGGTACATTTGTTGATTTCAGAAAGTTACAGGAATGGTGAATTGGCAAAAAGAACCTGAGGTCTATATCTAGGAGTTCATTTCACTGATTGAATAAGTGTTTATAATGGACGCATTATTCAAATGATTGCTATTAAATTCTAAGTTTTGGATCTTCTGTTTGCATTATGAGTGCTAAGCAGAAGTGTTTATATGTTGCATTTTATACCTCTAGTTCTGAAGCAATTGCTTTTGATTTTGGGGGGGGGTAATTGACAAAAGTACAGAACTTATGGTATTTCAAAAATACATGAAATTGTTCTCAATTTATTTGCCTGCAGAAGTGGAAACTACTTTCAATCCCTTTCAGTTTTATACCTGTTTCTATCTTCTGCCTATGTCATGGAAACCTCACAGTTGTCTTGAGTACTTCACATTATACTCAAATCAGGCCTATGACAAAAAACACAAAAATTAGAACTATACCTGCTTTCTATACTCTGTATTTAAAGGTGTACCCTTCCCTACAATGTTATACCAGAGTCTGCTTTTAAAATCATGTTCTCATTCAGTCATTGGTTGTTGCAGGTAAGATGGAGAAAGCTACCTTGTGCTTAAAAGCAATGCAAAAATGTTAATAGTTGAAACAGAAAATGATAGTGGATTTAATCCAAGACTTCAGTGATCTAATAAAATGATTTCCTGCTGCAGTTAAAAATGGTGAAATATATGTGTGGGTTGGACCAGTCACATAACCTTAAGAATAGGTTGGACCAGTCACATAACCTTAGGAATAGTTGGGTGGGGGGGGAAAAGGATAATTAAAAGTTATTCAATTTATTCAGCTAGTCTGAAGTTCGATAGGTTGCTGCAAGTATATGAAAGATCTCCCTTTTCTTTCTAATTATGGATATAAAATAGGGTGGTATGGTAGCATTGATACATGAAGATAGTCTACAAATATTTACAAACCCTACAGTGATAGCCTTCTAACCAAGGAACTAATAGGTGAAGCTGTTTTATACACCGAACTCTACTAGCTTGAGATCTACATGGGATTATAGACCAGGGATGGGAAACCTGTTGCCCTCCAGATTTTGAACTGCAGGTTCGGCTGTTGGGATTTGCAGCCCGTTATTTACAGCCATGAGTTCCACGGCTGCTGTAGACTCTAGGAAGCAAAACTCCTTGCTGTGATAATTGTGCTATTTAGAGTAGAACTTCAACTTTTGCACATAGGGTGCAAAACATACGAGTTTTCTGATAGGGGGCTTAAATTACCTAAAGTACTGGTAATTAGTTAAGCAGTAGGTACTGCTGCTCTGCACTGTAATAGGCTTCATTTCTAGGCCCGCTTAGGGAGTAAGGCCCATAGAACAGCGTTTAGCGTCGAGCTTGGAAGCTTTGGCCCGCTCAGCCGATATTAGCGACGCCATTTTGAAAGGTCATTTCGTTCCCCGAGTAAAGCAGGGGCAGGGACAGGCTAAGGGCGGAAATGCTTCAGTGCCATTCATTCATCCGTTGTCCGTCGGCTGGTTTCGTGAGCTGGCGGACGGGACGCAGGGCCTCCTGGAGCACTGCTGCCTTTAGAGGGCAGCTCACGGCTTCGAAGCAAATAGTGTGAAAGGCTGAATTAAGAGGCTGTGAAACGGGCACGTCTGACTTCCGGCCTGGTGACGCGGCGGCATTGGCTCGAGCCCCCGCTCACGTGGAGCGAGGACGATCACGTGCCGCGGATCACGTGAGAGAAACCGGAAGTTCGTGTTTCTGCGCAGGGTTAGGGGGTCCGGGGCGAGTTAGTGACTGAGCGCGAGCTGCAGGTGGGGCGCGTCAGCCGCCGCCGCCGCTGCGGCGATGAGGCGGGTGCGCGCGGCCGGGGAGAGGCTGTGCCGGCGGGTTCGCGGGGTGGAGGCGCTGCGTGAGACCTGCCGTCAGTACCCGCTGTTTTGCTGCATCCTCCTCGCGCTCAGTGCCGCGACGCTCCTCCTCAGCCGGTAAGAGGGCGCGGGTGGGGGCTCCTTTCAACTTCGTGGCATGGGATATCGGAGCAAAGTTTCCTTAGGAACTTGCCCGCTTCCTGGAAGGTATCCTCCGTAGTACGGGTATGGAAAATGCGTGGTAAGTTCGAGGAAGCAGCCCCGTATTAAATTTTTCTCATCTGTGCAATAAGGGAGGTTGTACATCGAAAGAATGGGAGGGCTGCCTTCCGTGGTTTCTGGTGGGGCGGAGATGAACTGGTCTCGTTTCCTCATGCTGTAATTATATTTCATTTTATGAAGGAAATTTTTAATCCATCTGTGGGTGTACATTGGAAAAAAAAACAGCTTCTGTGAGTATATGGTTTCAGTTAAACACTGAAATCGGATGCACCCGTGGATTATTTTTAAGCAGCACCTGGAGACTGAAGCAAATGGATCTCTCAGTTTATTATTTAAAAAGCCACAATAGTGAAGCCCTTGTTTTTCTCTGAGGAGGGAATGTAGCTCCATCTTTGAGAAAGCCATATCCCTAGCAGCTGGGAACTCTTGCTGATTAGCCAAAGAACAGGACCTCTGACACTTAAATGGTTGGGCAATGTCATATAATTGTAGGTAGTTCTTCAGATAATGGGATCACAATTCGTTTAGAACTTTAAAGGCTAAAATCAGCACATTGATTTGAATCTGGAAAGAAGTTGGCAGTCAATATAAACAATACTACATAAGAGCTGTAGTGTGCTAGCTGCTATATTCTGTACCCATTCTGGTTTCTGAATTGTCTTCAAGGGCCACCTCATGTTAAGCCGCCTAGGAAGGCCTCAGCAATTATAGGCGGCCTATAAATACATGTATAAAGAAACAAACATTACTGATTTCATTTCTGTGGTGCCCAGTAATTTAAGCTCTTTGGGTGGTTAACAATAGTATATGCAATACAATAAAATAAAGCACTATAAAGTTTTAACATAGAGTTGCAGTCATCTAACCTGGGCATGACCAAAGTATATGCTTTATGAATAGCTCAGCTTTTTCTTTTTATTTAAAATGATTAACTCTTGCCAGTGATGCCATTTCACCTCCATAGGGCACTCCATAGAAAATGTAGGTGCATTTCCAGGCTACAGACCTGGGCCCTCAGTAATCCCCATCCAGATTAGCAGATTTCCTATACCTCTACCTTATGCAGATTAAGCTTCAGCATGTTATCCCTCATCCATTCCAGTACTGCCCCCAGACACTTGTTCGGGGATTTAACAGCATCCCAATAAGTAGACAGTGGAAAAGAGAGGTAGAACTGTGTTCTATTTGCATGTTGATGACTTCTCAGCTCAAAACTCCAAATGGCTTCATCCAGTGGTTTCATGAATATTGAAACACATGGGGGACAATAGAATCATGAGTTGCCTTAAATGTCAGTGGACAGGGGATGAAAACGAAGACTTCCAGCACCACCATCTGTGTAAGTTCTTCCAGGAAGGGCTGGAGCTACAGCCCTTGACTGATCCCATGACTGCCCACACTTTCCCCTGTACCATCTCGGAGAAATAAGCAAGAGAGGTATCATTGTCATGGCACCAAAAGACACCTTTCTCCCCTTTCCTTCCCTTCTTTGGTAGAAGTAAGTGACTGGGGCACTTTCAGAAATCAACTGAAATGATTCTCAATAATTAGTGTGATTCAAAATTGCTTGGAGCTGACATATGTTCCAAGGCATTGTTGAAAACTGGATGATAATTCTCCATAGCCACTGGATCTAGGACTGGCTTCTTCAACAGTGGTTTTGCTACTATGGTTTTACTGGAACTGTCTCATCCCTTAATGAGGAATTGACACTCCTGACATCCATGTTACAAACCTAACTCTGAAGACTTGCAACATTTTACAAGGGCTTGTTACCACTTTTTTCATCTAGAAGACATTTTACTTTTCTGCAGTTACCTGGTGAAAATTCTGTGTGTGTTTGTAAGTTTGACTTTACGTCTCTTTCCTGCTCAACATTCACATTGTACTTGTGACACTAAGAAAGCTGGTTATGTGAATTGCTTTTACTAGGCTTTGAGTTTCAGAACTTCTAAGGAAAGTTGCTTAGCCCCTTCTTTTCAAGCAATGACCTTTTAATTCCCATAATATTTATGGCTTGAAAATATCATATCCATATAGATTGTTACGCATGTTCTCATTTGGGCCTGTTCGGTCTTGGCAACTGCTGATTATAATTTTAGACAGCAGCTTTCTAAAAGCCTGACCAGTAAAGTAAGCAGACAACATACAGTTACCCATTGCTACTCTAAGCATTGAACAGATGTTTTGGCCTATATTCCTCGTCACTTCTAGCTAGCATAATCACTAGTGAGAGTGGATGGAATTATAGGCCAAAGTGCAAGGAGAGCCAAAAGTTGGTTACACCTGACTTTGGTTACACCTCTCTGTTACTGTGGAACACAGCTTAAAATGCAAAAAATGCAGTAAGACTGCATTCCTCAGGCTGCTCTTCTAAATTTCAGCTGAAGTTACTAATTTCTATTCCAAGTTCTTATGCATTAGAAGAGCTATGTTGACTCAAACCTAAGATCTATTTCAGGGGTGGGTAACGTGCTATATAATAGTAGCAAGAAATGTACTGATGATTTTCAGTAGGAAACCACCACAAAACAGTGTAACTGCCAAAATTAACTTGAAAACTAGCTAAATTCGAGCTTTGATCCATAGTGATTTGATTTTGCTGCCACTGACAAATTGCATGGGTATGTAGAGACAGGAACATGGCCCATGGAGGAGGAAGGGAAATAACCAATAGCTTTCTGAAGTTGCTCACCCCTGGCTTAACTGGTACAATAGTATGTTCACTCAGTGGCCTACCAGATGCCAAGGGAGATCCCACAAGCAGGATGAGTGCAATGGTGCCTTCAGCTCACATGTTTTGCAGAAGTGTTCTGGCTCTGATACTGGTGGCAGTATATATCCATAATGACTTGTAGCCATTGATTGAAGGAATTGCTCCACAACTGCTTGAACATAGTGTGGTGACATCAAAATTCATGAGGGCAGGTGTGGATTAACAGTGAAAAAAGACACTTTGGATGTACATTTTCCAGGAAGAAAATAGACTAGAAATCTGCATAAATAAACTTTATCAAGACAAACATGGTGCAAAATAATTTAGGAACATCTGGCATGTGACATGTCAGTTGGAGCTGTGTGATTTTTCTGCTTAAACTAGCAGGGAAGGGAGGCAGATGTAGGATGGGGAGTAAGGCTTACTCAGTCTTTCCCAGCTTGGTGCATTCCGGATGTGTTGCGCTGTAGCTACTCTTTTCAGCAATGCCAAGCATGTGAAGAACTGTAGACCAGCACATCTGGAGAGCACTAGATTGTCCACCCCCTGTGTGTTTTATAAGGATGAGCCTGGGGATGGGTGGATTAAACCCTTTCCTCCTGCATCATGAGCCTGACAAAAATAATCTCTCCAGCTGCAATTCATGAGGGATATATTCTACTGGAATCTGGAAGCAAAACATGGCACCACACTCCCTTGCATGTTTTAGACCCAATCCTAATTTTTGACTATTTATAGTTGAACAAATGTTCTTTTTTCTCAGTGTTAGCCTGCTCTAAGTAGGACTAACATCAGATACAATCTGATAACTCAATCCCATGGGAATTTTTCTGTTCTGCCTAATCTGGAAGTTTCATCACAGATTCCAAATTTCACATCATTGTTTCTAACCTCTTTTTAAAAAGGTGTTGGGATAAAATATTTCCATATAGTGTAAAAAATTAAGCATATAATACCTGAGATTGGGTCACAGTAAGATTCCTAAAGGTAACCTTCCCATTTTATCTGAAAGTGTCAGCTTTTTATGCATTTTAGTACTTAGAAACAACTTTTTCAAATCAGATGTCCACAACAAAGCAGTTCATGGTATTAAGCAAGTATGAATACAATTTAACACAAATAAGCAAATTGAGTTAATAATTCATTGTTTTAACAAATCATGTAAATACGTTCTTTAATATGAGATGTTAAGCTTTTCCAGGTGGGATCTGAATTCACACGGTAGGCGATTTCTTGTTCTTCAAGTGCCTTGGGAAAGGCAGCAGAAGCTTCTGGAAAGCATTCCGTGGTGCTCTAAAGAGCTGTTGCATCATGTTTCTGTTTTGCAGAATGACACGTACCTTCTTAGGACAAGGAGCCTCTGGCCAAACTCCACTTCTCAGCAGAGTTAAATGAGATGCTCCCCATCTTTGGAGCTCCCTCCCTAGAGAAATGCGCCTAGCGCCATTTCTATTTTCCTTTTGGCGCCCGGCAAAGACATATCTTTTTAGGATTTTTTTTAACATTTAGCCTGCATGCTGTGGCCCTTTTTAATTGCTTTTATAGATTTTTAATTCATTATGTTTTAGTTGCATTTTTAAAGTGTTTTTACTCCGTTAATATGTTTTATGCATTGTAAGCCGCCTAGGAAGGCCTCAGCAATTATAGGCAGCCTATAAATGTGTGTGTGTGAATAAAAAAAATAACTGTTTTTGCCTTTGAGCTGTGACACAGTATATTTAAACTGGAGAGGACCATAAGAGAGTCAATTTAAATAGGATTACATAAGAACTGTCACTCTAGAACTGTGAGACAATGGTACTGTATAAATCCTCTAGAATTAAAAGGAACTTAATGCATACTTTGTTCTTATATTTCAGGGGTGAGGAACCTCAAGTCTGGGGGTCAAATCTGCCTTGAATAATAATTTGCTGGTATTTTGGTCCCACCCCTTTAACCTTTGGGTCTGCCTGACTGCCTTCATCCCCTGCCCCACTCAGAATGTGCTTCCCAAGAGCTTTTCTAAATAGAATTTGGCTCTTGGGCTGTTTCCCACCCCTGTTGTACTTGTTTCCACTTTGGCGCTCAGTGTTCAGCAGATTTTGGTTTAGGTTAAGTATTCAATAACATTTTCATGAAGTATCAGATAAGATAAGCATATCTGTTTGAAAGTTTAGAAATGGGTGAGGTAATACTTAGATGGACAATTTAAAAAATAAGGTTCTTGCTTATTAAATGAGATCTACTTTTTGTCACATTTTTGAGATTAAATGCCATAAGACATGTTTTTCTAGATTGCTGTGTAAATTTGAGATATAGTGGCATGCACAAGTATAGGATTTATTCTTCCAAAGTTGATAGCAAAAAGGTAATACTGTCTTGCATTGGCTTATATACTGTTGTTTTTCTTTTAATTTTTGAGGTATCTGCACATTCTGATGATCTTCTGGTCATTTGTGGCAGGAGTTGTTACATTCTATTGTTCCTTAAGACCAGATTCCCTTTTACCAAATATTCTATTTACGATCAAACACAAAAGCAAGGTAATGTCTACCTTTGTTAATACACTTGAATACCTAATATGTGGCAAATAATATCATCAGGCTGCGAAATGTGTTTGGGTTTGATTGTTGCATTGGGAAGTTGATCTAACTTAATAGTTTAGTTGATTCCACAGTGAGAACCACATTGCTGCTGCCCCAAGTTAAAACATCTTATTTTTGATATAGAAGAAAATACTTGTTGAAATCAAATATCATGTGAATGGACTTCTGCTCATGCTGTAGGACTTTTTCTTCTCCCATTACCTCATTCTGCTCCACAAGATCCCCCAGTCCTTTAATGCAGATGTGCTTGTGGGGTGTGGAGGGATTTGTCGGTGGTGCCTTTTGCCTCAGCAGAGAGGTATCTTTGAGTTTCACCCATCAAAGAGAGCCTTTCTAAAATAAATAATGAATTGATTTTGTGTTGAGTTATAAGTTTTGCTCATTCCCTTTGCTATCTCAGAAAATTTGTTGAGAAGGCAAATGATAATTATTTGTCTTTCCCTTACTGGATAATACAAGGATTTGTAAAATATTTAAATTTCATTTAAGGAAATATATGCTAATTCTGCGCTAGCCACTAAGAAATGATTTTAAAGGCCAAGGATATTTCTCTTAGCTGTTGAACATAATCTATTCATTTATCCATTGATATTTATTTATTTATTTATTTAAAGCTTTTCTAACCTGCCCCCCACTAGCATCTCGGGATGGCTTACAATGAAAAAACAGATAAGATAAAACAAAATAGCACAGCATCCAATGACTTAAGATAATAAAACCCCAGTTTAAATCAGCTACACATTAAAATGATGGGAAAATAAAAAGGTTTTCACTTAACATCGAAAAGTGTATGTTATCCATACACTTGGGGCAAAGTCTAGTAGGATAGTGGGAAATCCATGGTTGTCAATGTGGATCTTTTTTAAATCATGAGTAAAGCAGGATCTGTGTGTGTACTCAGACTGTCCTAATGTGAGATAGCTGGGGAGAACCACCTCTCAACAATTTGATATTCCTTCCTATTTCTGTGTGATGACAGTATGTGATCACTTACATTACATACATTTAAAAACGGCAAATGGATTTTTATATTGCTGAAGCACTAAACACTTATTGTTTTCTCTTAGCCACCAGATGTGCAAGAACTGTATTCCCAAGGTTGTAGCTGTGCTGTATGTGGCAATGTCAAATGTAATAGACATAGGTAAGTTAAAGATCCAGAATTAGAAAAATAGTTTGGAGGAAGATGTACAAAACAATCTTTTTAAGTAGAAAAATCTACTTAACAATATTTTTCTTGTTTCTATAGGCCAGCCTTACTGCTGGAAAATTATCAACCATGGCTGGACCTGAAAATTCCTTCTAAAGTTGACGCTTCCCTGTCAGAGGTAACTGTATAGCAATACAATGGTACCTTGGCTCACAAACACCTGAGTTCACGACCAAATCAGGTCGTGAAGAGAAATTTTGGCAAAATTTTGCCTCAGGTCGCAAACTCCGCATTGGGTGATGATCGCGATTGCACCCATCTTCCCTGCGCGAACATGCTCGGGGTGGGGGCGAGATGGCCATGATCACGATCATGCTTGTGCAGGGAAGGAGGGCGTGATCACGGTTGTCCTTGGGGTGAGGGGGAGATGGCCGTGGTCGCGCCCTGCACAAGTGCAACCGCGGTTGCGCCCATCTGCATGATTGGGGGCAGGGGGAGATGTCCGCAATTGCGCCCATCTTCCCTGCACAAGCGTGATCGCGATAGTGGCCATCTCCCGCCCCCCACCCCAAGCATGATCTCTATCACACGATTATCGTTTGGACTCTTCCTCCAAGCAATAACCTTCCCCCCACCTAGGTAAGTGTTCTCCACTGTACTGTACAGTACTTTGTTGCTTTGTTGTTGTTTGTCACTTTGTTTCAAATTTTTGTGATTAAAAAATGGTTACAGAATGGATTAACCTTATTTACATTGAACCTTATGGGGAAATTTGACTTGGGTCACAACCAATTTGGGTCACGTCCAGAGTCCTGAAATGGATTAAGCTTGTAGCCAAGGTGCCACTGTAATAGCCAGTGTTTGTCTTAAAAACAGAGGCATCCTTGTTTTGGATGTTAGATAAGTATTTCTGAAAAGTTGATGCTATGCTATGCTATGCTATGCTATGCTATGCTATGCTATGCTAGTCACAAAGTCGCGTCCAACCCATTGTGACCCCATGGACAACATTCCTCCAGGCTCCTCCTATCCTTCACCATCCCCCGGAGTCCTCCTAAGCTCCCACTGACTGCTTCAGTGACTCCATCTAGCCACCTCATTCTCTGCCATCCCCTTTTTTGCCATCTATTATTTCCAGCATTATGCTCTTCTCCAGTGAGTCCTTCTTTCTCATTAGGTGGCCAAAATATTTGAGTTTCATCTTCAGTATCTGGCCTTCTAAAGAGCAGTCAGGGTTGATCTCCTCTAAGACTGACTGGTTTGATCACCTTGCGGTCCAAGGGACTTGCAGGAGTCTCCATCAGAACCACAATTCAAAGGCCTCAATTTTTTGGTGCTCAGCCTTCCTCATGGTCCAGCTTTCACAGCCGTACATTGCAACTGGGAAAACCACAGCCTTGACCATATGCACTTTTGTCGGCAGGGTGATGTCTCTACTTTTTAGTATGCTGTCTAGATATACCATAGCTCTCCTCCCAAGGAGCAAGTGTCTTTTAATTTCTTGGCTGCAGTCCCCATCTGCGGTGATCTTGGAGCCCAGGAAAATAAAATCTGTCACTACCTTCATTTCTTCCCCATCTATTTGCCATGATGTGATAGGACCAGATGCCATGCTCTTAGTTGTATTAATGTTGAGTTTCAAGCCAACTTTTGCACTCTCCTTCTTCACCCGCATCAAGAGGCTCTTTAGTTCTTCTTCACTTTCTGCCATGAGTGGTATCATGTGCATATCTGAGGTTGTTGATATTTCTCCCAGCAATCTTAATTCCAACTGGTGATTCATCTAGCCCCACCTTTCTCATGATGTGCTCTGCATATAAGTTTAATAGGCAGGGCGACAGTATACAACCTTGCCGAACTCCTTTCTCAATTTTGAACCAATCAGTGGTTCTTCGTCGTGGCCTTTGTGGATCACACATATGGGTACTGCGCCTGCACAGTGCCTTTGGCCGGAAGATTGAAAGCTAATGGTTTTTGGTGGGAAGCTCCACTCCCCTCCCCCATGGGCTATAAAGAGCGGAGCGTCCGCCATTTGTTCAGTCTTTGCGACCGCAGTTCGCTGTGCCTCGTGCCACTTTCAACTTTCGCTTTGGCTATTCTTGGTTCTCTCCTTATATATTGCCCTTAAACTACTTTCCCCTTACTTCGCTTCCCGTTCTGTGTAGTTTTCTCTCATTTCTTCTTCGATCTAAAAAAAAAAACCCCAAAAATATATACTTACCCTCTGCACTATCTCTCTTTTCTTCCTTTTTCTGCGATGGCGCAGCGGGCGGCTTTCCACAAATGTGCTGACTGCGGGTCAAAAATGGCACCTACTGATCCGCACGACCTATGCCTCCTCTGCCTTGGGGAGGGGCATAGGACGGATAAGTGCGTTCATTGCCTAGCCTTCTCTAAGCAGGCTAGGAAGAACTGCGAAAACCGGCTTCGGAGGCTCCTTTGGGATAGGGCCCTGATGCAATCAGACCCGCTCATCTCTATCCCAAAACCAGGCTCCGCTTCTGTGGCTCCACCCTCACGCCCTTCAGATGAAGGTGCATCCGCTTCGCTGGCCCCCTCTGCCTCACCAAGAAAGAGGCATGAGAAGCGCAAACATGCCAAAGACAAGCCGGCAGGCCATAAGAAGGCCATAAAGGAAATGGCCTCTAAGCCTCCAAAGAAGGCTAAGTCTACGGATCGTTCCCAAAATCGGGACTCGGAGCCAACGGGCCCTTTGGTACCGGTGGCGGTTACGATACCGACCCCGCCCAACTGATTCTTCAAGAGGCTATGCCGGTCACCCCTCAGGGGTCTCCCCGACGTGCAGTCGACCTCCCGCCAGCACCCCTTCCAACTCTGCGGGGGTCTATCTCGGATGGGGAAATTCAGGACTCCCCTCCCAGAGCGAGGTCACTGACACCGATGCCCGCGGTGACATTGGAGACAGAAGCTGGCCTGTCCCCACCAGGGAATCGGAGGAGCCGCTCGGTAGAGCAACGCCGGAGAGTTGGCGTCATCCCTACTGCCAACCCTGGGGAGACCCGCTCTCTGTGGGATACTACCCTGCTCCCAGAGTGCGATCCTCACCTCCGCCCCGTGACCAACCGCGGTCTGTGGATTTGAGGAGGGTACCGCCTCGATCCCCACAAAGCGGAAGCAGCCGCTCCTTATCACTGGTGGAGTCATCATCTTCTGCCCCGCCATACTATGGTGCTGATTCGGATGACTCTGACGTAGACTCAACCTCCCCGGACGTCGTGGTGACATCCCAGGATCCTGCGTCACCCGATGAGTCACACGTCTCCTTCGCGGAGCTGATGTCGAGGCTTGTCCAGTCCCTGGACATCGACGCTGCCCAGCACCAGGGACCGTCGACGGATAAGTTTTACAACGTCGTCCGCGGGGAGCAATCGACCTCTATCGTTCTGCCACTTATAACTACCCTGCGGCAGGCGATGACGCAGCCCTGGGACCTACCTTCACATCCTCAACTGACGTCCAGGAGATATGATCTATGTACAGGGTCAGGGAAGAAGACATCCCCTTCCTGCTAAAGCACCCGAAACCAAACTCGGCGGTCGTCGAATCCTCGCAAGGCAGGGAGGCGAGGGGACATACAGCGCCAAGGGATAAGGAGGGCCGGAAAATAGATTCCCTGGCCAGGCGGGTCTATGCTGCCTCGGGCTTAGGACTTCGCATTTCTAACTATGAGGCGACATTGGCGCGCTATCAATATTTTATTATGCAGCGCCTCCACAACGTCGCCTCCACCCTCCCAAACCACCAGGGTGACCTTGCAAAGGTCCTGATCAAAGAAGCCATGCAGATCGCGGTGCAGCAGTTGTTCACGGCGCATCACCACGTGGACACTGACTCCCGGGCCTTGTTCGGTGCCGTTTCCCTCTGGAGACACGCATGGCTTCAGAGTTGTAATTTCCTGGAGGAAACGAAGCGGCGAATAGAAGAGATGCCTTTTGATGGTTCGGGACTCTTCCATTCACGTACCGACCATAAACTCAAGAAACTACACGAGTCAAGAATGACGGCGTGCAGGATGGAGATCCAGTCACATAGCAGACGTAAGTGGTCCTGGAATCGGCCATCCTACAGGCAGGCATACCAACAGAGACAGCTGCCGGAACACCGCCAGCAACAGCAGCAGCAGCGCCACCGCCCTCAGCCCCAACAGCGCTTCCAACAGGGCCGCCGTCGTTTCGACGATCGGAGACAGCGCTGACGGGATTGGCGAACCACTCCTCACGCTCCTCTAATACCCACCCCCCTCTCATCTGGGGACCGGCTCCAAAGCCGACTCCCTATTTGGGAGTCCATCACATCTGACCGGTGGGTATTGTCCATCGTTCAACACGGCTATCGAATATAATTCGACATCATCCCTCCATCGAGTCCGATCCGGTCTACTTCATGTTCGCCGGTACTTCTCGATGAAATACATCAACTTCTCCTTAAAGGAGCGATTCGTCAAGTATTCCCATCTGACGGACTCCACAGATTCTATTCCAGATACTTTACGGTCCCCAAGCGGGACGGTGGTCTACGTCTGATTTTGGATTTACAGGACTTGAATAAGTTTATTATACCGAGAAAGTTTCGTATGACCACCCTTCAAAACATTTTGCCGTTGTTAAGGAGAGGGGATTGGTTCACCTCACTGGACCTGAAGGACGCCTACTTTCATATTTCAATTCATCCAAATTACAGGCGTTTCCTTCGTTTTGCTGTTGCAAACCAACTTTATGAGTTCAAAGTTTTACCCTTCGGACTGGCTTCAGCTCCGAGAATTTTTACCAAATGTGAGGCTCCTGTCTGTGCCTTCCTACGCCTTCAGGGCATACAAATTTACCCGTACCTCGATGACTGGCTGTTAGTCTCGCAATCCAGAGAAGGACTCCTAGACACCATCCATACACCCTATGCCTTACTAGATAGTCTGGGTCTACGTATTAATCAGAGAAATCTTCTGTTCTTCCAACACAGACGCTCACCTTCATTGGAGCCCGCTTGGATTCGATGTTGGAGAAAGCCTTCCTCCCTCAGGACAGACAGCAGACTCTAGCTCACCATATCCATCGAATTCAACGAGAGGGGACGGTTATGGCGAGATCCATCCAGAGGGTCCTGGGGCATATGGCCTCCACAGTTGCTGTAGTTCCACATGCCAGACTTCGGCTTCGCCCACTACAATTATTTTTCAACAAGGTGTATCATCCACAAAGAGACCCACAGTCGAAACGGATTCGGATCCCGTCTTCCATGCTCCACTCCCTGTGCTGGTGGCTGAAGCCGACCAATCTCATGGTGGGAGTCCCCTTCAGGGCGCAACCTCCTTCGATAACTCTCTGTACTGACGCATCTCTCCTAGGATTGGGGGCGATCTGCTCTGGCCTATCTACCCAGGGAACGTGGACTCGTCTAGAGTCCAAGAATTATATCAACTTCCTAGAGCTGCTGGCAGTCTTCAAAGCCCTTCGTTCTTTCGAAGACCTCCTTCATCATCGGATCATTCAGATAACTTCGGACAATATAGCGACCTTTTTTTATCTGAACAAGCAAGGAGGGACGAAGTCACCGACCTTAGCCAGGCTTTCTATGACGATTTGGGACTGGTGCATTCCGAGACACGTTACTCTGATGGCCGTTCATCTGGCTGGCACAGACAACGTGCATGTGGATCTTCTCAGCAGACACATCTTCACTTCGCACGAGTGGGAACTGGATCCTCGCACGCGCAACCACCTGTTCAGGCGCTGGGGATTTCCCGATGTGGACCTATTCGCTATGCAACAGAACAGGGTGTGCAAGACTTACTGTTCGAGAGCGGGAATCGGACAAGCATCCCTAGGGGACGCATTCATGATCCCTTGGGACAACATCAACTTTTATGCTTTCCCTCCGATCCCTCTTCTGATGAAGGTCATAGCGAAGATAGCGAGCGACCGTGCATCGGGGATACTAGTTGCCCCCTGGTGGCCACGCCAAGCGTGGTTTGCAAAACTGCTCGGCATCTCCCGCGGGGAGTTTCTTCATCTTCCAACACTTCCGTATCTTATAACGCAAATGGACGGCACACTTCGTCACCCGGACTTGCTCTCATTGAATCTGACAGCGTGGTGGATTCAATGATTGACCTTCCATTGGGGCCGGCGACGGATTCGAGAGCCTCGAATCCTACAGCTTCTATTAATTCATCGGTTTCAACGATCACTTCGACTGCTTCGGCCCCGATTCTCAAATCCAACCATGCGGGTGCTTCTCACTGCCACAATCTCTCTGTACCATCCGGTTCGAGACAGACCCCGTCGAATTCGAATCCAACGCTCTTGCACCCTGAGATTCAGCATATTATCGATGCTGCTCTAAAGCCGTCCACAAGAAAGTCATATACAGCTAAATGGAAGCGGTTTTCCGTCTTTGCTGAGTCTCATTCGTTCTCCCCACTTGTCTCATCAATTGAACACATTCTTCAGTTCCTGCTGGAGTTGTATAACCTTAATCCATCAATTAGACTGGTTAGGCCCATGTGGAGCCTTTCCATAGTTTTACAGGCCCTTATGAGGGCCCCCTTTGAACCTTTGGCGACTGTGGATCTCCGATTAGTTTCGTGGAAGACGGCGTTCCTTGTAGCTGTCACGTCAGCCCGGAGAGCTAGTGAGCTTTGTGCCCTCCGCATCGACCCTCCTTATCTAAACTTCCACAGAGAAAAGGTCATTTTACGTCTCGACCCATCTTTCTTGCCCTAAGTCTCTACACCTTTCCATTCAGGACAAGACATTGTACTGCCTGCCTTTTTTCCATCGCCGTCAAATCCCTTGGAAAGATCTTTGCACTCCCTCGACGTTCAGCGTTGTTTAGCCTTTTATCGATCGCGAACGGAGTCTATTCGGTGATCCAATAAACTGTTCATTAAATATTTGGCTAGAGATCAGGGCGACCCAGTCACTCCTCAAAGGCTCTCAAAGTGGATAGTCCACACTATTACCTTGTGCTATCAGTTAGCTAAGCTCGAACTGCCTACAGTTCCCCGAGGCCATTCCACTAGAGCTGTCGCTACGTCTTCTGCATTCGCATCCGGAGTTCCGATCGATGACGTCTGCCGAGCCACTACTTGGGCGAACCCTTGCACCTTCGCCAGGCACTACCGTCTCGATGTTCGGGCTCGACGGGACTGCTCTTTCGGTAGAACTGTACTCTCCTCCGTCCTACAATGAGGACACCTTCCCTCCTCCTTTGATGGTAAGCTTGTTAATCTACCCATATGTGTGATGCACAGAGGCCACGACGAAGAAAGGCAGGTTGCTTACCTGTAACTGATGTTCTTCGAGTGGCCATCTGTGCAGTCACACAACCCACCCGCCGGCCCCGCTCGGTGTCGGTGAGTGGACTCATTCATCGGTACTGAAAGTTTCCCATTTTTTCTTGGTACCGATCCCTTTTTTCCTATCTCATGCTGAGAATTTTTCCACAAGGGGGCGCACGTTCGGTCATCAAAGACTGAACAAATGGAGGACGCTCCGCTCTTTATAGCCCATGGGGGAGGGGAGCGGAGCTTCCCGCCAAAAACCGTTAGCTTTCAATCTTCCGGCCAAAGGCACTGCACAGGCGCAGTACCCATATGTGTGACTGCACAGATGGCCACTCGAAGAACATCAGTTACAGGTAAGCAACCTGCTTTTCCGTGTCCAGTTCTCACTGTTGCTTCTTGACCCGCATATAGGTTTCTCAAGAGACAAATAAGATGGTCTGGTACTCCCATCTCTTTAAGAACTTGCCACAATTTCTTGTGATCCACACAATCAAAGGCTTTAGCATAGTCAATGAAGCAGAAGTAGATGTTTTTCTGGAACTCCCTAGCTTTCTCCATGATCCAGCGTATGTTGGCAATTTGATCTCTAGTTCCTGTGCCTCTTTGAAATCATGCCTGTACTTCTTGTAGTTCTTGGTCCACTTACTGCTGGAGCCTAGCTCGTAAGATTTTGAGCATAACTTTGCTAGCATGTGAAATGAGTGCAATGGTGTAGTAGTTTGAATATTCTTTGGCATTGCCCTTCTTTGAAATTGGAATGTAAACTGACCTTTTCCAAGCCTGTGGCCACTGCTGAGTTTTCCAAATTTGCTGGCATGTTGAGTGTAGCACCTTAACTGTATTGTCTTCTAGAATTTTGAATAGCTCAGCTAGAATACTATCTCCTCCACTAGTTTTGTTGTTGCCCCGACTTCCTAAGGCCCATTTGACTTCACATTCCAGGATGTCTGGCTTGAGGTCAGTGATCACCCCATCGTGGTTATCAGGAATGTTAAGCTCTTTCTTGTATAGTTCCTCTGTGTAATCTTGCCACCTCTTCTCAATCTCCTCTGCCTCTGTTAGGTGCCTGCCATTTTTGTCCTTTATCATGCCCATCTTTGCATGAAACATTCCCTTCATATCTCTAATTTTCTTGAAGAGATCTCTGGTCCTCCCTATTTTATTGTTTCTTTACACTGTTCATTTAAGAAGGCGTTCTTATCTCTTCTAGCTATTCTCTGGAATTCTGATTCAGTTGGGTGTATCTTTTCCTTTCTCCTTTGCCCTTTGCTTCCCTTCTTTCCTCAGCTATTTGTAAAGTTTCCTCAGACAGTCATTTTGCTTTCTTGCATTTCTTTTTCTTTGGGATGGTTTTAGTTGCTACCTCTTGTACAATGTTGTGAACCTCCGTCCATAGTTCTTCAGGCACTCTGTCTATCAGATCTAGTTCCTTAAATCTATTTGTCACCTCTACTGTATATTCATCAGGGATATGATTTAGGCCATACTTGAGTGGCCTAGTGCTTTTCCCTACTTTCTTCAATTTAAGCCTAAATTTTGCAACAAGAAGCTCATGATCTGAGCCACAGTCAGCTCCTGGTTTAGTTTTTACTGACTGTATAGAGCTTCTCCATCTTTGGCTGCAGAGCACATAGTCAATTTGATTTCTGTGTTGACCATCTGGGGGGGTGTCCCTGTGTAGAATCATCTCTTGGGTTGTTGGAAAAGAATGTTTGCTATGACCAGCGTATGTTCGTGACAAAATTCTGCCAGCCTTTGCCCTGCTTCATTTTGTACTCCAAGGCCAAACTTGCCTGTTATTCCGGTTGTCTTTTGACTTCCTACTTAAGCATTCCAATCCCCCACGATGATAAGGACATCATTGTTTTGGTGTTGTAGGCCTGCATAGAACCAGTCAACTTCAACCTCTTCGGCATCAGTGGTTGGGGCATAGACTTGGACTATTGTGATGTTGAATGGTTTGCCTTGGATTCAAACTGAGATCATTCTGTTATTTTGGAGATTGTATCCCAGTACTGCTTTTCCTACTCTTTTATTGACTATGAAGGCTACTCCATTTCTTCTGAGGGATTCTTGCCCGCAGTGGTATACCTGATGGTCATCTGAATTAAATTCACCCATTCCTGTCCATTTTAGTTCACTGATTCCTAAGATGTTGATGTTCAGTCTTGTCATCTCTTGTTTGACCACATCCAACTTGCCTTGATTCATGCATCTTACATTCCAGGTTCCTGTTGAGTAGAGATCTTTGCAGCATCGGACTTTCCTTTCACCACCAGATACATCGGCAACTGAGTGTCCTTTCGGCTTTGACCCAGTTGTTTCATTCTTTCTGGCTCTACTAGAACTAGCCCTCTGCTCTTCCCCAGTAGCATATTGGGCACCTTCCAACTTGAAGGGCTCATCTTCTGGCGTCATATCATTTTGCCTATTGATACTGTCCATGGGGTTTTCGTGGCAAGGATACTGGAGTGGGTTGCCATTTCCTTCTCCAGTGGATCACATTTTGTCAGAGCTCTCTGCTATGACCTGTCCATCTTGAGCATAGCTCATAGCTTCATTGAGCTACACAAGCCCCTTCGCCACAGCAAGGTAGTGATCCATGAAGGGGAAAGTTGACACACTGGTCTTATTATATTAGCTTAGCCTTTTTGTTCAGCCTTTTATGGTGTTCATTTTTTTACAGGCATTATATCAGTGGGGTAGGCAATAGGTTCAGGTTGCTGCAGTCACACTGTTGATATTAAAAACAAGTTAAAAGGTGGCACAAATGTGTCATTTCTGTCTGAAGCCAGGCGTGCTGATTCTGTAATGTAAGTCTCCCCTCTCCTTGTCTTTACCATGGGAAATCCCAGTGAAGAGAAGTGAGGGAGTAGAAGCTTAGAATTCATTCATGCAAGACCTTTGTTGAAGGAGTGTTCTTTGAGGGGTGTAAGCAAAAGAATGTTCAGTATTATTTGACCTGGGATGTATTTTTGGATCCTAGACTAGGATTTGTGCAAAATGTATCATGGGTGGCGCTTTTGATTGGTTCATTTTAATGTGTCATTTAATGTTTAATGTCTAATTTTCTGCAGGTATTTGAGCTAGTCCTGGAAAACTTTGTTTATCCTTGGTTCAGGTAAGATTTTCTGTGCTTTATTTCTGCAACATTCCATATACTCATTTGAAACAGTGAACATTTTAATTTTGCTTCAGTCGTTATTTGCATTTGCATTCTTGTGTATTTTTCTTTGAACATAACGTTTTATACTTCACACAAAATAAATATGGAGGAATATTTGTTTGCTGTAAGATCAAAGGTATTGCTTGTGTAATGGCATTTAGGTTTGCTTTGAACTCTGCCTTAGAATTTTGTTTTCACCTGATTATGTATCACTGTCCTGTTGTGGTTTTAGTCTGGTTCACTGATTATCTGCATCTCCTTTCCTAGCATGATGCTTTCGACTTTAACCTCTCCACTTTAAGAATGATCAGAAATGCTGAGTGCTGTCACCTGGAACATATAGAGGGCATCAGGTTGTGGGAGGCTGCTGTACTAAGATGGCAGCTTGTAACAGCTCAGTCCTACAGCTCCAGTGCTATGTTGGGCCCCCAACACTCGATCACCAAAGCAACAATCAGTATGACTGACTTGGTATAGATACCCCATCACTGCACAGTTTTGCAAGGATGGCATGCACAGAAACAGGTGGCAGTGTTCTAGCAAAGAGCCACCTCTGTCTGAGTGCAACTTTGAATGTTGAGCAGAAGGATGTGATACAATAATTCTAGACTGCAGCAGATTAGAAGTTAGGTAGGTTATTGTGTCTCATGGGTTAACATGTTTCATGTCTGAAACAATTCATATCCAAGGCAAACACTTGAAAGGAATGCCCCTACATTCTACCTGATCTTTCCACATGAAGAGAAATGTTCACCTGGAAGAGAACTCAAACATGTATTTTTCTCCCACTTGCATTCTGAAATTATAACATTCTCAGAGGACTGTACCACATGCTTTTCCTGAATGGTTGAATTTTGTGACTTGATTAAGAATGGCCTTTAGGTGCTGCAGTGCAATTTTACTGCTTGTATCATGCAAAGTAAAGGAAATCCAAGTGGATGGGCTCTCCACTTAGGAGGAATGTGGTCTTTCCTCTACAGCTGAAGGGAAAAAAATAATTACCAGATATTGAGATGGATCCAGTCTAAGCTAATTGCACTTAGGTGCAATTGAAATTGTTATGAAAGATTTGTCATCAATTGTTGGTTTCAAAGAGAAACATGCAAATAATCTGGGTCCTGCCCAATTGGATTAAGGTTCAAGCTGCCTTTTACTGAGTCAGTTCCTTCAGTCATCTAGCCCAGTACTGTGTAGGCATGCCTAGTTAGCATTTCTCCAGCATTTCAGCTACGAGTTTTTCCTGCCCTGTCAGAACTTGCTGCAAATTGAACTAGGAACATTTTACATGCACAGCATTTGCTGTACTACTGAACCGCAATTCTATTGCAAACCGCCATGCTTAATGTTGTATATTGGGATAGACTGATGCACTGTCCGATGGATTAGGGCATGGCTGACGCATGGGGAAACAATGGGGAATCATCAGGATAGCAACTGGTGATGAGTGGAGTCCCCTAGGGGTCAGTTCTGGGACTGATTCTGTTCAACCTTTTTATCAGTGACCAGGAGGAGATTGTATTCAATTTATTTAACTTATTCGTTTCTGCTCAGTTGTAGGGACTGCAGGTGGTGCAGTGGTTTAAACCACTGTGCTGCTGGGATGGTAGATCAAAAGGTCGCCGGTTCGAGTCTGCACAACGGGGTGAGTTCCCGTTGCTCCGTCCCAGCTCCTGCCAACCTTGCAGTTCAAAGGCATGCAAATGCAAGTAGATAAAAAGGTACCACTTCGGTGGGCAGGTAACAGCGTTCCGTGCACTTCGGTGTTTAGTCATGCCGGCCACATGACCACGGAGACTGTCTGCGGACAAACGCTGGCTCCCTCGGCTAGGAAATGGAGATGAGCACCACCCCCTAGAGTCAGGCATGACTGGACGTAACGTCAAAGGGAAACCTTTACCTTTATGCTCAGTTGTGGAATAGTTAATTTATTTTATTTAGGATTTGAAACAATGTTGTAAGCCATCCCGAGACGACAGTGATGGACGGCCTACAAATTTTCTAAATAAAAAAATTAACCAGTCTGCTGACTAAATTCACAGATGATACCAAAGTGGGGGCAGTGGCCACGACTGAGGAGCAGGTGATCCAGATCCAAAAGGATTTGGACAGGCTGTGGAAGTGGGCAGGGGACATTAGAATTAGAATGGCATTCAAAGTGGATAAGTGCAAGGGTTTGCACTTGAGGCACAGGAATAGGTGTCACAGGTACAGGATGGGGGGCAAGTGGCTAGAGAGCAGCACTTGTGAAAGGGATGCCAGCAGTGTGACGTGGTGGTTAAGAAGGCAAACGCCACCCTTGGATGTATAGCCAAAAGCATGACTTTCAGATCTGGGGAGGTGTTGATACTGTTCTACACAACTCTGGTGTGCCCACAGTTGGAGTACTGCATCCAGTTCTGAGCTCCACGTTATAGGAGAGACATAACTAGGTTAGAATTGGTTCAGTGCAGGGTTGCAAAAATGGGAGCTGGGTTGGGAGGGATGACATATGAGGAGAGATTGAGGGAGCTGGGTCTTTTCAGCCTGGAGAAGAGGAGACTCTGAGGGCATCTTTTAGCGAGGGGATGTCATGTGGATGAGGGCTGTGACCTGTTCCTCCTTGCAGTGGAGGGCAGGACTCATTCCAGTGGGGCAAAACTCAAGGAACCAGGCTTCAGATAAGATGTTGGGAAGTACTTTCTGATGGTTGGGACCTCTAGGATATGGAATGGGCTTCCAAGGGAGGTGGTTGAGGTGAAGGTGTTCAAGGAAAGATTGGCCAACCACACGTTGGGGATTACATGAGCAGAACCGGCTCGAACCAGGGGTTGGACTAGAGGCCCGGGAGACCCCTTCTGACTCGCTTTGTTTCTTTGTTTCTATATTTTTTACTTTTTACATGAGCTGTTCTTAGGACTCTGTACTATATTTTAACACCAGGGGGAGCACAAACACCACTTTGTGTTAAGGTGAGCGTGCTCTGAGGCTTTTATTAGCTGAATAGACTTCTGTGAAATGACATCTAAGGGGCCAGTCTTTTAGCTTTATTTATACAGTTCTTCAAGCCACAAAACATAGGTCTTAATATATAGAAATGAAAAGCTCACTTTTGAAGATTACCTGAACATGATATGCTTTGGTACTTTCAGCTTGTTCTTTGTCTGCTGCCGCATTTCTCTAGCTTTTAAATAGGTTGACCTCCTGTTATGTGATTGCTCATTTTAGTATCAAGTTTTGGAGGTATAACCTTAGGACTTCTGAAGTGTGTGCCCTTTCTCTTTTGTTGTTTCTGCTTTCCTCCTATTAAATAGTTTCAGGAGCCAGATGAAACTTTTTTTTCCTAATAAGACACCTCCCACACTAAGTGCAGTTCTAGAAGATTTTTTTAAAGTACAGTTTCTCAGTGGAACCTGAGTACATAAAACAGGTTGTTTCCAGATGTAGATGTGTGCAACTGGGCTAGTGGAAGTAGACTTATTTATGGCAGTACCTCTAACCCTCCAAAAATTCTATGCAGGAGGACCAAAGCCCATCTTGAAGGGGCTCGGCTGTGGACCAGGGGAGTTAAGTGGGAAGAGAAGGACCCCTATCCAAAATTGGGTTGAAGCACCTTCCATGAGTGATGTTCATGAAAAGTGCCTCTGCCACATCACCTCTATTCCCTCATTCCTCAGACCATCACATTCAACAAGTTCTCTTGGTTCTCTGTATAACATATTCAGGGGCAGGAAAAACTGCCGTGAATACAAGGGGCTGAGAAGGTGCACATACTTAAATTTGAATCCAATCTAGTATATGCAAATATGGCTGGGAGGTGCTGCAGATGTACCCCAGATGCTTGGTCATATCTGCACATTCAAACATTGTGGAAGGAAATTCTAGATAGAACTCAGGAAATGACAGGCTACAGGACACAAAAAATTTTCTTCTTGGCTATATTAGCTAGGTTGATAGAATCAATATACTTAGAATTAATCTTCAGTTTGTTTGCTTCAGCCTGGAACCTCCCTCACTTAAAAAACATGCATTTGGTTTTAGAGTAGTGTTAAATTGGTGTCACTCCACTTCTGGAAGGTTATTTAACTTTGTGAGAAACAAGGTGATTTTTGCCCCCCCCCCCCCCCCCCTTCCTATTGCTCTAACCCTATTCCTGGGGAGTGGAGACAGCATGGGAAGTGGTGCCGCTGAGATAGGAAACTGTGTGTGATGTGTAGATGCAGTGGTTAGAGTGTTAGACTGGGGCCCTGGGAGATCCATCTTCTAATGCCCACTTGGCCTTGAAGCTCACTGAGTGACTTTGGGCTAGTCATTCATTTTCAGCCTAACCTACCTCACAGGGTAGGTTGTAAGGATAAAATGGAGTGGAAGGAGGACTATGTAATTTGCCTTGGGTTCCTCACAAGAGCAGGAAAGGTGGGATATTACCATATTTTTCACTCCATAAGATGCACCTGACCATACGACGCACCTAGTTTTTAAAGGAGGGATCCATGGAAAGCTTCCTGATAATCACAGGCACATTCCCCATCACTTCCCCATGGGCTTCATTAAAAGATGGGTTGCCATTTGAAAACACACACCGAC
>NW_025335349.1:12799678-12823160 GCF_004798865.1 Varanus komodoensis | reverse complement strand
TGGCACATTCCCCATCACTTCCCCATGGGCTTCATTAAAAGATGGGTTGCCATTTGAAAACACACACCGACCTGTGATTAACAGCTCTCACCTGCGCCGGAGGAGGGAGGCGGAGCAGGGCGTGCCGAGCGCGTGCCGGCCAGGTGTGGTGCAGCCGGGCCGGCAGCATGTCGGCGGTGGTCTTCCGGGCAGCGCAGCGGTGGCGGCAGGTCTTCCCGGGCGGTGGGGGTGAGCAGTCCGTCTCTCCGTGTGGCCGGCGGGTTAAAGCCCGTGGCTCCTCCTCCTCTGCACCGCTCCCCCTGAGCGGCACAGCTCTCACCTGCGCTGGAGGGGGGCGTGGAGCAGCGCGCGCCGAGCGCGTGCTGGCCAGGTGGTGCCACGTGGTGCAGGCGGGCTGGCAGCATCCCGGGCGCCGGGCACACACACATTCACTCTATAAGACGCACAGGCATTTCCCCTTACTTTTGGTGGGGGGGGAGTGCGTCTTATAGAGCAAAAAATACGGTATTTATATTCTTCATAGTCTCAGTACTGGGACTCAAGGCAGTTTGCAACATTAAAAACTTACACAATGGTACCTTGGCTCACGAAGTTAATCAGTTCCAGGGCTCTGGTCGTGAGCCAAATTAAATTTCCCCACAAGGGTCAATGTAAATAAGATTAATCCGTTCTGCAACTATTTTGTTTAGTCACAAAAATTTGAAGCAAAGTGACAAAGAACAACAAAGATCGCAGCCATCTCCCCCCAGCAATTGTGCGGGGGGGCAGGCGGGCGCGATCGCAGGCACGCTGGGGGGGGAGGTGGGCACGGGGGGGAGGCGAGCACAATCATGGCCATCTCCCCCCCCCAGCATGAATGCGGCCATCTCCCCTCCCCCACTCCACAGCACGACGCAATCGTCACCCAATGAAGAGTTCACGACCTGCAGCAAAATTTTTATGAAATTTCTGTTCGCGACCCAATTTGGTCGTGAACTGAGGCGTTCGTGAGCCAAGGTACAACTGTACAGTTAAAACCTTAATAGGAATATAGAAAAGCTTAAAATACCATTACATCAGTTAGAATAGTAAAATTAGATAAACTGCCAAAATTAAAACAGCATTTTAAAAAACCCGGAGAAATAATCCAACGCAATCTCACAAGATGATGATGATGATGATGATTTTTCAAAGGTGTGCCAGAATGGAAAAGGCAGGTTATTGCCTGGCAATTATGGGAGGCAAACGGGGTGGGGACCTGGCTTTCCTGAGAAGGGAGTTGCAAAGCCTTTGCTTAAAACCGCTCCTTCTGGACTCCACTGACAGCTGCCTCTGCTACAATAAATAATAGTCCATCAGCAGGGTGAGGCCAGTTAGGGATAACTCAGAAGGGCTAAGAAATTGAATGTTGTACTGCAAATGAAATAAATATTGCAAAGTTTACTTCTCAAGAAAAAATATTGTTCACAAATATTAGAACAATAATTTTATACACAAAATACAATCAGTTATTCTTCCCTTGAAAAAATGTTTTGATTTATGTATAATAAGGATTTGATTTATATACATAAAACTACAGATTTGTCTTTTTCATATCATTTTCCTCCTTTCTTTTTAAGTGATTTAAATTATACATAGGACATGACTATTTGAGTTACAGTTGTGTTGCTTAGGATTCATTTCTTCATTTTGATGCATATAATCACTTTCAGTTCTTTTGTCAGAAATGTTCTTTTAATTTAGTCTATAAATTATTTTGATTGAAGTTATTAATATTTATAGTAGCTAATTGTCCTTGAGCTTTCAATAGAATACCTGGTTTTGGATTTTTGCAGGGATATAACTGACGATGAATCATCTGTGGATGAACTCAGAGCAACATTGCGATTTTTTGCATCTGTATTAATTCGCAGAATTTACAAGGTAAGAACTACATTGTTTGCATCAAAAGTGGAATTTTAAGTAACCCTTTAGGAAGTTGGTAATAAAGCTTATTTAAGGACTGTTGATCCATCCACTCTACAAACACATACCTGTTTTATTTTATAGCATCTTTCAAAGAATTTTAGTGAGGGTGCTGGGAATTTAATGTTGGGGGAAAATAGAGGACATTATCTGGGTGTGGCTATCACTTTTAAACAAGTCAGTGTTGGTAGTGTAGTACAGTTAGAGAATCCAGTATATCAGGATACTTTTATTGCCCCTAAATCTCATTAGTTTCAGAAAACTAAAATAAGATGCTTCTAAACTGTTGTCATTTTATTATAAGTTAGTTTTATTGTTCTGCTAGCAAGTTACTATGTAAGCAAATGCGTTTAGTAGTTATTCTTTTTAGTAGTAATGCCCATGTTTTCCTACTTGTTTTTCAGGTGGATATTCCAGCTGTTATAACAAAGAAAATGTTGAAGGCAGCTATGAAGCATATAGAAGTAATAGCAAAAGCCAGACAGAAAGGTAACATCAGCAGTCTTGTTTTGTTAAATAAATGTGCTTCTTTCCAGCCATTTTGGAGTCCAGTCATCAGTAGGTGGTAAGAAATGAAAAGGTGCATTGCTGAAAGAGAAAAGTGTGTGCAGTATTAAACAAGTTGAAATTCTAGGTTTTTCCCTTGTAGCTAATGACATGCAGCTGTTTCAAGCGAATAATTCAATCCATGGGGCAAATAGATGAATATCTGTAGAACTGGGCCTCTTAGTTTTCATAGCTAAGTTTTCATTGTAGATCTGTGGTTTAGTAGATCTGTGGTTTAGGTTCTGTGAATTGTTATGTAAAGCAGTTGCATTTTTCCAGGTTAATATATTGGCTTCATATGCCATGATGTGCATTTCACTCCATAATACATAATTAATTTCTGAGCCTACTTTAAGTGCTGCTTTTAACTTTTAAAGTCAGAAACAGGTTGGTGCTTGACTCACTCAGGGAATTTTTTTTCCCTGTAAGTCCTTTCCCATGACTTGGGATCTTCTGATGATACTTGCTTCCTGGTGGCAGTTCCCATGTTTTGCAGCTCTTCCAAAAAAAGATTTACATTTCCACTTCTGTGCTGTCGTTTTGGAGACATGTTTTCTGACATTTGGAGATGTAGTTTTCTTAAAGCCATTGAAGGTTGCCTGCTATCCATTTGCATCACATTGTAGTTTGTGTGTGTGTGTGTGTGTGTGTGTGTTTGCTATTTTATTGATTGTCTTTAAGTTTCTTTTCATTATTTTCTGACTGTTGATTGTAGGTAATGTCTGTTCTGTTTGAACTCCACAAATGATATTTTACATGCATCTTTCTGAATTGCATTTTTCCTACAGTGAAAAATGCTGAATATTTACAGCAAGCTGCTTTAGAAGAATATGGGCCAGAACTCCATGTTGCTGTGAGAAGTAGAAGAGATGAGCTCCTTTATTTAAAAAAACTTACTGAACTTCTTTTTGCCTATATTCTGCCTCCGAAGGCAACAGACTGCAGGTATATTAGGAAGTTGTGATGTTCAAATATCTGCATTCCATACTTGGGTGTAACATGCACTGAAGTTCAAAAACTAATGTAATCTCAGAAATCTTCCTGTTGACACATGACTTGCACCAGCCTTGTTTTGCAATAGACCTGTGAACTGTGATCACAGGAAGGGGATCAGCCCTGGCACTGTTGGTAGATGAGAGAGCAGTTCAGTATAGCCTGACTTGGTTTTCTTCTGCATATTCAAGAAAGGGCCAATTAAATGTGCTTTAAATGTTAGATCTAATGTTCTGCTGTATTTATTTATTTATTTATTTATTTAAAACATTTCTATGCCGCCCCATTCGCCGAAGCCTCGGGGCGGCTCACAACATAGGTATGAATATGTCCATTCTAAGTTGATATGGTACTATTCAATTCTTTGCAGATGCTCTGTCTTATACGTGGAATTTTACCAAAATAGGCCTTCAAGTTTACTTTGATTTTGGAAGCCATTTTGAATGCTCAAGGCACATGCAGAGCTAGTTATGAAAATGAAAAGAAGCTCTTGTGCAGATGGGGAGACATATGTCCAGATTGGTTCTTAGAGTTCTTTGAACTATTCCATGAGACTTCCTTCATTTTCTTTTAGTCTAGCAAGCTTCTGCTTGCACACACTTGGCTTATGTGGAAGTATCTGGGTTGTACATTAGGATTTCTAGGCATAGCTTTTTCATCACCCTGACTTTATGGCTTCTTTTAAAGTGGCCTAGTATTCCTAACATAAATAAATCACACAAAAAGCCAGTAACAGTGCAATCCTAGACATGCCTACTCAGAAGTAAATGTTGTTGTTGCTGTTTGCAATATAACCTGCTCCCAGGTGGGTGGATGTAGGATTGCAGCTGAAGAAAAACTCTGCTCAAAAGATGGCGGCCCCAAGTTCATTCCAGCTAGGAGTTTGTCACATGGGAAGCTTAAGAAGGACAGTCATTCCTCTTCTACAAAGCATAATGTAGGACATTTGTATTATTTATTTATTTTTGAATTTGTATGCCACCCACTAATCCAGATGGATTCTCTAGGTGGCTTACAATAAAATACTAAAAACAACAATAAAAGCCATCACTGAAGGCCAAAGCAGTCCCACGGAGCAGCTGTAGATGAGAGGCTCTTGTATAGTATTTTGTTAAATAGTGCACTGTATAATTTTGCACCTGTTTAATTTGAATGTTAAGTTTTTGAAAGTTCCACAGGTTGTGATAAGAGAGAAAACGCGACTGTTTAAAATTGTCTCTTTATTCCTTTCAGATCATTCACTTTACTTATAAGAGAAATCCTGTCTGGTTCTGTTTTCCTCCCCTCCATGGACTTCTTAGCAGATCCGGTAAGTTTTGAGAAGGTTGCTAGCTCTAATTTTTGTTTGTTTTTTTCCCAGAGAAATGCTACCGCAAACAGCTGTGAGATGCTGTTTCATGCAGCCGTAGGAATCTTTTGTTAACAGTTTCTTAGTATGTGTGTGTGTGCACACTTGTGCATATGTATGTTTGTAATTATGTTTTGTTAAATTTACTGATTTTATTTGTAAATGGCTTTTGTATTTATTATTTAAGGAGGAGCAAGATATAAATTATTAAAAAAAGATGCTACAGTTATTTGTGTACTACTTATTGGTGTGCTCTTCACTGCTGTGCTGGGCATTGGGATGATTTTATACAATTGTTAAACAAGAATTTGCTTTATTTTTTTGTCTTCATATGATGTGTCATGGTTCTATGTTTTAATAGTAATTGATTATATTCACACTAATTAAGTTTTTCACTTTTTGGCTGGTAGAGTTCCATCTTGGTTCACATTGAGCTTTCCTTCCTTGTCCTTTATGTGTGTGCGCACTTGTATGTATTCAGAAATAGGTTGCTCGGTTTGTTTTGTCCATACTGAGATTGTCCAAAATTGTCCATGCCCCTTTCTTCAAACTTCACTTTCTAGTATAATGCTGATGGGGTAGGTAGGTGCAAATTGAAGGATTTCTTTTCAGACCTCGTTAGGCCGGAGTTTATTACTATCAGTAACCTCTTAGTTCCAAAATCTGACAAAATTATAGTTTGTCAGGTCTTAGAAGTGCTAGGAAACTACCACTGAGGGATCTTTGCTGAAGGATATTCAGGAAGTTGCTGCTGGTAGGCGTTTGGTACCTAATGAAGGCCTGACAATCAGTCCTGCACGTTGTGATGGCCTCCCTGTCAACACTGCTATACATTTGGAGAAAGGGAAATAGAGGCAGCTACCAAGGGGGCTGGGGAGTGGAATGCCTTCCCTGTGGCCAAATTCCTTTCTCTAGATCAGTGATGGCGAACCCATGGCACATGTGCCACAGCGGGCACGCAGAGCCCTCTCTGTTGGCACACGAGCCAAGTCACCCCAGCATTGCCCCAGCAGCCAAGCATCAGATAACAGCGTACATAGGGGCCATGTGCATGCTCAGAAAGGAGTAGTGGTGCCAGGCGATGACATTGCAAGCTTTCACATGGCCGGTCAGTGCACTGCCAAGGATTTGTTTGGAGTGGCTGTGAGTTGTTTTTTCTAAACTAAAACCACAGTTTTCAGGTTGTCTTGCAGTGTTGGCACTTTGCAATAAATAAGTGGCTTTTGGGTTGCAGTTTGGGCACTTGGTCACTAAAAGGTTCACCATCACTGCTCTAGATAATTTGGGATGATGGAGCAGGAGGAAAACTAGCAACAGTGAAGAATGGAAACAATTAAAGTCTAGCCAGTCACTCCTGAAAAGTCTCCATCTTCTCAAGCTTTCTCAGCCAGCCAGCATTCTGGACTGAGGTGGACATCCCTGTTTCACACTCCTCTGCTTGTCCCCCTTCTAAACTACCAGTACAGCTGCACCAAAGGTAATGAGGAAGAAGGCTAGCCAACAATTCTTTCTTTCTTCCCTCTGGAAGGAGCTGCTTTCAGAGTCCTCTTGACTCCGGAAACATGGCATAAGGCAAGGGGTAGGCAATTCACTTAAGGCCCTCTCTGCTGGTAGTTGCAGCTTTGGTAGAATCCTGTTTCCCTAGCTCAGGATTTGAAAGAGACAGCTGGCTCAAATGTATCCTCATTAAAAATATGACACGGAAATTGGCCTACTGTCACCGCAGTGATGTTAGTCTTTAGCAGGCATCTCAGAGATGGCTGGATAAGGCAGCCACATATATCAGGCACTGCAGAGTGGATCAGGGTGCTTTAAAGTGTAGCAAATGTGGAAAGGGTGGCAGGGAAACACATGGGCCTCCAGATGTTGTTGGATAGCAATTCTCGGCATCTCTCAGCAGCATCTGGAGGGCCATATGCTCCACACCCTGTGGTTACAAATTTCTCCTTTCACATGTGCTGAAGTTCTTTTTTAAGCTGCTGTCTTCCCAGTGGAGCTGTGTGACCAGAAATAATCTCTGTCAGGAAAAAAGCCAAAGCAAAGCAGTTTAAGAGAGGGCAGCAGCTTCTTCCTGAACCTTCCGTGTTTTGCAGCCTTACTTAATTCAGTAGGAGACCAGTTAATCTGCCACACCACAATTAGTTTTAGCCTCTGATCTGTCCAGAATTCTTTCCATTTTTATTGGAACACACGTTTTTATCGAAGATAGATGTTTTGTGGCTAGTATCTTACAAGATTGTGTCTGACTCGTAGAAAGGTGTCGGCTGGTCTTGATGTATTCATGAAGTGCTTGGACTTGGAGGAGAGGGGGCATGGTGCCAGCTTCTCCTCCCAGCGTGCTTTGTGGACTGCTACTGCACTGTCTAGGTGGGTTGTCTGTTGGGAGTGTCATGAAGAAGACATGTCTTGATCACAGCTGTTGACTCCAAATATTTTCCCCCTTCTTTTAGGATACTGTAAATCATTTGCTGCTTATCTTCATTGATGACAGCCCAGTGAGTACCAACAATATGAGATTTAAAATTGTGCTGATTATGAAATTATACAGTCTTGCTCAGTTAACTTGCTTTTTTCCCCCTCCAGCCAGAAAAAGCCACAGAACCTGCTTCAGCGTTGGTTCCCTTTCTGCAGAAGTTTGCAGAACCCAGAAATAAAAAGTCCTCTGTAAGCAAGAAAGAAAATTTGCAAATTTAAACATGTCTGTTTGATTTTCATTTCAAAAAGCAATCTTACAGACATTTGGAACCATTTTTTAAAATTCACTTTTTATTGAAGGTCTTGCAGCTGGATCTAAAAGAAATTAAAGCCGAGCAGGATCTCTTCTTTCTCTTTATGAATTTTTTGAAAAAAGAAGGAGCAGTACATGTATTGCAGTTTTACCTGGATGTAGGTAAGATATCCAGCCATACCAATAAGCTCTTACTATATTTGTATTTGGGGTGCGCGATTAATACACCTATTACTGTATACTTACAGTAGAAGTGCACACTGTAGAATGCACAGGAAAGTCCCCTTTATAAATGGTGCACAGTCTATTTCTATACCACCCAACAGTCAGAGCTCTTTAATAGCTGTGAAACATCAACAGCAGAGGGAAAATGGTATAAATTTATTTAAAATTCATACTTCAGCTTTTTGCTTAATTCCTGAATATTTAGCATCAAGATTTGATCAAGATAGGGCTGTCATGCAAAGCTTTTTTCAGTTTATGCATTAAAATAAAATGTATTATTGTGGGGAAAAAATAAGAAATCTTTATACCAATGCTTATAATCATTTTATAAATAGTGTTTTCCTCCAAAGGGGATATTATCGGTGTTCAGAAAATAACACATTTATTTATTTTCAACAGAGCAATTTAATGACAGGATTTTGCAGCCTGAATTATCAGATTCTGAGATGATGTCCCTTCATGAAGAAGTACAAAAAATATACAGAACATACTGTTTGGATGAAAGTGTTGACAAAATTAGATTTGATCCTTTCATTGTGGAAGAGATAAAAAGTAGTAAGTGGAACTGAAGGGAAGATTTAATTGATGCTGAAGAAGCAGAGATCTAGACAGTTGAATCAGGTCAGGAGAAGTGGTAGTTTTGCCAGATAGCTCATATGTTTTTTCCATTATGTTGTTGGTGCAATTTGGTCAAGAATGTACCCTATTAGCCACTTAGTCAATGGTTAGGCAACCTGGCTCTTTCCAGATGTTTTGCAGGCCAAAACATTGGAGGACACCTAGTTCAAGCAAATGCACTGAAGACCTCTTGGTAAAACATGGTGGTCTTCTGCCTTGTCTGGCCCTTTATTCTCAATTTATCTGCTCTTGCTGGCCACTGGTTAGTTTACCAGTACTTTAGATTAAGAAGAGGACAACTTGAACGCAGAGAACAGAATTTGGGGGTTTGGGCCCTGCTTGAAAGTAAGTGTGTGTATCTTGCAGAAATTTTCCATTGCAGTGGTTCTGATTAATTTTTCCATTCCCTCTCCCCACCCCCAGTTGCTGATGGTCCCTACATTGAAGTTGTGAAGCTTCAAACAATGAGATGCCTCTTTGAAGCCTACGAACATGTTTTTTCCCTCTTAGATAATGTCTTCACACCTAGGTTCTGCCACAGCAGTGAGGTAAGTCTGAAGATGGAAATGCGCGCTTGTCATTCATAGTTGCCACAGGAAATCCCTCCATTTTCCAAATACTGATTTGGTTGAGGCTTTTCCACTATTGCACAGCCTCGCCCTGCATTGCCCTACAGTCATGCAGTGATTTGTAGTGCAGGGCCATCGGTATACTGATGACATGCAGCTCTTTATCTCTTCTTTCAAATCCGGGTGGGGCAGTGAAAATGCTTACTCAGTGCCTGACTGTGGCAAAGGCCTGGGTGAGAGCCAGGCAACTGAAGCTCAGTCCAGATAAGGCAGAGTTACTGTTGGTAGGTGGCTTGTTCTGTTGATGTTCAACGCACTGTGGAAGGAGTTGCACTACCCTAAAGAATGAAGTTTGGAGTTGATGAGTGCTTGTGGGTCCATCTCTTTCACCCAAGGTACACAACTGTGGCATGAAACATGTTCACCAGCTTAGGCTGACATGACAACTAAGCCCTTTCAAGCTGACTTCAGCAGACTATGCCGAATAACCTTCCATTTGGATTTCTGCAATTCACTGTACATGAGGCTGCTCTCAAAATGGTTTGGGAGTTTTGCTTAGTACAAAACAGAGCAGAGGGAAACCTGACCAGAACTGGTTATATCATTGTATTTACACCAACATTGCACCATTTGCACTGGCTGCTGGGCTCATTTCTAGGTCAGTTTAAGCTGCTGGCTTTGATATATACCACCCTTGGGCAGCACAGTATCACAGGAACCCCCTCTTCTCATAAATAGTTCTGCTTGTGCCCTGGTATGGTCATTGTTGGCTCTGTTCTTAGTCCATTCTCAAAATTGAAAAATGGTAACTGGCTACTTGTGTGCAGATCTTGCCAGGGGTCACGCCAGTTATGGAACACTCACCCCAGATCAGTCCTGGAGCCTGCCCTCATTTCTTCCTTGTTAATGCCAGGCATGTATCTTTTTAGGCTCTTAAAACTCTTCTTGCTGCCTGGTTTACATAGTAGACTGGTTCTATTTCTGAAACCTTATCGGTCTTTTAATGGTAGTTGTTCATTAGATTTAATTATTGTTGCCAGGTTTGCTGGTTTTACATGGATCTTTCTTAATTCTTTTGGTGCTGATTCTGTTGGATTTTAATTTGTTTCAACTGCATGTATGAAAGTCACTCTGAAAACAAGTTGTTATAACATGACTATTAAAATAAGTATAATGAGAATACTGATGAGTAATTAACTCCCTCACCCTTTCCCCCACTTAGTATTTCAGATATCTCTTAAGACAAGATGAATCCCCAACACGCAATTCCAAATCAAACAAGTAGGTACTTGTGTATATTGAAAATTTTCCTTAATACAGCTGTTAGATGTGTTCTGCTTTTATTAAACTTTATTTTACAGAATAACTTAAGAGAACTAAGCATATGATATGAACTGTTCTTTGAAACATTGCACCATTCTTTGTCAGAACATGCTGTTTTTGACAGGACACTGCAAAAAAAAAAAAAAGGTTCAGAAGTACCAGAAATATGTTAGTATAACAAACAGATATTGTGCTTGCAGTGGCATGCCCCTGGGAGCATGTGGCAGTCTGTCAATTTAACTGCACTTAAATTTTCTTCATCAAAGTGGATGTGGTTGAAGTGTTGACATTTTCAGTTCAATTTCTTTAAAACAAATGTGGGGTTTGTACACACTTCTGAACAGATAACTCCTTTTTGCTCTGAGTATCATAACAAAGCTACTTCTGCAGGCTCTTTACATACTTAGGTGAACTTCCTGTATTTCTGGGAGCAAAGATGCACAATATGGGGTAGCAGGTAAGGCTAGGAGGACATGCTGAATGGCGCATTATGCTTGAATTGAACCAGCTCGATTTGAGATCAGTTTATAGGAAGAATATGGAAGGTGCTCAGTAGACATAATTGATGGTCTTCTATTAAAACATGATCAGATATTGGCAAATTATTGAACATTTAAAAGCTATGCCACGCTGCTTGTGTTCAGGAAAAGTGAAACAAAGCGTATTTCAGCAAAACTTTTCATCTCCCTTGGTTTAGGAAGAGATCTGTTTAAACTTAAACACGTGTATTATGCAATCATCTTTTTCCCCTATTGTATGTGGGTGGCTGCTTGAAATCTAATGTCAGGGTGACAGGCCACATTGTGGTTTGCTCTGTAAACTGCCTAATTTCTCTATTCCTGAAGGGGTCAATATACCTGTATGTATACAAATGCTCTCCACCAAGATTTGTGTTCATGCATAAGCTGGTATATATTTTCCAATGTCCTATGACATGTAAATACACCCCTCTATTGTTTTGTTTTGCTGGGAACAGGGAAGCCCTGTTTGCATATATGCGACTGGATCACAGTTGTGGCAATTTAGATGCTCCTCACATAAGCCTTTTCCATGCCATAGCCCTGTTATATTTAGTGACAGGTAGCCTTTAGTAGTTGGCCCCTGCCCTTCCTTGTGAGTTAACCCCTGCCCCTGTTAGTTAACCCTTGCCCTTCCTTTTATGGAACTTAAGAATGTGTAGAGGCGTTATTTCCTATCTTGCCAAAATAACTGCATCCAAAAAAGATCACCTAACTAGGATTTATGTGCTTGTGTGTGTATGATTTAAATTGTGTGCTATGCTTGTATAAAATACAACTCTACAACTTTTCACATCATTGTTTCACATGATTTCTGTTTTTAAAATAGTGCAGGTAGCTTGTCATCAAAATATTTATTATATTGTCACATTTTATTGAAAGATTGTATATTCATAGGCTCATATTCCCATAGTAGGGCCCTGGGTAGGATGAGAATGCAGAGAAGGTGTTGTCTTTGTCCTCAGAACAACTCTTCAGTCAGGACAAAAGAGTAGATTTGGCCCATATGTATGGCAATAATTAAGCATTTTAAAGAGTTTCTGCTCTAAGCTTATAAAAACTAGGACCCCTCAGTAAATATCTCCCCAAGCTTGTCAGTTCACTGTTAGCTAGCATGAATGTAGGAATGTAGATAAAATTAGGAATGTAGATAAAATTAGGGACTGCCTGCCTGCTTTCATTGACACAGAAGACAACCCCCGCCCCCACCCCCAGCAACATACGAAATTATTCTGGTTTTTTATGTCTCTTATAGTATTGGTTTGGATTAATATAAATATATTTTTATTATTGCCTGGCCATAATAATATATTCCCTGCTTAACACAGGCTGTCGTGATTGCAGAGTTGCACTGCCATCCTTTGGCAAGACTCAGCTGCATCACCAAAATGAAGCAAATGCCACTTTTCCCAGCAAACAGATGATGTTATGGGACCAGTTCCAGTTGTTTGTGCTGCCTTATGAAATAGTTTGGGGGGAAATAGGCAACTCGCCTGTAGCATTGTTCCGGGGATCAGAGAACCAGACTTGGATGTATGGTCTAGGTTTGGGAGGTCACCATAATGCTTTTTGTTCACAGTAGTATTCCTTCAAAATAATTTAAGTATTGCAGATGGGTAATCAGAATGGTTAGTGTCGTGTGGCTGGTGCTCCTTCCCAACGAAAGCAATCACTCCAGCAGATACCATAAACGTCTTTATTTTAAACAGCTATACATGTAAAATCCCAACAGGATGGAAAGTTGATCCCTCATTCTAACGAACTTCAACTTACACTTTGCTTATGAACCCTCCGAAGCCGCACCCCTGTAGTGAACCCTCTCTTGTTGTTCAGTCAATCTGGATTCCAGCTGCCCCAGTCTGTGCTTGTGCCTGTGAGAACGAGCACCCTCAAATCCCACTTGTCCCTTATCAGTTTGGTTCTCACACACTATCTCAGACTGAGAGTCTGTTCTCGTGTTTACTTCCAAATCGTCCTGTTCTGGCGCCTCTGTTTCGTCTTCTTTCAGCACCTCAGTATCTGGCCCATTCTTACTCTCACCATCTGTGAGAGTGGGGAGTAGAGTTTGTTCTGCTGAAACCAGAAATAGCTCTTCATTGATGCTCTGGTTCTCATGAGAAGGTTCCTCCCCTTGTCGTGCATGCGTAGGAGACTCTTCTGAGCGTGCGCGCCTGACAGGTTTAATATTGGATATCTGACAGCCTTATTCTGCTTTACAGTAGTGCCGAATGTATAAATTTGTTGGCAGAACACAGAACAGCAAGGTAATACATATTGCTAGATGGTGCTTTCCCCTTCCTTGATTTATTAGATTGAAGAAACGTATTTTGAACAAGATCCATACATTCATGCACATTTTGCCTGTGTGTTGCCCCCAGCCCCCCTCAGATGCTTAACTGCATTTCTGAGTTAAGAAATGAGGCTGACCCGCCTGCTGTAAGAGTAACGAGTCACACACATGCCATTGCTAGGCTTTCTCTGTGAATCCATGGCTGCAGTGAGGAATACAGACTTGTTGGCTAACAGCTGTCTTGTTTACTTAAACTTGCTGATTTATGGCTGTTCTCTCTCGTTTTGTAAGTTGCCCTAGCTCTGAACAAGTTTCTAAACCATGCACCAAAACAGCTTGTTAGGGCAGGTTGCTTTCTCAAGCCAAGAGGCATCACCTATGTTTGTTTTCCTGTATTTTGAGTCTGTCCTAATGCTTCTGTTTGGTCTTTTGACATCTCTCCCCTCTGCTTTGAAGTAAATTAGGGCTGTTTCACAACCAACATCCCTGTGTAAGTGTTTGATGGTTTATATGCAAGTGAAGCAGCGTGAGGCATACTTCATGCAGAACTGTTCCCCCTTACTTAGCTATGTTTATGTAGCATGAGGACTAGCTGTCCTGATTTCCCTTTACTTTGATTTAGGAGCTGTAAGAACATGGCTGTAATCTGCATATTTTGAAACTCAGTGTCAGTATTCCTTCCCACCTGAGCAGGGTTGATTATCTGAAGTTAAGATCCTTACAGCCAGAGGGTAGGCTTAGCACTCCAGTCCAGTGGGGGACCTGAGTGCATCCCTTTGACTTTCTGCAATGTGGCTGCCAGCATTTGGGACAAAGAAAACTGCCTACCTGGGCACAAGGCTCCACTGAGAGGTATTTCATGGGACAAAGGGAGGTGCAGTGTTTCTCTTCATTAGTAGCACACTGTCTGCAAACAGGCATAGGGGTTCCCTCTGTCCAGCCAGGGTATCCCAGTGGAATAGTGTTTTGCTACTGGGTGGATAAATACTAGACTGAATTAGATTATAAACCCCAGAGAAAAGAGCCAAAAGAATGTGTGCTTGCTGTGCTTGAATGTTCTCCCTTTGCTCTACATAGCCACTTTGGTAGAGGAAGGATGAAAAGGTTGGATTCTCCTTTTCTCCTTCCACCTGACCAGTGCTGTGTCTTTGTGTGTAATTAGTGCACATACACTCAAGTTCTGCCTCTGTCTGCAACACCCTTTTTGTATGGAAGAAGCATGAGTAGAGACCTGTTTCTATTCTTGGGTCTCTCTTGCTTGCTCAGGCAATAAATTTAGCTACAAACTCTTGCTCATTTGACAGAATTGCTCATTTGACAGAACGGTCTGATTTTTTTTTCTGTTTAAAGGACATTAGTTTTCTTTACTTGAATTTACTGAGCAGTATGTTTTTCCCAATTTATTACAAACAGAAGCACCCAGAAAAAGGGAGAATCATCTGGAATCAGAAGTATAAGCAGCAAAATTAAAGGTGTATTCAAGAGTACCACACTGGAAGGAGCTGTGCTACCTAGTTGTGGTCTGGCTGAAGGAGAGGATGTGAGTTGCTCTAACAGTTCTGACAGTACAATATCCTGTATCTTTCCTGTATCCTGTGTCTTGTCCAACTGAGAAAACTTGTTTACAGTTGTTCCTTTTCTCCCCTTGCCTGGTGTTTTCCCATTTTCTTTATTTTAGGCTTGCTGACTTATTTACACAGTGGAATTAACAGAATCAGATGTGTCTAATCATGGAAAAGGCACCTTAACTCTCTGAGGTGCAGAAGTAATAGGACAGTAAATCTTTGTAAATTCTGGGTAGTATCCTATCATGCCAGTGCCCTCACAGGAGTGACTGCTCATACAGCATGGCTTTTGTAGTTCTAAAATAAACCAGACCAAACAGGAAATGTATTTTCTCCTGGAACCAAAAAACTGTTACTCCTGTGGGATAAACTGGAGAAATGAACATTATCCAAAATGCCAAATAATGCTACTACTTCTTTACAGGTTTCACTTCAGCTCAGGATCCCTAACCCAGTGTGATTTATAGATTCCACTTTATTTTCTTTCTCCAAACAGAGAAGGTGACTATTAAGCCAGGGCTTTGGTATTTGTCAGCTGCCCAGAGAACCATCCTGACTGATGGGTGGGGTAGTTAGTAGTTAGTTAGTAAATAAATAAATAAATATAATGCATACATGCTTTTCCTGTTCTAGCTGATATTCTAACAACTCATGACCTTACAAGCATTCATTCCCATAAGGAAGCGAAAAGTGTAAAAAAGCCAGTCCATAGTGTACAAAGTCACAACAGTAGAGGTTGCAAGGTATCTCCATGGATAAAATGTAGCCTTTACTAGCATACATACAGGTAGCCCACTGAACATCAAGATGAACCTGATTCTTTTTCCTGCGCAGCTGTAGGCATTTTGTAGAAATAATCAGAGTCCTTTCCACTGCAATAGCTGGAGAGGGAATGGAATGTTTTGCTTACCTGTATCCAGTGTTCCTTGTATCCTGGGTAGGTAAAACACTGTAGGTAAACCCAGAGGTGCCTTCAAGCAGGATACAATTATTTCTGAGAGTGGTGAAAGGAACTGAATGCTTGCTTAGTGTCAGGGATAAAAGAACAGGTCTTTGAATCAAGCAATATTGCTTTTTTTCCAGCCCAACATGGGTCTGGAGTCTACACTGCAAAGTGGTAGGTTGGGGGAAGTGGGTTGGACCCATATGCTCCCATATTTCTCTGTTCTAAAATGTGGCTTCCAGATCTAATTTCCAGAAAAGCAACAACCTACGAGGATAAAGTGGAGTGGATACTTCATTCACTGCATTTCTATAACCCGTTACCCAAAGCTTCCTGGGCCATTTACAACATTTAAAACCCTAAGAATACAATATAATAGCACAATATAAAACTAATTACATACAAAAACACAAGAAGTTCAAGCAATCGATAGTAAATCCCAAATCCTGCAGAAATTTTATCACGGGCTGTCAAATGACCTTGTTCTTTAGAACAGAAAAACTCTCTGTCTCCTAAACATATTTTTTTCTGCTTGCTCTTAGATTTATTTATGCATCTGGATGCCACTTTCAGAAGCTGTAGATAATTTATTTTCTTTAGTAAGATGCAATACAGCCTGACAGAGCTTGGTGGAGAAACACCAGATGGTTAAGCACTTATGAATGTGCGCTCCTTATTTTCAAGAGGAAGAATCTGCCACTGTTGAAGAGTCTATTTCATGTGTGCCCTGGGTTTTGTATCACATTGCAACATTTGTAGATCATTACGACAGTCCGGCATAATATTTCACAGCGCATCCTGGTTTTAATTCAAACAAGCTAAAAGTTAGAGTCTGTCTTACTGTGGCTCTCTTGTACTGAATGAATTCAGTACAAGTCTTTATTCAGGAAAAGGGTGTAACTTTGGGAGGCTGCTTCTCGAAGACAATTAGGTGATTTCTAGTGCAATACTAGTACTGAAAGCCGGCATGACTGCTTTCCTTGAAAAGCTTATGTGATTAGCATTGCACTAGAGGTCACTTCCTTCCTTCCTTCATTAGATTTATATCCTGCATTTTTCATTAGTGCCACATCAATACATAAGTACGGCCCTTTGAATATAGCCCCTAAAAAGTTTTATTTGCAGAACATTATGTTAAACACTAACTTTTAATGGATAATAGTATTTTTCTTTATGATAATAAAGAATATTATCCGTAAAGGATATAATAATTTTCTATATCGGTATATCTCTATCAGCCTTCCAGAACTTGGATCCCTCCAGACCACATTTCAGCCCACAACTCTCCCATCCCTGAGCCCCAGCCAGCATGGCCAGAGGTTAGGGGCCAGTGAGGAAGCTATAAGCCAAAACTTCTAGCAGTATCCAAGTTGTGGAAGGTTGATTTGTATCTTTCAAATAAAATAAAGTGTCATGTTTATAATGTAGCTCAGAATGGTCCCTTGGTGTGTAAATCTTTCTCTGTAGATTGAGGAAGGCATTATGGTAATGGAAGATGATTCTCCTGTAGAGGCACTTAGCATGCCTAATACACCTCGCAATCTTGCTGCCTGGAAAATTACCATTCCATATGTGGACTTCTTTGAAGACCCCTCTCTTGAAAGGAAAGAGAGAAGAGAGAGGATTCCAGTCTTTTGTATTGATGTGGAGAGGAATGATAGAATGGCAGGTAAGTAGGCATACATATGTATCTGGTACTCCTGAGATGGATCCTTCATGTGACACTCATTTTATCTTAAGCTGTGATTCCAAGGAAGGATAAGTTTTCCAAATATGAAGATCCAGGTTGATTGTCTGAAATTCATGATGAACTCTTCTGGCATGCCCCATACTTTCAGATGGCTAGGATATTTCCTTAGGTGATAACATTTGTTTAAACTTTTAAGGACCACAGCAGACCATTAGTACTGGTATCAATGTTTAACACTTTTGTCTTCATTTTCTTAGATATATTTGCATATAGAACCCTCTACTGATCTAACTGCTTTAGTTGAAACCAGGAGGGAAAAAAAATCATAATGTGTTTTTTTTCCCCAGTTGGGCATAGTCCTGAACACTGGTCGGTCTACAGAAAATACCTTGAATTTTATGTTCTTGAGTCAAAACTAACAGAATTTCATGGTATGTTTACTCCCATCTTCTCATTTTGGGAATTAAGTATTCTTTTTACTTTGACATTGAAAGGTTCTATTACAATAGAGTCAACATATTAAATTTTACTGGATTAGGTACATTCCCTGATGCTCAGCTACCTTCAAAGAGGATCATTGGACCAAAGAACTATGAATTTTTAAAGTCAAAGCGAGAGGAGTTTCAGGAATACCTGCAGGTAGGAAGAAAACTGCAGTTGAAGTGGTATGCAAGTATATGTATCAATAGTATGGACTGATCCTTCATCATCTCTCCTCTCCAGCAATGTAAACTTTTGTGACTTACTGTTTACTTCTTAAATAGCCATGAATTCAGGTGAATTTCCTTTGTAAATTGCATCTTACTGTCTTTACTGAGCATAAGTTATGCTTTGGAACTTAGCATCACTTAAGATTTGAACTTAAATCTCTTATTTTTTCTTCTTGTCTCCTTGCCTCAAAGAAACTTTCCCAACATCCAGAGTTAAGCAACAGCCAGCTTCTGGCTGATTTTTTATCACCTAACGGTGGAGAGACACAGTTTCTTGATAAAATGTTGCCTGATGTAAATTTAGGTAAGTAAAAAACTGTAATTGGGATTTTTTAAAAACCAAATTTATCCAGTGCGAGTGTTGGAGTCTGATTTACATGGAGCAATTAAAATGTTGCCTGCCCCTGCTACCCCCCTTCCCTGGCAGCTTTTTGTAGCTGTCTATCTAAACTAGGTCTAATCATTGACTTATCTGGAAAATTAAACATTGGAAATGTCTGCAAGTATGGGTATGTTCCTCTTTGCTGTGAGCATCTTGCATAACTTCTATAACACTAAAGTGTTTTTAAATTATGCTGAGATCTTTTGCTTGGATCCAGAGATTCTAGGAGTGGGACTCTGCTTACAGAGGTGCTTCTGTTCATAAAAGGTTTTCACTGAGACACCATGCCCTTCAAAAACTTGCACCAGGTTGTCTGGAACAGTTTGGGATGCAGCAGGAAATGGGATATCGGTATACAACTGATTAGTAACTTTTGCTTCTCCCAAGATCCTAGCAATCCTGTAAGAGTAACTGTGGACAGGAGAGGCTGCCTCATGTTTGGGAGAACAAACCTGACTGGGAGCACTGCTTCCCTGAGGACATTAGCTTAGAAGAAGTAATCCCATAGCCCAGGTGGGAATGGGGCAGCAGTGGAGGGTGGGCTGTGTGTGTCCCCTGTCATAAATGAAGGGAAACTAATAGACTCTCTTCGTCTACACATGCGACTGCTTTTAGATTTTAGTTGGGGGTAGGCAATTTATAGGTCAAAACCATCTGGAGGGCCTTGGATTAAGTATGCATGCTATGATTGAAGCCTTTGTCCCAGTGGCACAAAGTGTAGTCTTTTCATAAGATAAAATAGCTGCATAAGATGTTTAGCTTTTAAACAGACTGGGCCTATAAAATAGGAAGAAGAGTAAAGCAGAGCATCATGCTTTATTTTTTCTTACTTTCAATTGCAGGCAAAATAATAAAATCTGTTCCTGGAAAATTAATGAAAGAGGTAGGTAGTTTGCAGTTTTCTTCATTTATGCAGTTTGCAATCAGTATATTTTTATAATAACCACTTGTGAATTTGGCCCATGTAATTCTTACTTTGAAAACTTGCCTGTTACAGCCATTGTTTGGTTAATTTCAGAAAGGCCAGCACTTGGAGCCATTCATTATAAATTTTATTAATTCCTGTGAATCTCCCAAGCCTAAACCAAGTAAACCAGAGCTTACTATTCTCAGTCCTACTTCTGAAAACAACAAAAAGGTACAGTATGTCTTTTGGGAAGAAAATTGCTGGGGGCATGGGCAGCGAGATTTACCTCTGAATATTTGTATATACCATGGTGATTTATTTAATTTGCATTTGCTATATCTGCTTTGTGGCCCACTTTCCTTTCCTGCTTTAGCCCACATGTTCCCTGGCAGCCACCTCATTCTCTACCAGCAAGGTAGTGACTCCATGGCTATTTAGAAAGCTTTTTAAGCCTTGTTCTTCCCCCATCACTGACAGCCACATCTGGCCTATCTGAGTACAGGCAAATGCTCAGCTTGAATCCTAGCATTGCTAACTAAGACCCGAATGTGCCTAGAACTGGTTGAGGGAAAGCTCTCATCCTAGTTCTGCCAGTGGAATGCTACACCCAGGGACCTGAGAGCAGCACAGAGAGAACCAAGGGTGGTCTTCACCTAAAGCAGGCAGATTGGGAGCATGTTGCACTGCCCAGATTCTGCTGCAGGACACACTGGCAGCTGAAGCAAAAAGCCAAACACTGCCCAGACACACCTACTGCATCTTTGAAGCATTTGGGACTTTTGTTTCACGAGTAAAGCAAATATAAAGTTCCCATTGCACTTATGAAATCAATTTCCTGTATCCTACATTTAAACCTCATTTTGCCAGTATCATTATAGTATACATCTGAATTTTCTGCAGTAGAAACAGAAAAGAATATAAAGCCTTGACACTGTGTGGGATTTTTTTTTAAAGAACTGGTTTCTTGCTGTTGGTAAAACATTCATACAATGGTTTCACGCTTTCTAAAGATATGTGGAAACTTGAGATGGTTCAGAGATGGGTGGAGGCAAGAAATGAAAAAAAGACGACAGCTGATTCTATGAAAGTAATATTGAAGAACCAGTGAGATCTAGGATGATTTATTTGATTTAGATACAGAGTATTTTAGAATTATTTTCCAGCAAAAAATACTCATTTACTATTCAGATTTCAAAATGGATTTTAAAATCTGGATTTCATGTTTAAAGCTTGTCTCTTGTGGGGGAGACGTGTGTGACGGTGAGGCAGCTGATCCTGAGAAAAAGGAAGATGCTCAGAGTGTCACGTGGAGTAAAGAATTCTTTTTCTATAATCACTGGAAGGCCCTTGATTCTGCTTTTCCCTTGTAACTATGCCAATAAGCTCCTCTCATCCTATCCCAGTAATACTAAACATTTACACTGGTCTTTTCATTAGCGGGTCATGTGTATTATCTTAATCATCAATATAATCCTGTACAGTTGGCAAATAATGTCCTTTATTCATTGCTGCCTGTAACTTTGAGGCTAAAGTGAGATTTGGAGCTGGAATTCTTTCTCATATCCATAGACACTATGCATGAAATGTGTACTCCATAAAAGGTTATCAGTGCTCTGAAAAAACTTACTGCATAAAGTTGAAGCCAAGTTTCTTTCAGTCTCAGAGACTGGTTCATTGATGGAAGAAAATCATGATGTTTTAGCAAAGGTATCCAGGCTTGTTTTGCTTTGCTAGCTGTTCCATTTTTGGAAATGTTGCCTGTAGTTTCACAGCACCAAAGTGAAACCAAAACCACAGCACCAAAGTCTGGAAGAGCCAAGTACTGTGGTCAAGGTTAGTTTAATGACTGACAAACCTACAAAGTATAGGTAATCTGAGAAAACTGCAGTTTTAACCTTCAGATTAGCTTGACATATGAAATAATGGCTTATCTTTCTGTTTTATATCAGATCCTATTTCAGAACTTCAGATATTTTCAATAATTCTGCTGTGGAATGTCAGGATTCCCACTGAATCCAATCCAAAATTACAGTCAAATGCTTTGGTAGTGAACTGTTTAGTATCTGTGAATTGAAAAACTTGTCACTCTCTGATTTTAGCTTTTTAACGAACTCTATAAGAACAATGCCAACCGCTCTGAAAATTTAGAGAGAAGACAAAATCAGAACTACTTCATGGAAATGATGACTGTTGAAGGCGTCTATGACTACTTAATGTATATTGGTGAGAAACTGCATCTAGATTTTTTAGCATGAAGAATAGTCAAGAGTTGTGGAATTATCACTTCATTAAGTATAGCCATCAGCTTAAAACTGGGTTGGTTTTTCAGTTTGAGGCTTGCTGGTGCAATGAGCTTTCTAGTTCTTTTGGCAATATGTATGCATTGCCAGTTTGTCCCAGCATTAGGCATTCTGATTTCCAAGATCAGGAGTACAAAAGCTTCCTTTTTGCAATTCCCATGATGCATTTATATGCAACACCCCTCATGGGATGTATTCTGGGAGGTTGAGAAAAATGATTATGACATCCTGTGCACCACAGATTTCAGTAGTGGCATTTGCTTATCTGCCCTTCTGGCCACTCTGGTGTGTGTATGATTGAAGGAGTGGTAAGCTAGTCCATAGGAGAGAGAGAGAGAGAGAGAGTGTGTGTGTGTGTGCACGTGCGTGTGCATGCATGCATGCATGCAGGAATGGGGTAAGAGGTTCAGAAGCGCCATTTATTTGGGTTGATTGAAACAAAAAGGGACTGTGAAGAAATCCAGAAGGATTTCTCTAAATTTGGAGGTTTGGGCATCAAACTGGCAGGTGTAGGTCAATGTAAACAAGTATGTTGGACTGCTTAGCCTAGAAAAGTAGAGGAAGACAAGATAGATGCTTACAAAACTATGTGTGGTATAGGGAAGGCGACCAGAGAGGCATGTTTCTCTTTCATAACACAAAAACCAGGAATCATCCCATTAAGCTGATTGGTGAGAACTTCAGGATACATGAAAGGAAGACCACAATGTACCATCAAACAATGGATTTCACTACCACAAAATGTAGTGACAGGCACCAATTCAGATTAAAAGGGGAATAGACAAATTCCTGAAGGATAGGGGTTGCATGAACCCGAGGTCCAAGCACACTGTCAGTATTGTATCCTGCCCTCCCTCAAACAATGAGGGTACCTCTTAGCATCCAGCCAGAGCTGCAACTGTAATGGCCTGTAAAAACCCCAGTTCTGGGCATATCTCAGAAGGCATTAGTCACTGCACAGTCATACTAATAGCATCTGTGTGAGCACTTCCACCCAAGTTACCAAGCTCTTTAGGACATTGACGTGTTTGCAGCATGAAAGTACGAGAGAGAGAGAGAGAGAATGAATGAGAATGAATTGCCTTGGTAGGGCCAGGCTAGTGGAGAGCCTTTTTTTCAATAGAGTGCATTCGCAGATAGCTTTGGAAAGGAACCAGCAGTACATGGAAGCAACAGTTCTACCCCTTTGTTGCTTCTGAGTAGTTGGGTCTCAGAGGGATTCTGACTCTGAATACGGAAGTTACCATTCAGCTACCATGGCTAACTGATTAATCTACCTTCTGCAGATAGTATTTTATAAATACTGTGTAAGATAAACCTTTCAGTAATGTAATTTTTAGAACATGGAAGTCTAGCTCCATGGTTGGCAGTTACCTTGAAAGTTTAAGTTTTAAAAATAGGAAGTGTATTCATATTCAAAATGTAATGATAGTGTCCTTACAGGTAGAGTTGTTTTCCATATTCCTGACTGGCTTCATCATATCTTGATGGGAGGAAGAATTCTCTTCAAAAATACTTTAGAGACATACACAGACTACTATCTGCAGTACAAGCTAGAACAGCTCTTTCAGGAACACCGTTTAGTGTCACTTATAACACTTTTAAGAGGTTAGTAGTGTCAAGTTGTGCAAAGTGTTCTCATGATTGGACATTGACATGTATTGCTCCATTTTGTGCTTGCAGAGGCTTCCATGGACGGTTAGGTATGAGAGGTGGGGGATTTTAAAAAATGGCACTTAACTTTAGTAAAATTAATGAAAAGAGGAAAAGATGGATGTTGCTTTAACTGACAGAAATTAACGAACAAAAATAAAGCAATAGTTATTCCATACAGACAGCTCTGCATTGCCCTAAAAGACCCACTTTCTTTTGTTTCAGATGCT
>NW_025335349.1:12796722-12799578 GCF_004798865.1 Varanus komodoensis | reverse complement strand
CTTTGAAGAAATGATGAAATACATTCCAGGTTCGGTGTTTACATGACATGATCTATCAAGAAGAAAGGCACTCTAATGACCAAAGTCCATCAGATTCAGTGGCACACATTCCTATAAATTCCCCTAGTGTATATTATTCAAAGCATTCAAACTTGAAGGAAACATGGACTTTAGAAATGACTTGAGATGTATTGCTTTGCTAAAAAGTCTTGAGGCCTTGGCATTCCACAGTCAATCCTAGATCCTTTCTCCTCAGTGCCAGCCCTTCTCACGTGGAACTTGTAATATTGGCAGTGAGTTGCAAACAGTTGCTGCAGGCTTGTGATTTATTGGCTAGTGTGTCCTCTGGAAGTGTCATGCAGTTCAAATTCTGTGAGCTGTGCTATGAATTTTATAATCTGTAGTTCAGTGGGTAGAAAAAAGTAAGAGAACTGCCTGGAAATAAGAGAACTGTCCCAGCTCTCATATTCTGTTTTATGTATAGTCGACAGACAGACAGACAGACAGACACAGCTAGCTGGTAGCTCTCCTGTAGGCAGTCTTCTCATGCAGGAGCTCATTAGGGAGCTGGAGGGCATTTTTAATCCCCCATGCTTTGTAGAATCCTCCCACTGCTTTTCCCAGTCAAAAGGTGTTCCTGTCCAGCCTTCTCTGCCTGGGCCTGCCTTGTGCTCTAGGGCTGCGAGGAACCATCCTCATATTTCATTAAATGCCATTAGAGTATCCATTCTTTATGGGGGGTATGGAAGGTATATACCACATTCATTGGCAGACATTGCTGGTAGAAGGGAAGCTTCGCCACAGTGTGATGGGCGTGCAGGCTCTTTCACTACCTTCTCAGGATTGCTAGTTCTACTTGTAATATTGTAACAAAAATGACAAGGTACTGAGTTGAGTCTAGTTGTGTCCAACTCTTAGAAGAACTGATTCACCTTCCCTCATATCGTTGCATGCCTTCCAAAATCTACCCCAAAGGGTTGGGAGACCCTGGGACAGTGTTGTGTTGTGTATTGTGTTTTGTTTTGTTTGTAAGAGGCCAGTCACTTGAGGGATGGGGGGCTTTTGTGCTAGCAGAACTCTATTCACATAACATGGGTTGTCTCCCGAAACAGTTTACCTTTTATGCAGGAATGCCCTAGAAAGTTTGCAATCAGTTTCTATTAAAGAAAAAAACTAATGCAAAACCTTTAGACTACCTTATCCTCTTTCTTATTTAATGAATTTAAAGTAGTTACAGATTGCTTTTTTGTCTACCAGACTCAGAAGGCAACCACCTGAAAGCAAAATGATGATGTCTTAAACTACAGCACAAGATTAAAATACAACAAAAAACCTGTCTGGAGTAGAGCATTTTACTGTCCTCATAAAAGGAGGCAAACATGGAGCCAATCTAATCTCTTTTGGAAGAGAAGTCCACAGTTGGGTGCTATTACAGGAAACGTCTTATCTTGGGTGCTGACCCACATGACTCCTGTTGGTAGTGGGACATACAAGAGAACCTCTGGTGAAGATTGTACAGTGCAGACCCACTTATGCAGCATCTTCAGTGAGGCTTAGAGAGATATTGGAAGCCAGGGCAATTGCTCCAAGACCAATGTCATATAATCAGTATGACACATGCCAGACAAATTTCTGGCTTGTGTATTTTCCAGTAGCTATAATTTGAAAACACCTTGGAGGGATAGTCCTGCAAAAAGTATTCTTACAGCGGTCTGACAGGGATATGATTTCTTAATTAAGGCTACATCACCCTTTTCTGAGATACAACGCTGACCACTGCTACACAAGCCAAAACACAACCCATAGGCACTCTGGGCCATAGCAGCTGCCTCATCCTGCAGAAGCAGTGTGAATCCAGGGGCAACCCAGCCTGCAAATGTGGCTTTTTAGAGGAAGTGCAGTCCCACCTGACAGGCTGGGATCTGTTTGTCTACTGACAAATAGAACCTCTGCTTTTCTAGAATGAACCTCAGAATCTTCACCTGCATCCTGTCCATCACTGCTTACAGGTGACAGTTCAGCATTTGCATCTGTTGTAAAACTGAGAGCAGGAGTTGGATGTTGTCATCTGATTAGAACCAGCCTTAAAACTCTGGGTGATACTCCCCCAGTGACTTCAGGAAGATGTCAAAAAGCATGTTGTTGTTGTTAGTTGCGAAGTCGTGTCCGACCCATTGCAACCCCATGGACAACATTCCTCCAGGCCCTCCTGTCCTCCACCATCTCCCGGAATCCACCCAAGCTCACACCAACTGCTTCAGGGACTCCATCTAGCCACCTCATCCTCTGCCGTCCCCTTCTTCTTTGCCATCTGTTGTTCCCAGCATTAGACTCTTCTCCAGGGAGTCCTTCCTTCTCAAATAGAATATGCCAAAGTATTTGAGTTTCATCTTCAGTATCTGGCCTTCTAAAGAGCAGTCAGGGTTGATCTCCTCTAGCACTGACCGGTTTGATCGCCTTGCGGTTCAAGGGACTTGCAGGAGTCTCCTCCAGCACCACAATTCAAAGGCCTCAATCCTTTGGTGCTCAGCCTTATGGTCCAGCTTTCACAGCCATACATTGCAACTGGGAAAACCATGGCCTTGACTATATGCACTTTTGTTGGCAGGGTGATGTCTCTGCTTTTTAGTATGCTGTCTAGATTTGCCATAGTTTTCCTCCCCAGGAACAAGCGTCTTTTAATTTCTTGGCTGCAGTCCGCATCTGCAGTGATCTTGGAGCCCAGGAAAATAAAATCTGTCACTACCTCCATTTCTTCCCCATCTATTTGCCAGGATGTGATAGGACCGGATGCCATGATCTTAGTTTTCTTAATGTTGAGTTTCAAGCCAACTTTTGCACTCTCCTCCTTCACCC
>NW_025335349.1:12752604-12796622 GCF_004798865.1 Varanus komodoensis | reverse complement strand
TCCAGCGTATGTTGGCAATTTGATCTCTAGTTCCTCTCCCTCTTTGAAATCCTGCCTGTACTTCTGGTAGTTCTCGGTCCACATACTGCTGGAGCCTAGCTTGTAGCCAAAAAGCATAGGGGACAATATAGAACCTTTGAGGAATCTTGTAAGCCAGTGGCTGAGGGGCCAAGCAATATTCCCTTAATAGCAGATGCTGGAAATGTTCAGCCAGAAGATAGTGGAATTTCTGCAAAATCGTTCCCACAAGTCTTTTATCAGCTGTCTCGGTTGATGGCACTGGAGGCAGCAGAAAAGTCCACAGAATGAACAAGAACATGTTCCCCCATCTGTTTCCCTGTATAAGATACTCCTCAAGGCAACTAAAGTTTTATCCTTCCTGTCTGCAAATGTTATACAAGGTGAAACAGAACTCTGACATATGTGTAAAGTTTCTATTTCTCTTTGTGCATGATTGAGAGGTTTTGTATTTGAAACAATTGTTACGGTTCTAAGAAAATACTTATTTCTTTTCTCCGAAGACAAAACCCGGGCTTTCTGCATTGGCCTAGATCATGTTGAAATGCATAATCAGGGGGATTATCAAAGCAGAAACACAGACTAAGGACTGGTGGGCACACCTGGTGACTCATGGCATTTGAAGAAAGCCCGATAAACCTTTGTGCTGAGGCAACGGCATTTGTTCATTCACAGGCACTGAGACATGAAGTCAGTCCCTTGCTTTAGCCTCTCATGACCCACAAGCCTTCAGAACTATCTGCATGGCAGGAAAGGTGCTGGCTGGTCAAACACAAATTGTATACTTAAGCTGTCAAAGCACGTTGGAGGAACTGGAGCATGTAGTTGGCACCAGCAATCTCCTCTGCAAAATAAGTATTTTGGATCTCTTTAAAGCTCTGCTGATCTGGGCAATGTGTTTGCATCCCACCCTCATTTGAATTGTAGTAACTGGTTATGTCTTGATATTTTGCCCAGATTTGATAGGCAAATGTATTGGAGAAGAGGCAAAATACGAAGGCGTGAGGCTTCTGTTTGATGGATTCCAGCAACCCGTTCTTAACAAACAAGTAGGTGCTCTCAGGAGACAGGCAGCTTTCTGTGGTGTTTCACTGACCCCTTTCTCATTTCTTGCCCATTCTGTTCTGGCCACTACAGCCTAGCTGTGAAGTGCCTTAGCGGTGGTGCTCCAGGGAGCTACAACAAAGGTGCAATTAACTACCTGTCAATTTCACCTTTGGCAGGCACACAAGTAACAGACAATAGCTATTTTTAACACTGTGTCACCCACGAATCTACCCAAGTCATTTCAAGGTGGGATTGGCAACAGCAGTGGCCTGCTGCAGTTTCTAGTACAGAAGCATCCAGTACCAGCATCACTTGGTGCCTGTGCCCTTGATGTTACCCCAGTTGTGGAAGGATGAACCACTTTCTTGCTGCTGCTCACTGCACTCCCTGTGGTTAATAAGGTTTATTTCTTGAGATTTGCCTGAGTGAAGGTGCTAGCTTGCAGTCAGTTCTTTTCCTGGCGTGGTGTAGGATGTGTCAAGGATAGATGGAGGACAAGTTCTGGTTTTGTTTCTGCTACAACAGACCCTTCTGAACTAAATAGTTTAAAAGCAGGGTTGGAAACCAAAAGTCAGCAGATTGGATTGAGCCCAGAGGGCCTCTTTATTCAGCTTGCCAGCCACTTCCTGGGCGTTGCCCCCCTCTCCTTAGTCCCTCAGAGGGTGGCAGAGGAAGAGAGTAGGCAAAGGTAGAGGGTTTTTCTGTTGAGGCTTTCCTGGCCTTCCTATGAAGCCAGAAGGGGAGTGAAGAAAAGCCAAAATGGTTTCAGACATGAACAAAAGGTACAAGAAATGGCTAGGAAGTTGGAAAGAGAAAAAAATGAAGGGGTTATCATGAGCAACCGGCCTCATGCTGTTCCTTTGCAAAACACTATTTTTTCCAACCATAAATCATCCAGACAAGTCTCTGAATACACACAAAATGGTTTCTTAGTAATCTAACAATTACTTCTCAAAACACTACTTAGAAGCTCATTTGTGTTGCAGCCCTCAGGGAGGGATGCTGTGGAAACATGCATGGCTCTTTTCGACACACTTCTCTTCTAATTGAGCTTCTGATGCCTAGCCATGGGAACCAGCTCCAGGGGGAGAGGCTGATCTTTGTCTGAGGATTCCCCAGTCTTGGCAGCCCCTCTCTCTGGCTGCATCTCCATGCTATTTCCCAGGTCTTTCTGGCCCACCACCACATCTGTCCTTGAGCTAATTGCCTCCGCTTCCTCCCTTGTTGTATCCCAGAATCTTGAGCAAACTCTTGCTCTTCAGGCCATTAAAATGTTCTTTTTCAGACTCTGGATCAGCATAATTGGTGTGACTAGTGTCCCACAGGAACACTTTGCAAACCCCGTCATGCTTGCTCTCAGCAGGGGTGGGGCTAGCACCCAGCAGGACAATTAATGTGGGTGAAGTATAGCAAAATGGTGGGCTGAGAGGAGGAAAATGAGAGAGGTGAGAGAAGCAAAGGTGCAGGGAAACCAGAAGCACAGGGGAGCAGAAAGAGACTGAGAGTGGCATAGAGAGAGATGAAGGCAGACAGTGGAGTGAGGCATATGGAGCAGCAGGTGGAAGCCCCTGGAGGATGCACCAACATAGTAAGTCACCTGTGTGAGTTCAAAGATGACCAGTTGAAGAACCCCAGTGACAGGTAAACGACATGTTTTTACTGGGCAACTATTGCAACTCCATCTTTATTTTTAACATTTTTCTCAAATTTAATATGGCTTTGAAAGTTATTTCAGTTTGTTTTTGGAGTTCTTTGTTGACATGTGGATAGTAATTCTTTTGATCTGCTTGTTAAGTACATGCATGCAGGCACAGCAGATTACAAATGTCTTGCCTTTTTCTTTTTTAAAGTTAACTTATGTTCTACTGGATATTGGGATTCAGGAACTATTCCCAGAACTGAAAGAGGTATGTCATGACACAGAGCTCTTGTTCTAACTTGTCTAATTACTGATGTAATTTTCCTGCTGGTGCCGGCAAGAATATTTCATATGTAAGGATTCCTCATTCTGTACACATGCACCTGTGCCTGTTTTATACAGTTCTAAGAACGCCTTAATTTAATGGGTGTATGCTCACTGCTGCAGAATCCTGTGGAGAGGCTCTCAGCTTTCTGCAATGACATGGTGATTGCTCCCAGTTTATGGGGACATTTCCTTGCACAAGTCCCATTGAAAGGAATGGAGCGGCACAAGAGTTTTTGCATGGTTCCCAACCATTTCAGTGGGGATCATATGGAACCTCCTGGTAAATTGTAATCCTTGATTCATTGGTGCATAAATGCAGACATGTCTTTAAACTTTTGTTTCATTAGCTAGTTTGGAGCTATTTTTTGGGAATTTGGTAGAATGCTTTACCTGTCACCATCCTGAAAGTTGTCTTTACTAAATATGCCTATGGCAATATTCACCAATGACACTTGTATATTAAAAAAACAAACAAACATTGTTCTGAACTTATTTTAGTTGATACTAAATAATAATGTATTATATACATTGCTCTGTTTGAGTAAACTAAATTACAGATATTTTCTTTCCCACCCCTTCCCCAATATTGTTTTTCAGGTTTAAAAGGCTGCTTCATCTGAATCATCATGAATGTCAAACATCAAAACACTAAATTAACTCTGTTGTATAGATGGCTGCTATGTGCTAATTTAATGAGTAGGTCTCTCCGTAGTCTTGTACATTGCTTGTATATAACATTAACTTTAATTTCAGAAAAAAACTTTACTCGGAGATTGATTAAAGGTTATTATTGACTGAATTTCATGTCCCTGTTGTCTGTTTTTCTTTTAAATAAAACTGTTTTTGCTGTCTGATATAAAAATATAAAAACAGAATATGAAAAAAAAAATCTTTTGAGAAATTAAGATCTTGTGAAGGACCAAAAGTGAAAGAACATTCACATTGGTTTTGAAAATTACTGCATAACCACTTTTACTTTCAGATTTAATGCACCGTGGTTTGTGCTATCCATGAGCCAACCATGGGGCTGTTACGTTCTGTCAGATGCTATCCTAACCAGCAGTCTTTGGGGCTGAGCTACATTGAAAAGCATGGTATGTTGATTCAGAAATGTAACACATAGTTTGCTAACTAGCTTTAAATCATGGTTTCAGATCCTGGGTCAAACATTACCCACAAGATATGTTTTTTCAGCTGCTTCAGATGTCACATAAATAGTTTAGCATTATATGGAAACTGCAGTTATATAATCAAACATCATTCATATTTGTCTCTAGCTCAACTGTTTGTAGCTCCTTGTTTTATCTATGTGGTGAATCAACTTGGAAACGGTGCTTAAATGACTCTAAAAATTTGAATGTATTTTCCTTTCCATGAATTTCTGAGCTTCATTAATCTACATAATGTCATTCATACACCAGGATCTAGAAATGTTCCCCTCAGATAAATTGTATTTAATTCTTGATATAAAGACACCTGAGTTGTACATACCATTTCTACTTAGCCCACTCAGCCTATAGTCACAATGATGGGAGGTGTATGCCAAAACATCAGGAGTTGTGGGGAAGGCTAGTTCTATTCATTATTCCTATGTCCTCCTGTCTTGTCTTAGTAGTAATGGACTGAGCTCATAAAAACCATTTGTTTTCATGGGATAATACAGCTTTTGAGGTAATATAACCCCATATGATATGAGGTAGAATACCCACTCAGACAAAATACTGTGTGGTGATGCTTGATCTGTTTTGAAAGGAATAGAGCACTCACATCTACCATCATAAAGGCACACATTTTCTATGTAGATAATACAGGAGAAATGATTGCTTAATCAAAAGCAAAAAAAAAAAAAAAAAGTATGCCCAACCCAACTTCTCAGTGAGGAGTGCAAATTGGTAACAGATGACAAAGAAAAGGCTGAAGTTATCAGTTCTTACATTGGCACAGTCTTTTCCCAAAAGCAAATCTATAACCCTTCTGGCAGAAATGAAGCAAAAATTGAAGGGTCAGGATTGAAGCTTGTGTTTTATAAATAAATGATCAAAGAAGAACTAATTCGTTTGGATGAGTTCAAATCTCCAGGGCTTGATGAACTGCATTCCACAGTAATAAAGGAACTGGCAGAAGAAAAACCACTAGTACCTTTGAGAAATCATGGAGGATGGGGGAAGTGCCAGATGCCTCTTGTTGTCCCTATCATCTAGTTCCTGGGAACTACAGACCAGTTAGTCTAACATCAACTCATGGGGAAATTCTGAAGCAGATAATGAAGTCAGTATGTAAGCATCTTGAAAGCAATGCAGTAATTACTAGAATCCAACATGGATTTACCAAGAAGTCTTGGCAGTCTACTCTGGTCTCATTTGATTGGGTAACCTCCCTTGTGGACTGTAGGAATGCTGTGGACATAATATATCTTGGTTTCCAAGAAATTATTGACAAAGTGCTCCATGACATTCTGATCATGAAACTAGATAAAAATGGGCTATATGGAACATCAGATCCACAATTGGCTACAGGACTGGACTCGGAGTGCTTCTCAGTGGCACCTTCTGAGATAGGAATGGTAACAAGTGAGGCTCAGTCTGATACTAGTGCTCTTTAAAACTTGGCAAAAAGGTACAAGGAATGTTTATCAGATTTGCAGATGACACAAAAGTGGGTGTGTGGCTAATACTTTGTAAGACAAGCAGAATTCAAAGGCATCTTGGTAGGCTGGAGTGCTGGGCTGAAAGCGACAGAAGGAAATTCATTAGGGACAGATGCCAAGTTCTACATGTAGGAAAAGGAAACTAAATGTATGATGGGAGATACTTGGTTCAACAACACTTCAAGTAAGAAGGATCTTGGAATTGTTGTAGATCACAAGTTGAAAATGAGCCAGCAATATGATGTGGCTCCAGAAAAAAAGCAAATGGTATATTGGGCTGCATTAATAGAAGTATAGTTTCCAAATCACGTGAGGTGCTGGTCCCCCTTTATTTGGCACTAGTTAGGCTTCATCTTGAGTACTGCGTCCAGTTCTAGGCATCACACATCAAAAAAGATGCAGACAAACTGGGCAAAAATCAGATGTGGGCTGCAAAGATGATCAGGGGATGGAAACAAAGCTCTTTGAAGAGAGATTGAAAGAACTGGGCAGGGTTAGCCTTGAGAGGACTGAGCTGAGATACGATAGCACTTTTCAAATGTGAAAGGCTGTTGCAAAGGAGAGCCAGAATCGCTTCTCAGTCATCCCAGAATACAGCACAGGTAATAATGGGCTTAAGTTTCTTGGAAGTCAGATTCCAGCTGGACAGCGCAAAAAACTTCCTGACAGAGCAATACAGCAATGGAACCAACTACCTAGGGAGATCATGGGCTCTCCCCACATTGGAGTCATTCAGGATGCAGCTGGACGGCCACCTATTGGGGATGCTTTAATTTGGACTCAGTGGCTTTACAATTCTATTATTCTATGCCCATCCCGTTCACTTGTTGGGTCCTCCTCACAGGTCCTTGATGATGTTGGAATTTTTCTTCCCTGCCCCCACTCAAATGCTGTTCTATGGTACAAAAGCACACCTAGAAGACAGAAAGGGTAGTAAGGCAAGCCAGGAGCTCCTGGAAGGTAATTTAGAATGCCACTGAATGTTTACCTAATTAGACTAAACTATTTAGTCTTTTTCATAATACTTTGCAAAATGCCCACTGGAATCTGATTCCTTTTATTTACAGGTTTGGTTTTTAAATGTTCTAAAAATCAAATATCTATACATGGATTATATACATGGTTCAAGCATTATACATACCAAATAAATGAAGTCTTAAATCAATGTAAATACATTTTTCCAGCTAGTTGTAGTAATAATAATTTACATACTTGCCTTTGAGAATCTTGGAATCAATGCATGCTTTGTGATTGTGTGACTACTAACAAAGCGCTAAAATATGGGAGATGTCTGAGGTATTCACAGCAGATGAATTTTAAACAACAAAGTACAGAAGTAGCACAAATAATCCAGAGAGCAAATAAAGATGTCCTTGGAGTACAGTTCCAGCAGAAAACATCACACGGCCTTCAACAGCTGGAAATACTCTTCCCATTCTAGTGATATAATTGGAAACAACATCAACATCAAGATCACCTGTTTAAAAAGAAAGTGCATAACTATGAAAAGACCCTGCTTCCATTGGTTGGCCAGTTATCAACAGTTTCAACAGCTAATCTATGCCAGGTGGATTTTACACTTGTGGCTTGCCTGTTGTTTTGGCTCACAACTTCTATAAGCATTAGCCAGCACAGCCATTGGGAAGGAAACATGGGAGCTGAGGACACAACATTTGGCGGGTAACTAGCTGGCTGCCCATCCTTAGTGTGAAACAATGGCTGTGGAATGTTCTGGACATAGCGACTTGGTTGTGTTGGCCTTGAAAGAGAATGTCTTGCACCCTTTGCTGTAGCGCTCCAAGTATTTTTGAAGTTCAGCTCTCAGAATTCCTGGCCCATGCCTATGTTGGCAGTGGCGTCTGGCAGTTAGAAGTCCAGTATATCTGGAAATCTACCTTCTGTCTATTTCCTATTCCTGTCCTAGTGTAAGTTGTTTTGACATCAAATTAGTAGTAATGTACTACTGTATTTCACTTCTTAGCCTTTCTGTTAGAAAAGACCAAAGGAACTTACAGCAGCAACAGTGATTTACAATGACTAATTTATTAATTTATATCTTGCTCTTTTTCCCCTTGCAAAGATCCAAGATGGCTTACAGGGAGGCCCCTCCTTTCTGTTTAATTCTTATGACAACCCTGTGATGTAGGTTTGTCTCACAGTTCGTGCTTGACCCAAAATCTCTCAGTGAGCTTCATGTTCCAGCTCCAATTTATTTCTTACACAAAGCAAGCTCAAATGGGAGCCAAGCAAATTTCACTAACCAGTCAGTAAAAGAAAACTGTCTTAATGACACACTGAACAAATGAATGAAAACTCTTGCTTGTCCTGGAAGCCATGTGGAGCTTGAAAGTGCTAGAAAGTGGCACTTGAAAAAATTTTCTTTGTCTCAAATGTGTTCTTGCATGCTTGCTATGTTTTCTTGAAGAACATTTCTTGAAATGGTTTCTTGCTTGCATTTCATTTCTGCACTTTTGGGAAACATCCAAAACCAACCTGACTCAAATATTTCTTGTTGCAGATTGAATGGGAAATGGTGGAAAATATCAACTTGTATATTAATATTTTCCACTGCAGAAAGTAGTTGCTGACGGGCATATTAATGCTAATATAGATCCATGAGCTTGCCCATGTACAGAGTGTCAGGATGGTTCATACTTACCACTACTGTGGTTACTGGGGGCTCCCTTGAGCATGTAATATCCGTCTCCTCCTCCAGCAAGAAAAGAAGGTAAAAGCACTTTGTATGTTTTTTCCATCTGGATTGGTACATAGACAGGAACTCTACAGTCTGTGCAGAGGACCTTTAAGCTGACCACTCTGCTTCCTGGCTTCTGAGTGAGGTCATACAGCACCTTTATGCCTGTGGAGAAATGCAAGTTCAAGCATCAGTGAAAGGCAGCACAGAGAACTGGGAAGTTCTTGAGTGTCTTTCTGCCTGCAGCTGGTGTGGGTTTGGTGGCTGGAACTCTTCTGCATTGGGTGGGTGCTGAAGTTAATTTTCTTCATCCTCAGTTTATACATTTTTGGTAACTGGACAACCTCCACTACAGGAGCCAGGTGTGGTCCCAATGGCTGCCATTTTGTGATGGTAATCACAGCGCTTCCTCAAAATGGCTGAGGGCCCCTGTAGCTGATGAGATGAACGAAGGGGCTGACTTAGGTTAAGGCAGATGCACTATCATAGCTACAACTATGAATTTAAAGCTGAATTATATAGGTAACCTGTACCCTGCTTCAAGCACTCTCTGTGGAAAAGTAGTACATGAGGATGTTTCTTTAAAAAAGGAAGTTTCTCTATAAATGAATAATTAGTGTATAATTGACAATTAAGGCCAGAAAATGGCACTGACACAGGTCTTTATGTGTACTCCATAGCATGAAAGTAGTGGGGAGGACATGCAGTTATTGCCAATGCAGCCAACTCCATTGACTGCTTTCCTTTGGTAAACACACACTGTGTTTACACAGAGGTAAACACAGAGGCATCACTGTGCCACTCAATTTGCTGTTGTACCCTGACCAAGGATCTCTGTAAGCAGGTCTTAGGGATGCCCTACTTAGCCCCTTTGAACAGTATTCAGTTCTACAAAGGAGTTTTCTATTCCAGAGTGTGAGTAATGCAAGGCAGGGTGAAAAATGACTCCACAGACAACTTGAGTTTTCTGCTATGTGCCTGTGGTTGGCTGGGGTAAAGATATCCATGCTGGAGGCTTCACAGAAGTCTGGCCCCATAAATGGCTTCCAGCAGGATGAGCAAGCCCCGAACTATGGTCCACAAAATGGTGGTTTGTGTGGTAAAGCAAGCCCTGGGTGGATCTGTCTCACCCTGTGAGGATGAAACTGGTCTCCAGAAGATACAATGCTGGGTGGCTTCTTGTTTTGAGAGCAGCGGAATATAAGTCTTCTCTGAGTATTTTCTGTCAAGAAGTAGTTTTGAGGGACTTTGAATTGGTAATGCAGGCAAGGTGACTTACCTGAAACTTGTAGCAGTTCCCCTGTTCCTTGCCCGTGTCTGTGAACACTGTGCTCAAAAGCTGCTTTCAGCATGGAGCCTTTGATCTGTAGCAGGTCGAAAGTGCCTCCAAAAGGCAAAACAGACAGCAGCTCTTCTAAGGTAATAGTCCCTGAGAGAGATGAAACATGTATTACCAACTGATCTGTCTTGCACATTGTAGTTGTCCTTGTTTTAAGACAAAGTACTAGCTTAAAACAGGGCAGCTAGTTCAAGCCCCTGCTCAGCAAGGGAACTCAGTGAGAATCTTACAGAATAGTGCAGGCCCCAGACTTGTTGCAAGCAATATGCTGTGATCGTCCTCTCTACGCTATCAGAGAATTCTTGGAGAAAGGGGAGAGTAAGTATGTTTTAAATCTATGTGGCCTTACTCTACTATATTGCTTGGCTTATGGTATAAAATTCAACACCAAAATAACAATTGAGAACAAGAACAATTAAGCTAGGCACCCCTAAACTACTTGAACTGGTAGGCATATTGGCCGGCACAAAATGGCTGCCATGGAGCACAGGGTGGCTTACAAAATGACTGCTGTAGTGGACATGGTCATCAAAGCCCACATATTTTGCAGAAGCTAAACAGTTAAGGCTGAGACAACATACAACCCACACAGAAAACACAAAGCCACCTTTAGTTCCTAAGAAATCTCTGAGCCCCATGTGACACCCAGCACTATTAATGGGAAATAAGGCCATGGTGCTTGGAAATTCTTGCTTTGTTCTGAGGCAATCACAACCACCAAGAAGTAAAAAGGTACATTATTTTTAAGCAGTAGGCCTCTGGATACCAGGTCACTGTCCAGTTGAGAGATGCACTGAGAGCAGTTGGTGCTGCGTTGATAACCCATTAAGGCGGGGTGAAATATGGTAAGGACCAGCAGGGAGGTGTGGGGATCACAGCAGCAGGACAGTCAGTGGCAACAAAGGGGAGTAGGTCTGGACATGAAAAACCACTCAAGGCCTAACAGAGGAAGGGCAGATGCCACCTGAGGCAGGTGCCTTGGGGTCAGAGTTCCAAAGCAGCAGTGCCCCCTCAGGAAAGGCTGATTTCCAGTAGCCATCAAGCTAACCTCTAGAAGCAGGGAGCAAAAGCCGCCCTGAGGTTCATGCGATGGGGTGGCATATAAGTTGTTTAGATAGATAGATAGATAGATAGATAGATAGATAGATAGATAGATAGATAGATAGAGAAAGGAAAGGAAAGGAAAGGAAAGGAAAGGAAAGGAAAGGAAAGGAAAGGGAAAAAAGGCTTTTCTGGAGAAAAGCCCTGAAGTGGCTGTTAGTGCAGGAAGCCTGCACTGAGCAGGTCTGGGGTGGCTGCAAAACATCTCGTGGAAGGAGGGGGCTGTTCTCCCTGGTGTGGTGCTGCTTATGGTACGGATCATGGCTAACACGCGGAGGGTGTTCCTAGGGCCAGGGCTGTATGTGCCTGCCTCTAGTGTCCAGCAATAGATGTGAGGCACCCAGAGAACATCCACTCTGGGGTGGCACAGTCACATAATAAATTCCCAGATGATAATCGTATGAATGCTGCACTTTGTGGTCCCATGTGAAGAGGCTGGTCTATGAAAGAGTTAATCATCAGATCGATCTTCTGCTTTTCAAAAGCCAGAAAATGTTTGCATTGGCTTTAAACATACCTATACCCCAGTGCTTTTTTTGTAAAAAAAAAAAAAGGTGCCGGAACTCACGTCGCCGCCAGCAGTAAGCACTCAGCGTGCGACCACACACACCAATCCCAAGCCGAGCAGCATCCCAAGCCGGGCAGCGCGGACACAAAAGCAGCCCGCAGGCACTATGTTAATGATGTTTGCTGCTGACCTGCTACGCTGACAGGCGATTCAAAATCACTTCGTAAAATCCATTGGAAAAATGGGTGCTGGAATGCCGTTCCGGTGCATTCTATGACAAAAAAAGTCCTGCCTATACCTATATGTGTATGTGTGTGTGGTTAAAATGTATGTTTCTTTAAAGAGAACAGGGGAAGTCTTTACAGTCTGATAAGCCTAAAAACAGGTCAAGTTATAAACTACTTCCTAAGGGCCTAATTCCAGATATGTTTATATAGGGCAAGTCCTAAAACTTTCAGCATTCCCAAACAAAATGGGATGTACCTAAGATAAAACCCTAAAACTAGTTAGCTGCTGACAGAATTGTGGCAATGGAATCTGTGTTGCCTAAAAATACTACTCAAACCAGAAAATACCATTATTATTTCGTTCATTAATGGGTCCCCGAATTCCACCACCGTTTACGATGCACATTGAAACGTGATTCCACTCATTATCATCTGGATGTCTCAGATTATTGTAAACCTAAAGTGTTCAAAAAGAAAATAATGTCTATCATTTTTAGCCTTTGTTTTATTTAGCTCCTAAAACAAGTCAGTATAGCAATGAACCTCTTGCCCAGTAAAAGCAACACTGAACAGCCATAAGCACGTTGAAGCATTTTCTGGAATCCCAAACGTATGTGCAAGAGAGCTGCATTCCAGTGCTAGGTGAGGCCAAAACACCCAAAATGCAAGAATATTTTAAAGTAAAATTATAGCCAATAAGTAAAATCTAGGTGCAGTGTTTTAATCTTCTTTAAACCTGCACAATGGGGAAAATGTGCAAAAGCTGTGAATCCACCAAAACAACCAGTGGTCAGGGGAAAAGGATCCATGGCACTCCAGAAGACTCAGTAGGGATCATCAGCTGAAGGTTCTGAATTACACCACGCAGGTAAGTTGAAGTCCCACTGTTAAGGTGAAGAATCCTGATAATTCAGGCATGAGGTCCTGTACTTTGTAAAAGTGTGAGAGTTCAGCCTCTCCTGGAATTGCATTCACTAAGTTTTGGCTCAGCAGCAACCAGTTCTGTGAGTTCATTGTAGAACTGGGCTGTGCCCAGCAATGAACCACCCGCACTTACTTGCGACCTCCCGAGCTCACCCTTCCTCACTCTCGCCACCACTGCAGCAGTTCTGTGAAAAGGATCTTTTTTCTTGTGGGTTAAAAAGGCTCAAATCCACAGATAGGCTATAATATCATTCTTAGAACTAACCTAAAAGGATTGCCCAACGGTGGATTGGGGAGCAGGTTTTTTCCCCTCAAGAGCAGCACAACTGTTTCTGTTTGTTTTAGATGTGCCTTGAATAATAATAAAGCAACTGACAAAAGTTGGTGCCAATCCACACTCAGGCTGCCCCTGTCAAGTGAAAAAGTGTCAAGCCTGCCTAAACACTGGGAAGGGGAGGGGGCGTTCTGGTACCTAAACTTTCCTTCTAGTGGCTCTTCAGGGAATCTCCCTCGTCCAGCATCATTATTCACCTCATTCAGCAGGAGGGTCGCCTCTCCGTTGCACATTTGTCGTGCGGAGGAGGGGTCGTGTAACTCTGCTTTCACCAGCCCGGTCACATGTATCTAAATCTAGATCCGATGCACCATGTGCATGTACGTTTCTGTGTATTTTTTTCTGTTGGTGGTACCCATGTAGAACTACTGAAATTTATTTAAAGTTTGCCAATGGTAGCAAAAATAAAGCATGTCTCTGAGCATATGCAGAAAGCTTTTCTTTCACTACTGAGCAATTACAGCCTTCCCTACTTAGTGGTTAGGAGTGCTGAACTGGGACTAGATCTGGGTTCTTGTCCCCACTCAGCCACAAAGACCACTGGGTGACTGGACTAGTCACTGCCTCTCGGCCTAACCTACCTCACAGGGTGGTTGTTGTGAGGATAAAGTGCAGAGAACCATGTACATTGCCTTGGGTTCCTCGCAAGAGGCAGAATGGTAGGATTTAGATAAAATGCAAGAACCATACATTCTGTTCCACTCCACACAGCAACCTCCCCTCTTTTTTCCATCCTCCAATAAGGCTTCATAAAAATAGGTGTTTTGTTGTTTTGCAGCTCTCTTATAACCTATTTGTTTTGGGGAAGCTTTCCAGGTTTCTTCCTCCCCATAATGTGTGCTAAGACCTCTCCTGTATCCAGCCAAGCACTCTGTTTGCAGAACTACATTATGGGGAAAAGACCTCTACAGATGAACCAAATGGCTTTCCCTCCCTCATGAAGTTAGGTCTGTGCAAAAAAGGAAAACACACATGAAAAAATAGGCCTATGACTGGATTGTAAGGGCAGCCAGCTCTGCAGAGTAGAATGCACGAAAGTTTCTGGTGCCTGCGGTACCATTCGCACAACTCAAGGCAGAGTTAACATGCTGAAGGTCAGGCTACAAACCATCCCACAGAAGTATCCTAGACTACAGTTCTGAGTGCACCTCCCGAGAGTGAGCCCTGCTGAACACCATGTGAATTATTTCCGAGAACATACGTATGTGTAGGCGTATACAGGTGCCACAGCCACCACCTGGCCCTGACCAAGTAACTCCTGTGTTGATTAAAGCTTGCTGTGCCACTGCTGGATAACTGCCAGGTCCTTCCTGAGGAAGAGAACTTTAGAGGGACTTGGGAAGGATGTCCAAGGCTCAAGGAAAGGTGTGAGGTGAAGTGGCTGGGACCTCCCTCCCTCCCTCCCTCCTTTCCAAACTGTAAAGCTTCCTGCTGGCTGTACCAGGAGGCAGTTGACACAGCCTCCCAGACAACTCCTGGAACATCAGGCCACATCATCCTAACCTTCCTCTAGCTGCTGACAGCTATAAAGCAGAAGTTAAAGCTGAGGATATTTGCTTAGGCTGCACCCCTTGCAGTGCTCAAGCCAGGGAGTTTCTGCATGAACAAAACCTTCCGGTATGGGGCCATATGATCAGGTGCTGTGCATGATTTCAGTATTTCACAGGACGCTCCTTTGCCATTCGTTTTCCTTTAAACTTCCCTTGCAAACAACCTCCTGGCAATAGGGAAGTACGCAGCAAAAAGGAATCTATGATAAAAACACCCAATTTGCATGAAACACTGAAGTTTTTACATGGAAAACTCAGAATAGGGAAAACTTCATGTGCATTTATAGAAGTCTCTCTCTCTCTCTCTCTCTCTCTCTCTCTCTCTCTCTCTGTGTGTGTGTGTGTGTGTGTGTGTAGGCAGGTATCGCTACAGTCTAGGGATCTAATCTACAAATACCTCTTCACCTATTTGACTTGTTACATTTGTATACTGGGTTTTCACATTAGATATTATAGGTACATAAAGAGGGGGGCAGCAGAAATGTAGTGGGGCATAGACTGTGGAAGGAAAAGTGCCCATGCTTCCCAGAGTTTAAGAAGCAGTTGCCTTTATGCTACACTTCCTGCAGTTAACAAGTCCTAGTTGGTTTTAATCTAGACAAGAACTCCCTAGAATGACTTTCTAGGATTGATATGAAGATAAAAGTGTTTCAGAATTGGAGAAAAAAGAGCCTTGTACATTGTTTTAATTTCTCTGGAAGAAAAGTGTATAAGTACAAGTCATAAATAAGTTGTCTTTAGCATGAATTCTTAAACTCGTGCAAAATTTGTTACAATGGAATGTGATTCTATTCCATGAAATTGCAATGCACATGAGCAAGTATTTGGCAAAGTAACCATGTGCTCTTTCTCTTTGCCATTCTCCTTTTGATTGATATTCATTATTTATAGAGTGTCGTAATTTGCAGAACAAATTAGGAATGATTTCAGGAGCATCATCTGAAAATGTTCTTTCTTACCCCAAATAAAGGAGATAGCAGAAGCAAGAGCAATATAGGATGAATAACAGGTGCTCAAAGCCACAAGCTTCTGTGAAATGTAAAGGCCTGGGCAACTGTACACTCCTTAGCATCTAAACATGGGTGTTTGCCCAGTATTTTTTGCAAGTTATGAAATTTAGGTGAGCAAGGTGAAATGGAAGACTTGCATTACAAATCATACCAAACCACTGCAAATTAGAGTAAATGGAAGGAGCAAATCTGAAGAGATTTCCTTTGAAACCTCTGAAGAGAAGCATGAAGGAGAGGAAGCATTCCACATCTTGCACAGCTTTGACATGCCCATGGAATCTGGAGCATGACCATCCCTTCTGATGGTTGTCCAGGGAGCTGCTGAATCTAAGCTTTTGTTGGATTTGGACCTGATGCTGCAACCTTAAATGAACTTAATAGGGGAGGAGAATGAAAGCTGCAAACAGCACAAGTTACTTTGCCACTTAGTAACAGTAGAATTTTCTTCTGAGTAAGGATGTTTATGATTGCTCTGTCATGTTTAGTTTTCCCATTAAGCTGAGTAGAAGTATGTGCAAACATCTCTTGAAAACACAGTGCTATAAACACATACAGGCAAGCAGATAATGCATTGCAATTTGACAGAGCAGCATTATTAACTCCCTTGAGAGCCATTCAAATCAGCTCTTATCTTTCTCTCTTCAGTCAGTTTGTTTACTTTTAGCTTTAGAATGGATTTTGCCTCTATTTAAACAAGCAAGTGCAGTTAATTCACTTTGTTAATTCACTGTCATCCGTAGTCAATTGTTAATTGATGGATCTAAGTAAAATGGAATCTAGTCAAGTGACTTCCCATGGAGAGCACTTTAAATACAGATAGTCTCCCAGGATAGGGTGATAAAGGATATCCGTAAATACCATTAATTAATCAATTAATCGAGAGGGAAATAGGATGGTGTATATCTTACTATTTCTCTGTATAGAAAAAATACAAGTTAACTTTTGAAATACATCATCTTGTCCATACTATTTCTCCATCTCATCCCCTAGTGTGGACTGGCAGTCATTGCTACACAGACCACACCTTCCATGCCTTTCGGAGTTAATCTTCATCTAAAATAAAACCTGTACATCTTCATGCTGATGTATGGCCTCTTCCTTGTCTTTTTCCCCTTCTCTTTTTTGTGACTTCGCTGTCAGAACTCAGGTCACAAATGCCTCGAGGTAGGGACATTATTGCTTCAGACCATCTTGTACAGTGATGGTACTAAGTAATTGCAATATCAATCCAGTGAGGTTGCAATTTTTTATTTACACCATGAATCAAATTGATGTCAAGGATCTGCTACTAGTTGGAAAGCATGTGACGCTGCCCATCTCTTATTTCATTCTACAAACTAATCTTGTAAAAAGAGAAAAGCAAGAATTGTCCTTTTGAGCAAGGCATGGACAAATGCATCTTTAAGCATCAGTCCTGTGGGGACAAATGGGAAGAGAAAGATGACCCCATAATGCTGCCTTGAGCTTATTGGAGGAAAGGGAAGAGATGCACTAATAAGACCAAAAATAATAACCCTCCAGAGTACAGGCAGTCCCAGGTTGTAAGCATCCACATTAACGGACATTCGTACTTATGAATAAACTGCCATAAAGCCTATTAATTAAAAAAATGAGTTAAAGACAATACATGTGAGAGTTAGTTGGTTATACGCATGAAAATATATATATGCCCGCCCGCCCGCCCCTTGAGATCAGCGGGAGAGGCCCTTCTCCGGGAACCCTCCGTGAAGGATATTAGGAGGGTAAGTACTTGGAGGAGGGCTTTCTCTGTGGTGGCGCCCAATCTATGGAATGCGCTCCCTGGAGAGGTCCGCCTGGCGCCGTCATTATTTGTTTTTCAGCGCCAGGCAAAGACCTTTTTATTTAAGCGTTATTTTAATTGTTAATATTATTTATTTTATTCTTTGGTCGGGTCAACTCAAATTATATTGTTTTTATATTGTGATTATTTATTTATTGTGAGCCGCCCCGAGGCGTCGGTGAATGGGGCGGCATAGAAGCTTCATAAATAAATAAATAAATAATGTTCTGTGGCAGTGGTTGATCGTTGGAGCAACTGTACCCAAGCCAGTGTGTTTTGGCAATTAACGTTGCCTTCCATAACTTAGATTTTCTTAAGTATTTGCCCTTGTGACCATGCCTATGTGTATACTAAGACAAACATTTGGCTTACTCATACAAAATACGACCCATGCATACGTGATCCAACTTACATACGAATTCGACTGAAAGGAACAGAACTCATTTGTAATGTAGTGACGGCCTCTATCTTGTTTTACCAAATAGAAGTGCCTACAGGCTCATCATTCAGGCATGTCAATAGCCTTTGCCAATCAGAAGAAAACACAACATGAAGCTCAACTGGTTGAGTTAGCAGAGGCTTCCCTGAAAAATCTACTCAGCTCCATCTCTGAGTAGGGTAAGGCCTATCCTTTCTGGAGCCATCTGGCTTGCCACTGGGGGAAAGTGTCTGATTTGATTCAAGCAACCTTTTCTTATGTTAGATTTGCTCAGAATCTCTGAAATACAGATTAATTAAATGTTGCCTCTGAACTAAATATTTTTAACTAGCCAGGCAATTTTGAAATGGTGCATCTTCAAACTGCAATATATATACATATACATACCTATATCAAACATTATTATTATTCTTACATTGCATTTATAATATCCTGCCTTTTTTCTAATGTGAGGAATAAATGTGCTAAATAGTTTAAAATGTTGCAAACAGTGAAACTCAGACTTTGGGTTCTAGCTAGCACATTGTCCTTCTCTTAAAAGAAAATAATATTTGCAAAAAAATTAATGTCTGGAATACAAATAGCCATTCATCTGTGTCAAAACCTAGTAACAGAAAATTCATTAGGTTGCCTCTTGTGCAAAACTATGGAAAAAGTCATGCAGCTCTTCTGTGAGCAGCAAAGTAAGACTAGATCCAAATACAGGTGTTTGTTTTTACTTTAGTGCCTCCTTTTATGGAAGTAGAAGCATAAGCACCATGTCATCATAGCACAATAGCCAGAAACTTCTGTTCGAACATTTGTGGAATAGCATTAACAGCCATTTTCCTTCTGCTCTGGCTCCAGTCTACAGTAAAGGACATGAATGCTTTTAAGCCTGAGTCACGCATGAACTTTGAGGGCCATTCGCAAAAGGAAATCTAATAATTTTCTGAAGATCCAATCAGGTCAGTCCTTAAGGTACACACTCATCCATGAATTTCTGTCACAGCGATAAATGAATACGGAAACATTTATATTAAGAGAGTGGGTGTCTGCCACTAAGACATCCACGTATAGAGATGGTTCTTTGCATACAATGCAAAAGCCATCAAGAAGTGAGTCTGTCATCTGTAACCAAGATCATCATTTTCTTACCACGGCATCACAGATCAAATTTCCCATGTTGCACTCTCGAAAGCGGCATGCTTGGCTTGTACCATTTAGATACACGATAGTTTTTCCTATTTCCTGGGAAGAAAAGTTCTGTAGCTGAAGCTTCATGCTTTCTACTTCTGCTTTCACTGCTGGATCTAAAACACAAGATGATTGACACGAATGGCAACTTTGTTTATCCATTCTGCAGCACTGAGGTAGATTCCCTTCGTCTTTGTGATTCCTTTTCAACCACCATCATGCCTAGATTAGGAATTGCCTCACTCTCAGTACCACAAGAACTTTGCTTTCTTTCCATAGGTTTTTCTTCTCTCTGCTTTCCTCAAATGACTCTCCCTTTGTTCCTCTCTCTAGAAATCCCATTTTTTACTCATCTTCTTCTAAAGAAAACCTACAACAAAAAAATTCTACACACTTTCCTATTACCCCTCCTTCTAGGAGCCCCATCCAGTGCTTCTTGGGAACAGGAAGGGTGGGGGCTTCCACCAAAAATGAATGCTTGACTATAGAAGCTTCCTGACAATAGGCTCTGCACAGAGGTAAAAGCCCAGATATGTGAATGCACAGATGAGCACTCGAAGAACAACAGTTACAGGTAAGCAACCTGCCTTTTCCTTTACACACACTCACTTTCCCAAACAGTGCCAACAAAGTGAACAAGCAAGGCTTCCAAAGAATCAGAATCAGTCCCATAAGGGTTGTTTAGGGGGAGGGTCGTTTTGTGTTTCTTGAACAGCAACTTTCCCCCTCAACATGGAATACAGTAAACTGATGTAGGGAATAAGGGACTTTCAAAACCAGTTTGTGTTATGGCAGAAAAGGTCCCACTAGATGTGCCCAAAACCTTTGATTGCACTTAGAATAAGCCTTTGAAACCTGTCTGTATTAAACCAACAACTTTTCTATAAAAAGTGTAAATATGTTCCTTAAATCCAGATAAATAAGTAACTTCTAAAATTTATAAAAAGCGAGTTTATAGCAATGTCAAATTAATTTGCCAAATCAGAGTAAAGTAGGAGTAACATAGGAATAGCAAGAGTGCATGCTAAAATCCATGTTCATATTATGATTAGATGGCCTTACAAGCAACAAATTTCAAATCCTGTACCTTCTGGGATGCTGCTATCTAGTAGGATGGGGTTTCCAGCTGCTCTAACTACATTTCCTTTATCATCAAACGTAATGTTCAAATAGCCAAGATATTTTCCAAAAGCATAAGCTTGAACAACAGGCACTTGCCGCCCATCATCTGACTCCACCATGAATGGATAATCACCAGCAGGTACTTCATCTGAAGGTGGGGCACCTGTGAAAAAACAAAGCCAAAGCAAAAAAATCAGTGGAGTGCAAATGGACTTTCCCCTTCTTACCTTTCAAAGTACAAGCAGAATGCAGAATATTGACATGTGCCTCAATTGATAGAGATCAGTGTAAGCAACTTCTTGATATAGCAGTGTAGAGGGCAAGAGATGGAAGGACGCTGCATCCCTTGACACCCACAGCCAGCTATTCTGGAGGGAAATCACCTCCTTGTCCCCTTCTTTCTCATGTCTTTCCTTACTGGAAGCATCATTTTAAAATGAAGTCATATCCGAAAGGTATGTGCAGCTGGAGCGTCTTTCAAAGTCTTTCCTGCAGCTTCTCTTTGGACCGAAAAGGGCAAACTGGTTTTAAATCTGTTAAGCCGTGTGAGTGAAAGCTCTTACAAGTTCAAAATTATGAGTCAGTAAAAATCTTTTCTACATATCTATTTATTTAGAATAGTTTAAGATTATCTCACTACTCAATAAGTGCTTAACAGAATGTGCAATACAGTGCAAGTGTTAAAATACATTAAAATTCAAAATCCTAAAACAAACCTGGGGATTAATGATAAAAGCAAAGTGGAATTAACTGCTTAGAACTCAGCAAAAGAATTTTGACTGGGTTCAGATTCTATGATAATTTACATTTGAAGGCTGTGTGAAGGTTGTTGTTGAACCAAAGGTGGTTGCTGAACATGATCTATTGTGTTGTCTGAACCCAACTGAGATAACAAACTATGGTGAAAAACCACAGCACATCACTGGATTCAGACAGCACAATAGGTTGCATATGGATTGAGCGTTACTGTGAGTTGTTGTTGAAATGTGGGTTCTCATGTTGTCTGAACCCAGCAGAGATGACTACATATAGTTCACATCCCGGCAACAAGTCATGGGTCCTGTTCATGGTTACAACCATGTCTTATGAGTGCAGCTGGGTTCAGAGAACCCAACAACTCACATTTCAACAACAACCCATAGTTGAACAATAGCCCACACCCAAGCCCTAAGTGTCAGTCTAAGAGGCTAAGGAGGAAATATCCCTGGGATGCTGGCCAGCTGGCTGCCCCCTCTGGATCAGGTAGGAAATGCCTCATGCATGGCCAGTGAGGCTGAGAAAAACCAGGAGTCGCTGCTGATGGTAGGGGTAAGCAACCACCTACTTGTCCTTGCACACACACGGCCTGGACAGGTGGCTGCCGTCAATGCGATTCCTAAATCTAAAATTCTTCCTGTGTCATGTTTTTTCTTTTAAATCTTGACAAAAGGAGAGGATTGAGCATTCTTGGCATGGGAAGGTACTCATATGCTTCATGACAGACTGCATAAATGTTAGGCAGCTGGGAAGGGCTCTTGTCAATATTTTAAACTTATGACCTTCATACTGGCTTTGCAGGTTAAAAGTTACGCTGCCTTTGTCTGCTGGTGATGATGGAATGAGTAAGCCTTACAGCTTTGGCTCCGTCCATGTTCTGCTATGGACTTACCATATTTTTCTGTGTATAAGACGATACTTTTTCTTTAAAATATTTAGCTAAAAATGGAGCGGCATCTTGTACATGGGGGGCCGAGAGGAGAACCATGGGCACGCTTGGGAGGGGAGACTGGCATGGGTGCAGGTGCGCTTGGGGGGGAGGTGTGTGCAGGCACGCTCGGGGGGGAGATTGGCGCAGGCGTGCTTTGGGGAGGCGAGTGTGGGTGCTCTTGGGGGGAGACTGGCGCATGCGCGGGGAGGCGGCAAGGTGGTGGGCATGTGCACGCAGCAGCAGCTTGCTCACTCGGAGATCGGTAAAGTGGGGGGAGTCCTATACATGGGAGCATCTTATAGACAGAAAAATACGGTACATGGTGCTGCAACACAGGCACTGACAGGTTTTGATCCAGGCAATATAGATTTCAGGGGGGAAATTGTTCTGCATCCAGCAGCCTACACATCTTAATGGAAGATATTTTACTGTGCTGTCTTCTCCTTTTTCAATTCTTCTCACTATTTGGGAATTTATAAGGATTATTATCATTCATTGTAATTTTACCTTTTTTAATTAGTTCTAAAGTCTTTTTTCCCTTTGTTAACCACCTTGGAAACCTTGGTGTAGAAGCAAAATACAAACATATTGCATTTCACTCCAGATGGTTTCCTCATTGTCACAGCCAAACCAAATGTGCAGCAAGAAGCCAAGGCACTCACAGAACAGGGACCATAAAATGCCCTTCTGGATCCTCCCCTGACAAAACTAGAAGGCAAAAAGGGGAGCAAACTCAGGTGCTGAATAAATTAAATAGTTTTAATATATCTCTTGCAAAGAATTTTCTCTCTGTCTGCTTTCTAATGTAAGGTGTTCCCCCATCCCTATTCTTTTATGCTGCAGAACTAGAGCCCACAACAAGAAAGATAATTATGTTGTGAAAAAATATTGAAAGCAAGAAATCCAAAAATGAAAAGGGAATGACTAATTTCAGAGACACCCCCATCCCCCAAACCCACTATTTCTTTTACTTTGCTTGCTAAAGGTTGTAGGTTCCTTTCAAAATCTCAGGAAGGAGCAAGGCAATAAATATTATTTCAGCCTGAAAGAATTGCCAGAGCACTGATGAGCATCCTGGAAAAATCAGCAGTACATTCATATTCCATGGCTGGCCAGCCCCTCACTACCCTGAATGGTTCTTTGTGAAAGCTGGCATTGCCTTTGCTACTTCTCTGTGCTCCTGGACGCTTCCCAAATGCATTTGTTAACAGGGCGAGAAAACTCAACATGTAGATGGCAGGGGTTACTCAACCACTGCTTGTCTTTCAAAAATCAAACTGGAATACTAACATGGGCAGAGGGGCCTGCAGTCTGTTAAGTTCTGTCAGCCAGGATCGCTGGAAATCTGTTTTCAGATTTCCATTCATCCGGGGTCACAAACTGAACACCGTGATCAAAAAACAAATGTTGTACACTAGGAAAGAGGCTCAGCTCCAAAAGCTGGAAAAGTCAAATGGGGCCCATAGGCATCTTGGAAACTCAGGGAGTCCCCAAGAATGTTTGATGGAATAGGTAACGAACTGGCCTGTGTAATTATCAGATTGAGTAGTTTAGCAGAATGTTTGCAGGTCAAGGAAGAATATTCTCAAGAAGAGAGAGCTGGAACAATAAGGTGAATAAAAATGCAGGAATTAAGGCTTTTCTGAGTACTTGCTGAGAAGGCTCAAATTACCAAGCCAGTTTTGAATCAATTTGAGAGAGCTCTCCCATAATGGTTTCTGAAGTATTTTAATAGTAAACCATTCACTTTCACAGTACTTTAACATTTCAGAAATGGGCAGGTTTCTTGTTCTTACTAAAAAACATGATCTCACAAAGTGTGTAAGTTTGATTGCCAAACAAACCTTGGTAAAAATGAAAAAGCAAAGAGAGCAGGCAGACTGTTGGCCCTGCATAAATATGAGCAGAAAAAGCCATGATTTATGTGTGATATAATTGTACAAGCCACTGGAAAAAATGTTTCCCACCCTTGGTAGGAAAAAACCAAACAGTGAGCCACTTCCTGAGGAAAACGAAAACTTTTGATAAATAAAAAATACATTTCTGACCAAAGCAAAGTTGAGATGTTAAAAGCAGCAGTTACAAAAACTGAACTTACAAGGCACAGTGTTAGTCATTTCATGATCATCTATACTGCTCAAGTATAAAGGAAAGAAATCCCATCAGTTCAGGTAAGTTATTGTTAAGGGAATGCCCTTAACATTCAACCTTAGACTTTTATCCAGATTCCAAAATGGGGACGAGAAAGAGTTCTGACGTATATTTCTTACAGAAAGTAATAGAGCATGGCTAAGCAGAAAAATGGATGTGGGTGGCACAGTGGTTTAAACTGCTGAGCTGCTGGGCTGGTAGAGTGAAAGGTCGCCGGTTCGAATCTGCACAACTGGGTGAGCGCCCATTGCTCCATCCCAGCTCCTGCCAGCCTTGCAGTTTGAAAGCATGCAGATGCAAGTAGATAAAAAGGTACCACTTCAGTGGGCAGGTAACAGCATTCTGTGCACTTTGGTGTTTAGTCATGCTGGCCACATGACCACGGAGACTGTCTGTGGACAACCGCTGGCTCCCTCGGCCAGGAAACGGAGATGAGCACCACCCCCAAGAGTCAGACATGACTGGACTTTAATGTCATGGGGAAACCTTTACCTTTAAGCAAACACGCAATTACTCCAGAACTGAATCAGGCAAATGATACATGCACTGAAGCCTACATACTGTACATATACTGATCGCCTTCACTGAATCAAAGCACAAGGAGTTAGATACTTAGCACTGCTTCATATGTGTGAAATCATGAGGAAAGGCTCCTCTTTCATTGCAGGAAGAACATACCTGTATAAAGAAATGTGTTCGTGTGTCCTCCAATCACAACATCGACCCCTTTCACCTTTTGGGCAATCCTTTTGTCCACAGTAAAACCAGAGTGGCCTAGTGCAATGATTTTGTTGACTCCCAATGTAGTAAGCTTATCTACCTGTGGCTGCAATGCCACAACTTCATCTTCAAACACTAAATCTTGCCCTAAAAATGTTAGGAGAAAAGGATATTAATATTTGCATTTTATTCAATTCTCATTCAACAAGGCTTGCTAAAGCTGAAGAATGCCCATATTTGTTATACAGTATCTATGTGCTCTATGTTAAATACTCTCACTGTGTATGAAGTTTCTTGCAAGTAACAGATGGATGTCACATTGCTACGTCATTAATTTTGCTGGCTCTGTTTTTCTTTTGAGTGTAGCATGACAAAATCATCAATTTCACTTTAGCAGACAGTGATGCAAGCATTCAATTTGGCAAAATGTCTGTTCTAAAATGTAGTTATAGTACTTATTAAATGGTGGAAGATCTCTAAAAAAATTGGTGCAGCTCAGCCTAATAAACTGGTGTAGTCATGCATGTGTAAGCAGTTTTTTGCATGGTTCATAAGATACAACAGGTGGCAGCAGCCGTGTAAATGTCTAATTCAACCCATTTGCCAGGCAGACTCCCACTATGTTTTTGAAACTGGTCAGTGGTGATGTTGTCAAGAGGTAGTTCAAGTAATTCTTAAGCTATAGGATACAGCAGCAGAATATTCCTTTCCGTACTGCACGAGTACCTTTTGCATGGCACTTAGAGTACCAGAAAAGTGAAAGCACCAGGCTAGTGAGACAAAGCGTATTGCAGTGCTGGGGCTACGAACAAATCCCACTGTTGCAGAAAGGTTTTCAGCGCTGCCCTTACACCAGAACAAACAGTCTTAAGCCCGGCCCTGTGCAGTCTGTCAGCTAAGAACTAGGCACTGGTTCTTGCCTCTAAAGAGTAACACCTGAATCCTATGAGATAGTAGCCCCATATAGTCATTCTGATTATCTTTACACAAAAGGTGGACAGCTTGTGGCCCTCCAGATGTCTGGCCTACAAATCTATGGTCCCTTACCCTTGGTTGTGCTGGCTAGGGCTGATGGGATTTGCAGACCAAAGATGTGAAGGGCCTGTCTCCTTATACGCAAGGTGTGGGGACTGGTCACCTGATTTCTTCAGGGCTCTACAATGGGTGGGAGCTTCCACCAAAAGAGGCAGCTCCATGCTGCAGAAGACCACTTTCTACAACTGGACAATGACGACGTCACAAGGGGGGGCTGCTCCCCTTCATCACATAAAGAAACTAAACACCATTACCATGACTACACAGAGCTATCAAGAAAAGAGAACCTGTATCATGGTACATGGGCTGTGTTCATGGTTGCTGTGTTTTTATCATGTGTTTTAAGGATAATAAGGAAATAAAGTTTATGAAGAAATCTACACAAGAAATTGACTTTGGGGCTATAAATGTATCTTCTTGGAGGAGGGCTTCTAGCATTTACATTTTTAAAAAATCACACAATTCCTGAGTGCTACAGACAGCAAATCTGACTTCATGATTGATCTTATAGTCATCTTTATTCTGTAGCCACAGTCCACTGGCCTTTTTGAGTACTGATCTGACACTTAGAGAAGGAGAAAAATAAGGTTTCCATAAGCAGTAGAAATTTTGTGTGAACAAAATTGATACCGCTGGATACTACAACATCCACTGATTAGCTTGCTAATGCGAGGATGACCGTGGTATCACCTAACACCTCTTTTGTGCATGGCTCAACATGAAGTAACTATTATGCTCCATATTCCTGAAATATGCCTCTCAGTTCCCTCACTGTTTACAACCCCCCCTTTCCACATTTGTACCTACACTGCCAATGCAGGATAACCCTTCATGCACTTGGTGAAGTGTATCCTGTAAAGCATAGTGAATTTATTAGTATCTAAGGTGCTATAAAACTCTTGTTTGATGCAAAAAAAAGTAGAAGATCCAACCCCCCATTCCTCAAACAATTTCAGAAACATGAAACTTTTCATTCATCTTCTACAGATCGTGGCACCACTAGGACTCTTCTTTCCTAGTGGTGTCACTAAGTAATTATATCACTTAGTTGCAATGTTAGAAGGTCTGTGGAAAATATCCATTAATTCATGAACATATTTTTGTAGCTGTTTGCTAACAAGCAATCAGTCAGTGCCTCATTATTTGTTTGTAGGATGTGTTGCAAAACTACTGCTGTTCTTCAAATGTCTTGGTCTGCATAACAGCCTGACAAACAAAGAAAAATAAAACGTTGATCATGTTGCCTGTTAATTTTTCCGCGTCCAAATAACAGTTTAAACTTAATGTGCTAAAGCTGTAATAGACAAGAACAGTATTTTTGAGAGGACTTCCTTAGCACCTTGGATAGCTGCCCTTATAAACACTGGAAAGAGTCTGTTGGTGAAGCAGCAAAGAACTAACAGCACGTTTTTAGGAAATAGGAAAAGGCTGACAAAGAAATTCTGTAATGGATGATTTTCCATTGTTTCTTCTTTAAGACTGATTGTCCAAATGCATGCTCAGCTTAATTCTGTATTCCCATCTTAGAATGAAACCCTCCACATGTCTACTCAGAAGCAGAGTCCACTGAGTTCACTGGGGCTTCATCTCAGCGCAAGACAACCCATCTTGCCAGTAAATCCTACTGAGTTCTATAGGGTGTATTTCCAGTTAAGTGAGATAGCAGACTTAGTGCATTTCATTATCCTGTGCTATCTCTTAGGCAGCAACAGTGTGCTTCCTTCCTTTCCATGACGGGATGTCTGATCTACTTGTCAAGAGAAGCTGTGATTCCTTTAAGCAAAAAGATTTAAATGTCAGGAACTGTATTTAGTTCTCTTCAGGGAAATTAGAAGTGGCTAGACATAAAACTCAACAGATACTGGATTTGATCTATACAATAAAAGCTCTTGTTTAATGCTTGCTGAGCCCTTTTAAGACTGTAAGATACATTTCAGACAAAAGCCACGATGGCATTGCATATTGCAGAAAGAAAGGAATGTGGAAATAATGAGATGGACACTCGAGTTAGTAAACAAGGGACTCCTACTGAACCCGGGATGCCACCCCAGATCTGTGTGCGCAAGTGCAAAAATACCTCTCACACCTCTGACAGCTCTCCAACCTGCCTTGTGGGTGTGTTGCTCAGCCTCTGCTAGGGTGTGGGCTGAACCTTGCCGCTTTGGGTAGGCTACTCTTGAGGAACCTCCCTGTAAGACCTCCACAGGGTGCTGCACGACTCTGAGCAGCAGAGACAGCTTGATCCCAAAGGCACACACCATGCCCTGGTCTGGGTGCTCCACAACCCACGAGCAGCAGGCCTCCAGTCTCGCAGCCTTGCTTTTGTAGCACTGTCCCCACCCGTGCCGAGGGCACATGGTCCTGCACAAAGCTCCTCCCTCCCTCCCTGCCCGCAAATGCTTCCTCCTGCCCAAAAGACAAAGGGCATCTGCAGTCTCTAATGGATTTGTTAGACAATTATTCTAAAAATCATATTCTCCTGCTATGAGGTTTCCAAATATTGCACTCTATGTTTAGTCTAGAGGTTTTTAGGAAATGTTTTTGTTAGTGTAGGATTGGAATGAAGCACAGGAATTATGGTTAAATCTACTGTTTTGCTGCTAAAAGGACGTTGTTCAACTATCAAGGGCAAACCACTACAGTTCTGTGTATATAACTGTAGCCTTTAATATGCTGGGCACTTGAGAAAATTGTATCAATAAATATGGTATAAAGAGGGGGTTAATTGGAATGCTTTGACACTTCCTGTTGGACAGCATGATACCCAAGGGCTGATTGTTGAAACATTGATTGATTGTGGCTTGTTGTTGAAACTTTGAGTTATCATGTTATCCGAACCCAACTGTGCTAACAAGCCATGGCTTTTTATTCATGAGCAACTCATGACAAGAACTCACAGTTTGTTTGTGGGTTATGAACAGTTGGTTTTTCACCTTAGTTCGTTATCTTGACAGGGCTCTCCCACACTGGAGACATTCAGAAAGAAACTGAACAGCCGTCTGAGGGGGATAGTGTAACGTGGTGTCCTGCAACAGCAGGGGCTTGGACCCCATGGCCTTCGTGGCCCTTCCATTCTACTGTTCTATGATTCTAAGAGGTAACCAATGTTTCAATAGCCCATAGTTTGTTGACAACCCATACTCAACCTTTTAAGGTAGGTTATCATGTTGTCTGAAGCCATTCTTTAACTGTTCCTCCCCATTTACTAATTCCCTACCTTTTCCAATGAAAAATAATTGACTAAGGTTGTATTGCTGAATTTATAGGTAGTAGTCTTAGTGTATTTTTCAGCTTAATCTTTATTATATTTTGACCAATACATCAATACCATCTTTAAAAAAAATGTCAGGGTTCAACTGCTGCAGGTCCAAGTTGAAATACCTGGGTTTTCACAGCTAACTTTAACATGCTAAATTGCTCAGCTTCTACCTCTTCTCCCACTTCCTGCCACAGCTGAGTCAGAGTAAAAAAAGGCACCCGAAGTTTGTAACCAAGATGCAGTGCATTCACTTAAAGTTCCACTCATCTCTGTGAAATTTACTGTCCAGCAAGCATTTCAGAATCACAGCCCAGTCTTCTTTAACCTAAGCAAAAAGCAAACACCTTGCCACCTGTATATTTTCAATCATTCTTTTACCAGGCTGTACAATAACTTCATCTGATAATTCCCCGATGCATTATACCCTAAACTATTGCAAGATTTGGGAGGAAATATTGAATACACACTATAATTTACTGGAATTATTTTTTTAAATCTTGTGTGCTAGGGCTCGTAATTGGGAATGTGCCCCAGTCACTAAACCTGAAAATACAGGACAGAATTGGTTTACTAAGGCTGCAGTTCTGCAGAATAAACCCTAAGTGGTATTGGGGGAGAGGGAGAAAGCAGAGGATCATCTGCTCTCCCTGCTCACCCCCAACAAGTTGGACTCTACAAGCAACAAGAATGCTGCTGCTGAACTTAATAATTAAGTAGGGCTATTGGTGAGATAGCCAGGCCCTAAGCCATTCAGAATTTTAAAGGCTAAAATCAACGCCTTGAGTGGAGTTTGGGAAGCAACTAGCAACCAGTACTACAGTAAAGTGGTCATGAGGGCTGCTTACCAGCCTGGCTGCAGCACTTTGCACCAACTGAAGCTTCAAGACACTCTGCGAGGTTGTCCCACATGAAGTTCATGGCCATAGACTAATCATAATGTAACCAAGGCATGGATGACTATTACCATAATTGACTGACTCTGGAATGGCCAAAGCTGGTTCAGTTTAGACAGAAGTTGTGCAAATGTGCCCCTTGTCATTGCTGACACCTGAAGGTCCAGCAACAGCACAGGATCCAGGAGCATTTCAAAGCTACAAGGTCTTTTGGGAAACATGACCCCATCCAGAGCAGTGCCAACAATGCCCAGCTGCCAAGCTGTCCACAGGATATCGTGGCCAATGGTACTCACAGCTGCTGAGAGATCCAGAGGAGCAAGTAGGGTTGACTCCCCACATCCAGTTAGAACATAACAGCACAATTACAACAGCATCCATGCTCAAAGGTCCACCTAGTTCAGCGCTCCGTACACACAGTGGCAACCCAGCGGCCCACAGGATCCTTCAACCAGGATGGGTGCAAGACCTCCTCCTGCCCAAGCTCCTCAGCAACTGGTGAAATCAGGCATGTCACCTCTGGTAAAGGAAGGAGCACATAACCCACAAGGCTTGTAGCCACTGATAGCTTCCTCCATATGAATCTCTCCAATTCCTTTTTAGAGCCATCCAGACTGGCAGCCAACACCACATTCCTTGACAGTTAGTTCAATAGTTTAACTGTGTGAAGTACTTCCTGGGGATTATCATCTATCAAGGCAACAAAAGCTGTCTCAGTCCCATACCTGGCTGAAAGTCCAACAGAAATTGATTCAGTTAATCAATATAATATGCATGCACACATCTGGAGTTGTGAGGCAAGTACCTTCACAATCAGCTTGACCAAGAACGGAACAGATGAGACTGGCCTATAATGTCCCAGATCTGTTGGAGATGGGAAAGAATTCTGTGTCTGTATTTGGGGCATGCAGGGAGTTGTAGGCCTTTTTCTGTCAAAGTATGCATAAGATTGTTCCCTAAAAGGGGGAGGGAATTTTACAGCATGCTTAGCCCAACACTTTAGATGGCAATGGACTAGATAAGTGTACAGAAATAAAATAATACTCGTAAGAAATACAATGGGCTGAGCTTTCCAGCAAACCATATGCTAGCTAGAATCTTTTGCTCTAGTTCTGTGGGGAAAAAGGGCGTTTTCTTCTAGCTCACAATAAATGCTGAATGTTTAACCTGATGTTTTGCAGTTGTACAGTTGCAGAAAATGATGAGTCAGAGTTTGGGCAAGGTGTTCCTTTGGCCAGCGATTATTGATTTTAAAGGCTCCAGTTATGCAACCCAGACCTGGTAGTTATTTTCATCTAGCTACGACTGTCTTATCTGCATGATACAGTGAACTGCATCTATGGATTTTAGGGTGTCCATGTCAGCAATAGGTCAGCTTTAGTAGGTGAAGTGCCACAGAGCAAGGCCTGCCAGTTCCACAGAATATATGTGTCAGTCTTAGGCTATTGCCTTCAGTCATTGCTGGAAAATGATTGCCAAAAATGAGGGATAAAAGTTAAATAATAAATAGAAAAGAAACAGAACTACATGAAATGAGACCAGAAGGAAAGTGCCAAGATTTGGAGAAAAATCCATCCTCAGCTGATGAAAGTAATCCCCACTCTTTCTAAATGTTGTCAGAAGCAAGGTGATTGGTCTGTTATCACATATCAGCAGAATATAAACTTTTCCTTCATGGCATAAATTAACAGCACGATTCTACATTTGTTCTCTTGGAGCTAGTGGGGCTCACTCCCAGTGATGACCTGTAGCGTTGCAGATGATAAAGACTTCAATATGCCATAAACTCTATCTAGGTCAGACATGCTGGAATGGAAATTGTGACTTCAGAACTGCACATAGAACAAGAGAGAAATTAATTGGTGGAGGACCAATCATATGCTCAAGAACTGCATTCCTTTCTCCGGACTTCAGGACTTCTCGGGACTTTCCTTTTTTGGTTATTTTCATTGATATCCCCGTAACTATTTACCTTAACTTGATCCCCTCTGCTATTAGTCATCATCCGGTTCCTACCACCCAGTGAATTGCCACTCTCTCCCTCCACCTAAATCTATGCCACCCCCACCCAGTACGTATCACAAACTCTTTTGGCTAGAAGTGCATCACACTCTTGTGCTGTACAATTCCTGGGACATAGCTGATGCTGATCCTTTTCTTTTCCTTTGAGCGCTATGTTATATCATGGCAATGTAGCCATTCTACCAGAAACTTTATAAAAGCAAATAAATAAAATGTGATGAAGAATACAGAATGGAACATATAGATGCATGTATAAATGACATCAATGTAAATTAAGTATTTATTTAAAGCTTACCTGGATTCGAAAGAACTGGTGTCTCCTTTGTGGTGTAGCCAACAATTCCTATTCTTTCTGAGCCAACTTTTAAAATTTTATAAGGAAGGTAATATCCATCGATGCGTTTTGCTAATCGCTTGCTTGCTTTAATGTTTGCACTAACAACAGAACAGTTAATATTTTTGAGCAGCGGATCCAATAATCCATCCACGCCATTATCAAATTCATGATTCCCCAATGTCTATTAAAAAAAACACACACAACATGAAACACACAACAAAAATTGTGGAGGAATGTTATCTCCTATGACAGTGATAGCAAACCTTTCAGAGACCAAGTGCCCAAACTGCAACGCAAAACTCCCTTACTTATCGCAAAGTGCCAACACTACAATAAAACCTGAATACTTAGTTTTTAGTTTAGAAAAAACAACTCACAGCCAGTACAAGCATCTCTCTCTCTCTCTCTCTCTCTCTCTCTCTCTCTCTCTCTCTCTCTCTCTCTCTCTCTCTCTCTCTCTCTCTCTCTCTCTCTCTCTCTCTCTCTCCTTGGCAGCACACTGACCGGCCATCCAAAAGCTTGGATGAGTCACAGCTCGTGACATCATTACCTGGCACCGCTACTCCTTTCCGAGCATGTGCGTGGCCCGTGTGTGTGCTGTTGTCCGATGCTCAGCTGCTGGGTGATGCTGGGGCAACTTGGCTTGCGTGCCGACAGAGAGGGCTGTGGCACACGGGCCATAGGTTTGCTACCACTGTCCTATGGTTAGGAAATGTTTTTACCAATACAAACACAACGTAGAGAAATGTTCTTATCCATTGAACCACTGATTCACTTTTATGATCAGTTTATTATACTCAAATTCTTCCTCTCCAAACTCTCTAGCAGCTCTGTTTTTATTCCAGGAAACAAATCTGCTACAAAAAGTAAACCAGTTTTACCAATTTTCCAGGAAGCTGCACAGCACAAGTCACCCTATGTCTTGTAAAAACTACATAGGGTGACTTTACATACCCTATGTAAAAACCCTGTGTGTGCCTTGTTAGTCCCAGAGTTCAAGATGTGCCTGACAGCTGCATGGGCACAGCAGGAGTTTGGGGGCACTTCCTGCCCACTCTTCCCTCCTTAGTTCTCCCACTGGTTTCCCAGGATGCACTGCGGGAGCACTGAGGGGAGCCAATGGGGATGCCAGCTGCCCCAAAGCACCACAGCAGCACTCGAGGGCAACTGCATCTCTTCATTCCTGAAAGAGGCTGCTTGGCAAACTCTCTGTGCAAAGACCTGCAGTGGGAGGGAGGAGCTTTGTTCCTGTGGGCCTCCTCTGGGCAGGGCCAGAAGAATGTACCTCATCCCTTCTCCACCCTGGAGATGCTCCCTAATTTACACTGGGCATTTTTCCAATGGGAACTGCATGCTTTCCTATGCATATTAACATAATGAGCATTCGAAATTTCCTGGTTCAAGATTTCTTGGAAAACCCACATCACAGATACCAGTTAAAAGCCTGTGTGTGTTAAACAAAAAAAAAAAGAGTGGAAGATCATTCCTTTGTTATATGTTTCCAATGAAAGGAGATAACATTTTAATATTTTAGAAATAACAACTAAGCCAATTGTGACACTTTCAATAAACTACCCAGAATCTGGACTGTGCACATTCCAGGATTTTCTCTATGTTCAGAATAGACTGTTGGGAATACACATCTGTTTTTAATTTGCTCATATAATAGGGAGAATTCTTTCACGCCTTTATGCTACATTTTTCACAGCTAGGCATTTAAACCATAACTCATAATTTTGAGACTTGTTTCAGAATAGTTCCCATTAGCTTTAACTAGGAACGCCTTCCCACAAGGCATTATTGTGCAATCACCTTGCTTCGAGAACAGAACTTCACAGGGCATCTGGACAGTTCTTTCCATTTGTAACCCTCCCAAGGTTTCCTCCATCTTTCTCCTGACCACAAAAACAAACTGTTGGAAAGGAAACACAGTGTGCTAGACAATGCCTTTTGATGAGCAGCGCAGGGCTAGGAGCTGTCCAGTTTGAGACACTCTAGATTTTACCAAAACAAGCAATGTGGAGATTAAAGTTGTGTATTATGTATGTCTACAACAGAAATGAAAAGACAGTGGCTCCTATAATTCTGCAAAATGCAAATGTTCTGTAAATTTCCTGCAGATTACTTCAGGACCAAGCTCTATCCCTTCGTCAAATGATCCTTATCAGCCAACAGTATCAACAGTTCTTGGCTCTTAGTTCTATTTTTCTTGGCTCCTGGAGGGTGGAATAGATCTTGACCCCAGCCTGACAGAACAGTTCTATCAACAGTACCGATCCATGTTCCGTTTGGGGTGTAGCACCTACTGGCTTCCAGATAAAAGATTACTGGGGCAAAGTCATGTTTTTGATATGAACACCTTAGGAACAGCATTGCTGAAACAGAACAAAAGTCCACCTAGTCCAGGTCTTCCTTTCCAACAGCACCAACCAGATTATTCTGGAAACTTCTAATAGGCCAGGTCATAACAGTAAGAATCTGGCAGCCAGGTATCCTCTTGAAGTTTTTGCGGACCAGAATTCTATTCTGAAAAATTATGCAGTAACAGCAGATACATCCTTGTGATATAGCAATTAGCAGATAGCCAGCAAAAGTGGACAAAGAGCACCCTTACACTTGCAAAAAGACTTATACATCAAGCTTGAAAAGATAAATCCCCACTACATATTATTCAGTGGACTGAAGATCTTTCTGTTTTTGCCATATAAAATGGTTCAGAGGGCAACAGCTATGATCCAAGGACTGGCAACAAAGCCCTGTGAGGAAAGAAGGAAAGAACTGGGTGTGTTTAGCCTGAGGAAGAGAAGAGTCAAGGGGGATAGCACTCTACAAGTCCTTGAAAGGCTGTCAGAAAGCCAGGATCTCTTCTCAATCCTCCCAGAGTGCAGGTCACAGAGTAAGGGGCTCAAGTTTCAGGAAGCCAGGTTCCAGCTAATCGTCTGGGAAAACTGGCTGACAATGGCAATGGAACTACTTGCCTAGGGAGGCTGTGGGCTCCCCCACACTGGAGACATTCGAGATGCAGCTGGACCGCCATCAGAGAGGGGTGGCTTAACTGGGAGTCCTGTTCTGATTGGGGGTTGGACCCAATGGTCTCCTGGCCCCTTCCAACTCTACTATTCTATGATTTGAACATGCTTCCTACAACCATCAGTTTCACATGGATGCTTTCGTAGATGAGGCTGCTTATTATTAACACATATATTTGAAATGGAAGTGTTAAATACTTCTTTTTTTCCCTTTCCCTTTTCATTGTTATATAAAGCTGATGCAAAAGTTTTGTGCATTGATGTTTTCTTACTTTTTTCTCTCTCCCCTCTTTTGCAATCCTGTTCCTTTTTGTTGTACTTGCAAATACAAAGAAACAAAAAATAGATACTACTGGACTTTTTTCCTACCATGACTGATAGTCTTCCATATACCTATTCTCCATGAATTTATCTCTAATCCTTTCTTAAAGCCAAGCCCAAATGATTTATGTATTTATTTGCCTTAGAAAACACTTCAGCCACCCTACCAGACTCTCTAAGTGGTTCACAATCACAAGTTACTAATCAAGTGGAGGTCAGATCATTTGTCATCGGCAGCTGCAATTTGTAGGGCTTTTCAAAACTACACAGCTGGTGTGTAGTGGAGATCTAATCTGGATCAGGATTTTGTGGGGGTGCATATCCTGAGCCCTTTCTGCCTCACTGTGGTGCTGATCCCAATCACCACCCAGCTCTGGCTCTTTGCATTAAGGAAGAACAGCAGCATCTTATGGCACCTGAAAGACTAACATTTTTATTCTGCCATACATTTTGTGGAGCTGCCCACTTTCCCTCAGAGGTGTAAGTATCTATGCACATGCTGGGTATGGAGTGGGGGAGAAGGAAATGATGGAGTTAGAGGGAATGGAAATGCAAACCGACACGTGTTAAGGTCCATGAAAGTTTATGCCACAATAAATCTGCCACACAATGCATCATTGGTTTTGCTTCTGCGGGGAAAGAGTTCAAGCACTCCTGCGTTTCATTTTATTTATTTCATTTCTATAACCTCTGGGCAATTCAGAGAAATTACAATGCAAACCCGAAACAAAGTACTTCGATTTAAAAAAAAATCAAATTCTTTTACATAGAATATAAACGCTATTTTAAATAGATGGGGGAAAGGTTACCATGAGATGCCGTAGCCTGATAAAACAACGCGTTATGCAAGGCCCCTTCGCACGCTCGGGGATACGTGGGCACGGGAGACGCCCCGGGTCGCCATCCTCATTTCCCATCTCCCACCGACACCTGCTAAGGGCGACGACTTTTCCTTGTAAACGCCCCCAGAAGCGGGGAGGGTGACGCGCCCAGTCTGGCCTGCGGTCTTGTGGAAGCGAGCCTCGCCTGACGGGAAGGCGCCCGTCCCCTGGGCGGGCTGAACGGCCACATGCAGACGGGCCCGCGCTCTCCTCGCACGAGGAGGAAAATGTCCTCCTCCCACGAACGCCCGGGCACGGCAGTGCTGGGGGTGACTCACTAGGGCCGGGGCCCCGCATCTCTTTCCTTGGGAGCCCCGAATCCCTGGGAGGCCACACCGTGCCCGCATGTGTTTCCGTTCCTGCCGCCACCCCCAAGGCCCCCCCCCCACTTCTGAGAACAAACGCCTTCCTCTCTTACGGTCGTAAAACATTTGTATGCCGTCAGTAGCACAATAGGCGGCATACAAATGCTATAAACAAACAAACGAATAAGTGCCCTTTTATCACATAACGATGCCCTGAGGAGCCGGGGCCCTCAAAGACACGCGCGTGCGCCCTTGAGCACCTCTAACTCGACCGAGGCGCAGTTGGGCATCGCTTTGCCCCGCGGCCAGGTGCCTTCACCCCGCCTCTGTCCCTGCGCGCAGAACTTGCTGAAGCCTTTCCTGCCACGCAGCGCGCCCCGGGAGCCCCGCCGCCGCCGCGCTCACCATGGCGTCGTAGCCGAGGAGGTTCATGAAGCGCACCACCTCCCATCCCTTGAAGAAGCTGAACCAGACGGTGCCCTGGTACTGGTCGCCGGCGTCGAGCAGCAGCACGTTGCGGTGCGTGCGGCGCACCTCGCGGACCTTGGCGGCCCGGCGCGCCACGCCGCCGAAGCAGTCGCGCCCGCTGCACTTGCCCGAGTCGCGGCTGGTCTGCTCGACGCGCGCGTGCACGTCGTTGGTGTGCAGCACGGTGAGCTCGAAGAGGCCGGCGGCGGCGGCGGCGGGGAGCAGCGCCGCGCACAGCAGCAGCCGGAGCGGCGCGCCGCGGCGCCCCATCGCGCCTGCCCTCTCAGCGGGCGCCACGGAGAACGGGCGGCGGCCTGAAGGGCGCTGTGCCGCGGGGGGACGCGCCGGGCCCGGACGCCACCCCTCGAGCCCCGCCCGCGACGGCCGGTCCCCGCATCTTATCGCCCCGTCGGTGCGCGCTCCGCGGCGGGGAGCGGCCGCCTGCCTGCCCGCCCGCCCGCCCGCTTGCGAGCCAGCCCGCGCCACTCCGCCCTGCCTCGCTCGATCCTTCCTGACAGTCCCCTTGAGACACGTGGCTCTCTTCTGGGACGGACAGGCCTGGGAGGAGCGGTGAACGGACGCCTTTCCGTGCCATGCCTTCGGCGGGCGAAGGAACGCAAACCAGACGCCTTGGACTACAGCTCCCACCATTCTCAGCATGCTGGCTGGGGCTGATAAACCTTGCGGTCTGTACACTGGTTTTAAGTGTAAAGTCAACAAGGCTGCATGTGCAAGATGCTCCCCTCCTCGGTCGCTTTCGCCTGGCTGATCCTGCACCGCTAACTGCTCAGCCCAGGAGTCCCCAGCCTTTTGCATTTTGGTGCATTTTGGAATTCGGAAAACTTCTGTGGGCAGCACTGCAGAATGCCTAATCCATGCATCAGAGCTTTGACATCTACCTGTTGTATCTATAGATCTTAGGCTGCATTTTATTGAGGAAAAACTTTTCTTTAATGTTTATCGGACCCTGCAGTATCTCTTTAATACTTGCCTGATTCAGCTAAGTGCTGGAATTAATGTTTTTTTTAAACATATGTTTTGATCGTGTCCAACAGTTGCTGCTGCTTTATTTTGCCAGGAGAGGAGAAGGAGATTATTACCCAGAAACATCTTGTACTGGAACATTCTTTTATATTCACTGCTGTACATCATCGTTTAAATCATGCTTCATGGAAATAAACAAATGGTCAACATAAATGGATTCTCCATGTCCTTTTGATAGCAAAGAACTGATACTACAATATTGGAAAGAAAAGCACCCATCCCTTATAAAGCAATCGATAACCTTACAATGATTTCACTATTTGAAAGGGTGGTGCACAGATGCCACCTTCAAATGGATCTTTCTTTGGTCTGCTGTTGCTGCAGTCTGTACATAATTGCTAGAAGTTGTATGCATTTCATACAAAGCGATGTGTGTATATTAAAACATGGGAGAATTTTGTTTGAAGAAAGAGTCATGGGAAGTCCATTTGGTAGTACGGCGGATAATCCAGGTAAGTGACTGTAGGAACAAATGTGTTTGGCCTTTAAGCTGCCACGTCAGGCAGGAATGCAGCATGTGCAGGTACCATGACACCTGCAGGCATCTCCAGTGCATCCTTAAAGGAGGACCCAGTGTGGCATCCATGGGCACCCAGTTTTAATTTATTTAAAAGACCTTACGCTAGATGTATCCCTCTAATGGCCAGGTTTTCCCAATCATGGAAGCTGAGGGAGAAGCCACGTGGCTTCTTTCCCCTACCCCCATGCCAGTCACACACCCGGTGCTTTGCCTCATTCCCCTTGTGGCATGCAGCTTCCCACATCCTCTGTGCCCAGCAAGATATAGCAGAACCTTCAGGGGAGGTTTCGATGTCACCACCTCCTGCACTTTGCCAGGGAGTTACCCATGACAAGGATGATTAGGCCAATGACTTTGCACCCAGTCAAAAGTTCTGTGAGGTTGTTGAAGTTCAGAGACTCACTTGCCCTCAGATCACTCAACAGCCAGTTTGCAGCTTGCACAGCAAACATTTTCAGTGCCAGAGCTCAAAAAAGTGAAGGAGAGATTTTTCTAAGTGGCAGGGCCACTCAGTAGCTCCTTGCCAGGAAGGAACAGACCAAGCACAGTTTAGCTGACAAGGGGGTTGCGCTCATTCATGGCAGACATTCTACCCGTCCACCAATATCATCCAGAGAAGCCACGAGGAGGATGTCCAATATCACTCTTTTACGCTCATTTTCTTTCCATGTGGAGTAAGTTAAGCATTGCTGAAAACTATCATTTCCCACTTTTAAGTAAGGTCCACTGAATAAGATGGAATAAGATCTGTTTCCAAGGTCACAGACTAGGGTTGAAAGCTTCGTCATTCAAGATCAGTAATTGTCCTTTACCATCTTTTTATAAAGTGAGAGCTGGTGTTGTCAGTGAGTGTTGACAGGCGTGTTGGTGAGGGGTTGTGATTCACACCAATATTTGTGACTGTGGAACTAGTGTGCAATACTTCATTGTCATGTTTATTTTATCATGTTTATCTTTGTGAGCCGCCCTGAGGCTTTGTTGCGATGGGGGCGGCATAGAAATGTTTTAAATACATAAATAATATTTTACGCTATTGTTATCTGAACTGTTGTAAATTGCCAGCAAGCTCCAGTGGGTACATAAATAAAATAAATAATATAACAATATAAATCTTCTGGAAAAATCCTCAGATTCAGGGACTGCAAGAAAATTCTGTCATTGTCATTGTCGTTGTTATTTCATTTATATATTGTCTAATAGCAGAAACTTGGCAGATGGTTCACATTAACACTAAGAAAGGAATCTTCTTTCAGACTTCACATGACAATTTCCAGAGCTTAAGGATGATCAATCACTAAAACAAATAAGCAGCAGGAAGAACTCACAGGTTGCTGGCCGTGGAAGACTCCCAGGGAGCATCTGTGGAGCACATAAAGGTGTTCTAGTTGTGCCACTGCCCCCACGCCATGGGATCAGCTGCCCTGGGGAAGCGATCAAAACATGCTAACTGCTGCTCTGGTGGAAAAGTTTGTGTTTTTCAGATGCAGATTTGGATATGAAATTCCTGTGGTACATTGTATCCCTGAAGGATTCTAGTTGAAAAGTGGGATGCAAATCCACTGAATTTGTAACTGAACAAAGAGATGTTTAATGATACAGTGGCAGGGTTCCCTCAGCCCCAGATGTGCATCTAGCAGCTTTTGGCAATATATGTTAAGTATTTAGTCAACTAAGAAGTAACAGTTTATGTTAATACTCAGTCCAAATTGTTACATCATACAGAAACAGTGAAACCGTCTCATTCTATGATCATTTGACAAGGCAACAAAATGAAGTACACATTTCAGGGAAACTGGAAAATCTACCCTTTAGTTAAGTTGATACTCTGAGTACTTTTCCAGTAGTTTAGAAACTAATCAGTTTAGGAATAATATTGTAAGTCTGTCTCCTTTCTTAAAATCTGTTTCAGAACTGGCCCGGCAGATGTTATTGGACTACAGCTCCCATCAGCCCTAGTCAGCATGGTCAATCGTGAGGAAGCATGGGTGTTGCAGGCTAGTTGCAGTCCAGCATTGCCCTTCCTGAAGTTTACCGTGTTGCCAGTTTCCAAAATGTTACTTTATCAGAGACAGTCACTGTCCTCAGACATAAGTTTCTGAAGAGGGATCAGGATTTCTGCATTTCCGATGCTCTTCCTTCTCAAGTGGTCCCTACATCACAACCTATCCTTTTTCTTTCGCAGTAACTAATCCCCACTTCTTGGATCCAGCAAGACCCTTTAAGGCTCTGTTAACAATGAACCTCCAAACTAGTTATCTCCTTCAAACATATGCCAAAGTTTTGTGATGTCTTGTGCTGCAGAGTGTACAGATACATCAAATGCAAGTTTGGTGTTAATACATTAACCCCCCCCCCCCAAGCAAGGGTCATAACATCTCCAGGCCTCTGCCCAAGTTTTGTGGCATTTTGTGCCACAAATTGTGAGTTTTGGGCCATGGCCAAGTGTTGTATGCAAATGACATACCCAGAGGTGGGGTCTTGCTAAATATTCAGGAATCTACATTTTAGATCAGGGGTCTCAAACTCGCGGCCCATGGGCCAATTGCCAGGACAGGCAGGGCACGGGGGAGGGGCCCTGTGGCCTTCAAAGCGCTGGCGGCGCCCACCACCCCCGCGGGGGTGGAATACTTGATGCGGCCCAGCCTCACCCAGACTCTACTTCCAGCGGCCTCCAGGTAAGTTGAGTTTGAGACCCCTGTTTTATATCATCTCCAAACCTATGAAAAACCATTGTTCTAATTCTGTGCCACAAATCCTGACCTTCTTCCGGTTCTTTGCAAGAGCAAAAAGGCAGCCTGGATGAGGAAGATAATGTTTACTGTTAAATTAGATTTCTGAATTAAATGGTCCTGGGTGCTCTCAGGGGAGCTGCTCCGGTGCCTGGATCATTTTAGTTTTCCTTTCTTGCACCATGTCCATGATGACAGGTTGGCTAGCAGGCTGCAGCCCCCTGGGCTGAACTGCTCCTGTGTGGCCCTGACAACTGCTAGGAGAAAAGTCTCTGACTGGAACAGTGTGCTAAAGATGTAAGTCCCCTGAAATTTCCTTTTCACAATTTCTCCAGACCAATGGAGGATGTAGAAAATGACACCTCCCTCCCCTTGCACAAATGTACACACTTTTGCAACCCTGAGGATGCAGCTGAGGAAATGAGCAGCCCTGCAGGGACTCTGCACAAAGCTTGTAGATTTACATACATGTACATTTTTCGTCCTTTTGCCTACTGAAGGCAAAGACGTGCTGAAAAGACTTTTCCTTTATTAGCAGCTGCACAGTTTTAAGGATACTGCAGTATATTTTGCAATACTTTGAGTAAACAAACCCCTCCTCCCACTTCTAGGTTATGGCATGAGGAGAGTGCTAAGCAGTTCCATCTGGTCCAGCATTCTTATTACCCAAGGGCAAACCAGCTGCTCTCAGGATCGCTCAAGCAGGGCAACCGTGCAACAGTGTCCTTCCACCCAGGTTCTCTAGCTCCTGTTGTACAAAGAACCACATTGCCTCCATAATGGTTGCATATAACTGTCAGGGCTAGTAGCTGTTGGTAGCCTTCTCCTCAATGATTTTATCTGATTCCCTTTAAAGCCATCCAAACTGGTGGCCATCTCTGTATCCTGTGGAAGTGAATTCCATAGTTTAACTAGATAACGTGCAAAGCTTCCTTTTATCTGTCTTGACTTTCCCACCAATCACCACCATGGGATGGCCCTGAGTTTGACAATTGTAAGACTGGAAGAAAAGTGTCCCCCTCATCACTTTCTGCATACCGTGCATGATTTGTCCAGATCGTCCCTTATCCTTTTACTTAACTCAATCCAGCAGGTACTTCCTCCAGCCCCTTGCTCATTTGACTTGCCCTTGTCTGCAACCACAATATCCTTTTCAACCACAATATCCTTTTTTAGATGTAGTGACCAGAACTGTACAAAGTATTCTAAATGTGTTTGGACAGAACCCAATGGTTTTGACAAGAGATGCAAGCAAGATATGGAGATACTGGCCTCCCATGTGCTTGGGCCAAACAGCTTGTCAGACATTCTGGGTTGAAGCTGAAGTCTTTCTAACTAGGCTACCTCCTTTCACCCGCATTGCCCCTCTGGAGTCAGGAAGGAAATAGCTAAATTTGATGTGTTGAATCTCAAAGGGATACTGTTAATCCTATGTTGTGAATGTGGAAGCAAATTCTATGCTACACCAATCACTAAATTCCCAGGAGATTTTCTTACTATAGAGCATTATAAGTACTTAATATATCATTTGTGTTCTCTGCAGTTGCCACTTCGTTCTCTGGAAGAGCTCTTGTGCTTGGCTATTTGTCTGGAACAGAGATGCAGTAACGGTGAATACTCAACTTCTAAGCCAATCTTTGCCAATTTGATGCATCCAAATGTTTGGAAATTCACTTCTCATCAGTCCCAGGCAGCATACCAGAAAGTTGGTTCATGACTTCTGGAGGACACTGGGCTGGAGAAGGCTGCAAAAGAAGAATTCCTTGGAAACTGTTCTCTGGAATCAGGAACAGGATTCCAAGCCAAAGGATGCAACTCTAAGGCAACCATGTTTATCATCAATATCTGTCATTTTAAAAATTAAGCATCGTGTGTGTCACAGTTGTGAAAGCATCCGTCCCAGCCTTGCCTATTGCTACAAACATTTGAAATCTCTTCCTTGTCATAAACATAATGGCCCATTTCAGAAATCCTTTGGTAAACTTTACTTGAAGTAACAACAGCAACTTCCAGAATCTCTGCATTGCTTTGCAGTTGTGGCTTGAGTGCTCCCAGGTTGCATTGAAGACCAGACATTCTGGTTTTGTGGGCAGATGTTAAAGTTATGATTGGTACAATATGTAACATGGTAAGGGAAACAAACAATTGCAAAGAGTCTTGCAGCATTTTGGAAAGTGGGAAGATTGACTATGGCACAAGATTTCATTGCATAGATGTGAAATGCTCAGCTACTCTGGGTGCTGGTTGACTGCAGGCTAAACATGAGTCAGCAGTGTGATGCGGTGGTCAAGAGGGCGAGCGCCACCCTTGGTTGCATAGCCAGAAGTGTGGCTTCTAGATCAAGAGAGGTATTACTACCACTCTACACGACTCTGGTGCGCCCACAATTGGAGTATTGTGTTCAGTTTTGGGCCCCTCATTACAGAAAGGATATAGCCAGGTTGGAGTCAGTGCAGCGTAGGGCCACAAGGTTGGTGGCCGGTTTGCAGGGGATGCCATATGAGGCGAGACTGAGGGAACTGGGTCTCTTCAGCCTGGAGAAGAGGAGGCTCAGAGGGGATATGTTGGTGACATACAGGTATGTGAGGGGATGTCACATGGAGATGGGCAGAGACCTGTTCTCCCCTGCAGAGGAAGGCAGGACGCACTCCAACGGAGCAAAGCTCAGGGAGCCAAGGTTCCATTTGGATGTCAGGAAGTGCTTCCTGGCATC
>NW_025335349.1:12573365-12752504 GCF_004798865.1 Varanus komodoensis | reverse complement strand
TGGGCAGAGACCTGTTCTCCCCTGCAGAGGAAGGCAGGACGCACTCCAACGGAGCAAAGCTCAGGGAGCCAAGGTTCCATTTGGATGCCAGGAAGCACTTCCTGACAGTCAGGACCCCGAGGGTGTGGAATGGGCTTCCACGAGAGGTCGTTGAGGCCCCATCGGTGAGGGTGTTCAAGGATAGGCTGCACGTCTACATGGTGGGCATGTCATGAGCGGAGCCGCCTGGTGCTGGAGGTCAGACTAGATGACCCAGGAGACCCCTTCTGACTCGCTCTGTTTCTATGTTTCTATGTTTACTTCACGGGCCAGGTTCATTGCTGTTGTCCAAAATTTTGTGTGGATGAGTTTTGACCTTATTTTTTTAATCCAGTATGTTTTTATTTAACACACTATGCTAGTCTCTTCCCAACAAGTTATTACTAGAAAAATATATAAGCAAACCTTTCACATGAATCAACAGATGTTATCCAGTCTGACAACACTGCTAACATGAATTATCTTGCCTCAGTGGAATAAGACTCTTGCACAATGCCAATAGTCTTTGCTGGCCTGGGGAGCTTTCTGGGGAAACTCCTGAGCCACGCAGTGCTCTTGGCATTGTGATATAAGCTGCTATCACTAGAACAACATAATCCGTGTTAGTAGTAGTGTCAGACTTTCTCATTCAGAGCACCATTGGTTTTCTTTGGCATAATACATGTAGAGTTGTTACCCATTTTATTAAATGTAGCACCCAAATGCTGCACATGAGTTGTGCTTGTGGTAGAGTTCTCATCTGGTGCTTCCAGCCGAGGTTTTATTGAAACATTGCCCTGCCTCATTCGCAGAATTTCACTGAGGTATCCAAATAAGGGCAGCTTTCATTCATATCCTGGCCATGTTTTCACATCACTTCTTCTACTTTTTTTCTTAGCACAGAATTTTATGCCATGTTGCTAATTAGGCGTACTTTGAACTATCATATTTCTCATTTATGTTTTTAATGCATTTAAAGAGTCTAATATTTTCATGCTTCTAATATGTAGGTCTCCTTTAGTTTCTTATATCCTCTAATGTCTTAGACTTTAGTTTTTTGAAAGTAAATATTTATTCATAGTTTATGGAGTCACTTTAAAGAGAGGGCAACTTGGGCTTAAGGGTAGCCCCAATTCTACTAGGTAAGAGGCTTCCAGCTGAGCTGTGTGCATTTGCCATGAAACCGGATTTATAGGCAGTGCAATCCTATTTGTGTCTGAGCAGAAAGAAGCCCCATCAAGTGCAGTGGGACTGGGTTCCAGTAAGTGGGATAGGAACGTCGCCTAGGACAGTGTTCTGATGCCCATTTATTTGCAAATAAACCCAATTGAACCCAATCGGCATTTTCTGGATAGACGTTTTCTGGATTCATTGGCATAAAACATTAGCGAATTTTGCTGCTGTAATTGAAAGCAAAGAACTTGTAAATGTTCATGCTGTGGACATTAGTTTCTGTACATTCCTATCTTTTGTGCAGATAGGTACAAAGGTAGGGGATTAGATTCATATTTGACCAGGATAACAGATGGATCTTCTTCATATTCATTTCTTAAAGGTGAGAGGGGAAATACAGGATTAAAAGAACTTCAGGAAGGGGAGATGAAATTATTGTAATTCAAACGTCTAGCAATTCCATACCTACCCCAGTATTGTATTGCATCGAAGAAGGAAATTTAAGCTATAAGGAATTGGCTCCTACTAGTGCTACTGTTGAACTGCCAGGGAGCTACCTTGTGTTTGTAATAAGGTTAAGAGCAGTAGGATGCCACTGCCTCGGAATATGGAAGGTTCACAGAAGAAACCCTCAAACGTGGATAACATTCCAGAAGTAATTAAGAATTTTTTTTAAAAAAGGAGTGCTCAGATGTGGCTTGTGATATAAGGCTTCCAATTTGGGCTACTGAGGCCTATGTGTTATTTTTATTTGCATATAGAAACACTTACTTAGAAAAACTCCTCTCCCAAAGAATGTGGTAGGCAAAATTACAGAAAATTAAAGCTGTGCTTCTGCGCACAGATGTGCTTGAGCACAGAGATAAAGACCGCTTCCAACAGGGCTACGCCAGAGCCAGAAGGAACCACAGCTGAGTAAAGCTTTAATTACGTACTAAGGAGACAGACATCATTGAACAACATTGTCTAGGATTACTTTTTGTAGCAGCAGAATACCCAAGAGACCTTCCTTGCAGTCGTTTCCTATGGCTGGGCTGAACAGGGGCATGTTTGACAGGGGGCGTCCACATTAGGGTGAGTTAGGAGGTTCATCAGACTTGAGGCAGCCTGTCATTAATCATTTTCTCTTGGGAATCCGCTGGAGCAGGTTTGGGCATATGTGCACGCAGGGGGCTGCAGAGAGGACCCCCAGCCACCAATTCTGCTAGTGATTTCTGATTATCAGGGTTGGTTGCAGTCCCAGTGAAAAGGGCATCCACCTGAAGGAAAAGTGTCATGCATTTCTATTCTCATAATTGAAATGATAGCTCAGGTTCACAAAATCACATGAGTGTGTTCTTTTCTCATTTGCAAATAAGTGAATTCAACTCACTGCTTTCAACATCAGTAATCCAGCTAACATAAAAAAGATATTGTTCTTCCAATTCTGGAATGCTACAGCAGAATCTGGAACATCGCTGTCTTATAAAAACAGAGATCATCTTAGAGTCCACCCTAACAAATCTCAGGCGTAACACACTTTATTTGGATGTTTGGGTTGTATCCAACCCTGGCCATTCAACAGAAATCAATAACATGTTTTCCAAAAGGCTGTTTCAGAGAACTGAAGGATTTGGGGTCATTGCAGTGGGTGGGGGTGTTGCAGAACGATGAGAGGATTCGGGGAAGTCCTGTCCTAAAAACAGAAGTCTCTCTGTGTTGCATTGCATTAAAACCACCTTTCATCATTTCCCTTTTTTCTTTGTTGTAATACGCTCCATTATGCATGCAGCTGTGTAATCCAGCTATCTAGTGATCATGAGGGTTGCAGTCCAACACATTTGGAGGGTCCCTGATTGAGGAAGGGTGATGAAATATCTGCTAGACCCTGTTAACATCATCAGTTAAAGTCATCCAGGGAACAGCTTGTTGTTGATGCTAGTCGTGAAGTCATGTGCGACCCATTGCAACCCCATGGACAACATTCCTCCAGGCCTTCCTGTTCTCCATCATCCCCAGGAGTCCACTTAAGCTCACGCCAACTGCCTCAGTGACTCCATCCAGCCACCTCACCCTCTGCCGTCCCCTTCTTCTTTTGCCATCTATTGTTCCCAGCATTAGGCTCTTCTCCAGGGAGTCCTTCCTTCTCATTAGGTGGCCAAAGTATTTGAGTTTCATCTTCAGTATCTGGCCTTCTAGAGAGCAGTCAGGGTTGATCTCCTCTAGGACTGACTGGTTTGATCACCTTGCGGTCCAAGGGACTTGCAGGAGTCTCCATCAGAACCACAATTCAAAGGCCTCAATTCTTCAGCGCTTAGCCTTCCTTATGGTCCAAATTTCACAGCTGTACATTGCAACTGGGAAAATCATAGCCTTGACTATATGCACTTTTGTTGGCAGGGCGATGTCTCTGCTTTTTAGTATGCTGTCTAGATTTGCCATAGCTTTCCTCCCAAGGAGCAAGCGTCTTTTAATTTCTTGACTGCAGTTCCCGTCTGCGGTGCTCTTGGAGCCCAGGAAAATAAAATTTGTCACTACCTCCATTTCTTCCCCATCTATTTACCAGGATGTGAGAAGTTGTTGATATTTCTCCCGGCAATCTTAATTCCAACTTGTGATTCATCTAGCCCTGCCTTTCTCATGATGTGCTCTGCATATAAGTTAAATAGACAGGGTGACAGTATGCAGTCTTGCCGAACTCCTTTCTCAATTTTGAACCAATCAGTGGTTCCGTGTCCAGTTCTCACTGTTGCTTCTTGATCCGCATATAGGTTTCTCAAGAGACAAATAAGATGGTCTGGTACTCCCATCTGTTTAAGAACTTGCCATAATTTGTTGTGATCCACACAATCAAAGGCTTTAGCATAGTCAATGAAGCAGAAGTAGATGTTTTTCTGGAATTCCCTAGCTTTCTCCATGATCCAGCGTATGTTGGCAATTTGATCTCTAGTTCCTCTCCCTCCTTGAAATCCTGCCTGTACTTCTGGTAGTTCTCGGTCCACATACTGCTGGAGCCTAGCTTGTAGGATTTTGAGCATCACTTTGCTAGCATGTGAAATGAGTGCAACGGTGTGGTAATTTGAACATTCTTTGGCATTGCCCTTCTTTGGGATCAGAATGTAAACTGACCTTTTCCAATCCTGTGGCCACTGCTGAGTTTTCCAAATTTGCTGGCATATTGAGTGTAGCACTTTTACTGCATTGTCCTTTAAGATTTTGAATAGCTCAGCTGGAATTCTGTCACCTCCTCTAGCTTTGTCGTTGCTCAGACTTCCTAAGGCCCATTGGACTTCACATTCCAGGATGTCTGGCTCGAGGTCAGTGACCACCCCATCGTGGTTATCAGGGACATTAAGCTCTTTCTTGTATAGCTCCTCTGTGTAATCTTGCCACCTCTTCTCAATCTCTTCTGCCTCTATTAGGTTCCTGCGATTTTGGTCCTTTATCATACCCATCTTTGCATGAAATTTTCCCTTCATATCTCCAATTTTCTTGAAGAGTTCTCTGGTCCTCCCTATTCTATTGTTTTCTTCTATTTCTTTGCACTGTTCATTTAAGAAGGCATTCTTATCTCTTCTAGCTATTCTCTGGAATTCTGCATTCAATTGGGTCTATCTTTCTCTTTCTCCCTTGCCTTTCGCTTCCCTTCTTTCCTCAGCTATTTGTAAAGTTTCCTCAGACAGTCATTTTGCTTTCTTGCATTTCTTTTTCTTTGGGATGGTTTTAGTTGCTATCTCTTGTACAATGTTGCGAACCTCCATCCATAATTCTTCAGGCACTATCAGATCAAATTCCTTAAATCTATTTATCACCTCTACTGTATATTCATCAGAAATATGGTTCAGGTCATACCTGAGTACCTAGTGCTTTCCCCTACTTTCTTCAATTTAAGCCTAAATTTTGCAAGAAGAAGCTCATGATCTGAGCCACAGTCAGCTCCTGGTCTAGTTTTTACTGACTGTATAGAGCTTCTCCATCTTTGGCTGCAGAGCACATAGTCAATCTGATTTCTGTGTTGACTGTCTGGTGAGGTCCATGTGTAGAGTCTTCTCTTGGGTTGTTGGAAAAGAGTGTTTGCTATGACCATCGTATTCTCGTGACAAAATTCTACCAGCCTGTGCTCTGCTTCATTTTGTACTCCAAGGCCAAATTTGTGTGTTATTCCGGTTATCTTTTGGCTTCCTACTTTAGCATTCCAATCCCCCATGATGATAAGGACATCATTTTTTGGTGTTAATTCTAGAAGGTGTTGTAGGCCTTCATAGAACCGGTCAACTTCAGCCTCTTCAGCATCAGTGGCTGGGGCATAGACTTGGACTACTGTTATGTTGAATGGTTTGCCATGGATTTGAACTGAGATCATTCTGTCATTTTGGAGATTGTATCCCAGTACTGCTTTTCCTACTCTTTTATTCACTATGAAGGCTACTCCATTTCTTCTGAGGGATTCTTGCCCACAGCAGTATACCTGATGGTCATCGGAATTAAATTCACCCATTCCTGTCCATTTTAGTTCATTGATTCCTAAGATGTCGATGTTCAGTCTTGTCATCTCTTGTTTGACCACGTCCAGCTTGCCTTGATTCATAGATCTTATATTCCAGGTTCCTATGGAGTATAGTACTTTGCAGCATCGGACTCTCCTTTCACCACCAGATACATCCGCAACTGAGTGTCCTTTCGGCTTTGACCCAGTCGCTTCATTCCTTCTGGTGCTACTAGTACTAGCCCTCTGCTCTTCCCCAGTAGCATATTGGACACCTTCTGACCTGAGGGGCTTATCTTCTGGTGTCATATCTTATTGCCTTTTGGTACTGTCCATGGGGTTTTCATGACAAATATACTGGAGTGGGTTGCCATTTCCTTCTCCAGTGGATCACGTTTTGTCAGAGCTCTCTGCTATGACCTGTCCATCTTGGGTGGCCCTGCATGGCATAGCTCATAGCTTCACTGAGCTATGTAAGCCCCTTCACCACGACAAGGCAGTGATCCATGAAGGGGGTCAGGGAACAGCACATATCTAATAACTAATGTAATACAAATAAAAGTCTCTCCATCCATCAGCGCCCTAGGACCAAGGCATGTCACACTTGCTAAAGTGACCCTAGAGCTGTTCACCTCTGAATAATAATCTTGTTTTTAAAATATGTGACTATTACTATTACTGTGCCCATGTGATAGAGACCTGCAGTAACCCCTTCAGCCTCTAGGGGCAGATTTTCTAACCTGCTCGAGTCTTTGCGAACCATGGACAGAAGGACAAGCTCGCCCTGTCCAATTTTGCCAGCTGTTTCCATTTGTATGAAGACTTTGCTGTATTAAACCAAAGACTATTCCAAACTGTAAGTGCGGGTCTGTAGATTTATTATACTATGTTACTCTTGGTAAGCTGGGGAGAAGGACTTAGTCACCGACTAAGCAAAACAGCAAGTCCACAGCCAACTAGTGAAGACATTGAAGCTAGTCTGGGCACAGGCGTGTCCCACTTGTCCTGCTCAGATGCATACGGCATTCAGGGCAGACTCTACAAGGATAATCTGCACATCTTGGCCAGCACCCAGCAGAGCAGAATCCGAAAGACAGCAGCTCTCTAGGCTCATGTACAAATGTTCTTTCATATTAAATGCCTTACCCTTTGCTGGAACGAGAAAGCCATCATGGCGGCTGACTAGGGCTCATGAGGACGGGCAAGATGGTGTAGGCTTACTAGTCTGCCTCCTGGATAATAGGCAGCTGTGGTGTATCCTTGGCATTGTGCGCTTGCCTTGTGGCACACTGCAATTCAGATGATGATAGGCTTCTTCTATGCTGTGGCTATGTTGGGTCAGCTCGGAGGGATGTTTTGTATCCTTCCTCAGAATATTGGATATACACAATTAACTTCCAGTCCAGCTGCTGAGGACTCACTAGCCCAGTTCAGGCATCGCATTCATGTTCTTGCAACTGGGAAGTCGCTGGTACAATTCCTGCAAATGGAGTGAGAGCTCTGCAAATTTTAATACACTTTAATATATGCTGTGGATGTGATCCGATTGCTCTTGGTCTACTCAATTAGTTGCATATATTTCCATGTCCTTTTGTCAAAACTCCAGCCTACCAAAATAATGTAAAATAACAGAGCTTAGAGATTCTGGAATATAGAATTTCCAGAGGGGTAGCCATATTAAAGAGCAATCTTATATATGTATAGGGGGAAATCCTACAATTGTTCCCTTAGTCTGTTGCAGAAAAATGTAAAGAGACACCTTAAGGACTACCAGACATATTCTATCATAAGCTTTCAGGGACAACATTCTATCAAGAAGGTTTATACAGAAATGACCAGTAAGTCCACAGTGTGGCATTGCAGAAACATATCAGCAGTAGAAATCACCATTTCTCAACATCATCACCATCCTATTAATGTGAAACAATCCGGCACTTCAAAGATTTAACAGCCTAGCTATGTGAAATAACTTAAAGACTATTCCTCCTAAGAAAGTACAGTTGCATGTACTCCTATGGAATGTTAGATTAGGCCGCATATAAGTAGAAGTGGAGTGATAGAAATCAAGAATAACCTAATAATGCAACACTTTAGAAAGATTCTTACCAAAAATAACCCCAGTGAGGAAAGATATATTACAATTCCACTGATTATTCAAATAGTAAAATGTATAAAACTATTCATTAATATACTTACCTTTAAAAAAAACCCACAGCATTATGCATAGTCTCTTGGTACTGAGCATTTCTGAATGCAGTGGAAATTATGACTGGGCTGTTCATGCCTTTCTTGGTAATATGTAAGATCCTGCATAGACAGTATCTCATAAAAATAGAGAATGTTTCTCAAGCACATCTAGAGCAACTCTGCAGGATTTCTTTTGTGTGGTTTAATGCCGCCCTCTACTGGAATATTGCAGATAGTGATGCTCCTCTGTTTTACTTTGGGGTGACGAATTTTTCGCCCTCTTGAATGCAAGCCTTCATGGGTTAAGGGGATTTGAATGCGTCAGAGACGTTGAGAGCAAAGCCATGGGGGTGGGGGTTAAACTCTCGCACTAGCCTGATCTTCTAGCAGGCTCATCCAAGGTGGAATTGTCCACACAGAGACCCCAGATTAAGATTAGTCTATCCTCTTCAGCAGTAATTGACACATCAGCAGAAGAGGATGGGTGTCTCTGGTGGGGCAGGGGAAGAGAAACTTCTGTAACGCAGTCACTGGGCAGCAGTGGTAGTCGAATGCAACACTGGTGGAGGACCTTGTGCAGATCACAGCAGTGACTCTCGAACTAACTCTGATTAGAACTGTCCAGAAGAAGGCAGTGCTGTACACCAGTTTTGAATATTTCTTATCTGAAAACCCTATGACAAAACAAAATAAAACAAGAGATGGTGTCAGAAGATGAGTCTCCCAGGTTGGATGGCTCTCAGTCAGCTACTAAGGAAGAACAAAGGACAAGTATGAATAGCACTGTTGCTAATGATGCCACTAGGCCCAAATAGAAGTCAAGTGGCCAAAATGCACAGAGGCAAAAGGAAGGTCCGGTGCTGCCTAACACATACAATTGGAGCATGGAACGTGAGACGTATGGATCAAAGTGAACTGGAAACCATAAAGCAAACAATGGAATGGTCAAATTGTTCCAAAGGACTCCATGAGTGGATTGTACTGATTAGATTCCAAATCTCCAGAGGTTACCCTATAATATAATCCTACACAATTGGGTTTATGTTGACCTCATGAAAATGTATCAATTTGCCACAGCTTAAGGTATAGATCTTCTAAAAATGTTCCAAGCAAACTTGTTTAATATCGAAGGCCTAGAAACCATTTTGACTTATGGTTATCACCAACTACTGAGTATTATTCTATTATTTTAAAAGTATGTGGTTATACCAGACAATTTAGAAATGTCAAGGCTTCTTTTAAAAGCAACGCATTACAAATAGGGCCTTCCTTCAATGACAGAGGAATGAGAGTGGGGTATGGCATGTATTACCGGGTTGACTCAAGATCCAATCCTAAGCATGTTTAGATAGAAAACAGTCCTACAACTGCTAGCATGCCCCAGACCATAAGATTAGCTGGAACATGAGAGTTGCAGAATCACTTTCCTGTCTAGGCATGCATGGCTTGAGCCCTAATATTGTTAGAGTTGTAGCACAATACTACACACACCTACGCAAAAGTAAGCTTCAATAAGCTGATTGGAAGATTAAGCCCAGAAACAGAGCCAAGGACATTGCCCTGTGATTCCACTCCAAAAATTATATGAACGTACTGTGGAGAGTGCATTTGCTGCTGTGGTGGTAGACTTTAAATTTGTGGTATATATTTATCTGATTTAAACTGAAAAAGATATGAGCATAGCCCCGTAACTCTTAACACCTGCATCTGTTTCTGAAGGAACGTGCTCCAAATAATGGTTTTGCATGGCACACACATGGGAGAAATTCCTGGTTCCATCTGTATGTTCGAACAGGATCATCATTGCCTTGGCAATTTGGATACAAATACTGTCTGTTATGGCTTGATTTTGGCCCCAGTCAAGTTATCATATCTGGTGAAATCACGGAAAGTGGGAAATGCAGGATCCAAAACAAATATTAAGAAAGGAAGGAAAGAACAAATGAATGAATGAATACACCTCAAACCATTCGACTTACAGTGGTGCAAGGGAAACTGTGCAGGCAGTATTCTTCCTAACTGGTCAGTGGAGGTAAATTGTGCCCCAGTTGTATTCTGGCCAGTTCTGGCAATGTCAACAGGGAACTGGATACCACATTAATAATGTAATTGAAATGTCATTTGCTTTTATTAAAATCGTGCAATGAAGTTGATCTAAAAATGATTTTTTTGTTATTTTTTGGGGATATCCTGTTTTGCTTATTATTATCCCCTTATCAATATTCTTATGAGATAGTTAACACAGAAACTGTTCCCAAGGAACTAATTGCAGTGTAATTCATAATGTATGCTGAATCACCCTTTTTTCTGTATGAAAAGACACTAGATATTTATGCACAGAACTTGAGCCACGTAATGGTGTTAGTTTAGCCACACATATTTGGTCTTACATGAACACAGGGAGCTGCCTGCAGCTGAATCAGACCACTGGTCCATATAGCCCAGCATGGCTAACACAGATTGGCAGCAGCCTTCCAGGGGTTCAGGCAGGAGTATCGTTCAGCCCTATGTGGAGATGCCAGGTATGGTACCTGGGCCCTCCTGCAGGCAAAGCAGGTTCCCTGCCACTGAGCTACAGCCTCTCCCTTCAAACAGATCTGTCCTTTCTTTTGGTTAAAGTTTCGATACTTGCTTTCCTTAGAATGTAATCTAAGAAATATGCCTTAGAATGATTCAATAGGCAACATTTTAGATCCAAATAAATATTGGTTTGCAACTCGACCAATGGACTTCCTCACTACTGTAACACTTTTGTTTTTCCAGAGATTCCTTCAAGTGACTCTGGACTCTGCAGGCTTTGGGCCCAATCTTGATCCCAGCATGATTTTCAAATTTCACAGGGAATTCTGTCTGGGTAAGTTTACATGACAGAGAAAGTGTTAGCTCCATTGACAGGTTGCTGTGCAAGCACAGCTTGGCCCATCCATTCAAATGAACTTGGAAGCCCTTATCGGGGGAGAGCTTCATGTGTGAACAGAAAATTTAACACCCTCAAGGAATTGTTGTACTAGGATGACTAGGTTAGAATGGGTGAAAGAAAGCGATTTCTGACTTAAGTGGCTGGACTGACAATCTCCTCTTTAGCACAAGTAGTGGCAATTGGCTGTTTAGTGAAAGACTGGTGCTTCTGTGCAGGAATTAAATGAAAAATTTACAGGGAAATCATACACCTTTGTTGCCTGAAGATATTTGCCTCAAGCACACTGAGACAAACTTGATGTATTGATAGATATGAATGCAGGCAGATGAAAGCAACCATTACCTGTGAAAGTACTGTACTGCAAGAAGTCCTGTGTCTCTTAAGAATACTCCTAAACCAAGTTGCGGGGGAGGGACAACACCCACAATATCTCATCATACATATGTTAGATAAAGAGCAGAAACTGGAAGTTAGCTACCCCAGGCAACTACATAGCTTCTGACCTTTACAAAAATACATTTTTGTTGCTATAACATCAGAGTGGTTGTTTTAAACCATGGTCTATATTTAAGAACAGAACAGCGCCAATGGACAGACCAGAAGTCTCTCTAGTCCACCCTACAGGGGTCAGTTAGATGTCCACAGGAATTTCAGAGCACGACATGATAAAACAGCACCCTACTGTTGCTTGCTTGTTTGACTGATTTATAACTCATCTTTCTACAAAACATGGCATTCAGAGCCATTTATAAAACCATGTATAACCATTTAAATGGATTAAAATAATAAACCATTTGAAAATGCAATAAAATATAACACAGGATAAAAACAGCACGCAACCCACAAATCTATTTTCAGAACAAACTCCTTTTTGAATAAAGTGGACTTTGGCTGCCATTGGAAGGACAACAGAGTGGAAGCAAAGCTAGCCTCCCTTGGGAGGAAGCTCCACAGAATAGGAGTGGCTACCAAAAAAGCCCTCTCTGGTGTTGCCACTAATCTTGTATTGATTAAGCATCAATTCATTTGCCCTCATCTAGCCGATGATTGAAATTATGCACTGATTTAAAACAACATGTGTGTCGATGATGGCATTAAACTTGGTACCAGTAAAGTTGATTTTATCTGCGGTGTGTTGCTCAAATTCATCTTCTTGTGGGCCAGAGTATAACAGGCCTCTCACTACCCAAAGAAAGCTCTGTTGGGTGACTGAGCAGTGTAATAGTGGCAGTGAATTATACAATTTTTTCTAATGAGGCTTTCTAATGAGTTCTAGCCTATGTTTGATAGGATTCATTTGAGCTTTCTGTCAACATTACTGCAGCCAATCTCCCACTCTCTTCATCACCTGCAGCACCCCAGAAATCTAGCCAGCTGTTGGGCTCCGTTCCATGGCAGAGGATGCTCGGAAGAGACTGGGCCATTTTGACGTTTCAGAGATTAACCAGGGCCATTACAGAATTGTCTGGAGGGGTGGCAGGAATATCGCCAAGAGCCATCACAAAGTCCACCAGTCTTTTGGGGTGGACTGCCTTAGTAGGGCTTCCACCCTTCAGAGTCCTGGAGCTCCACACCCCACCTGTTCATGTCCCTCAGCAACTAGTACTGAGAAGCACGCTGCCTCTGATACTGAAGGTGAAATATAGTCATCAGGATTAGGAGCCATTGGTAACCTCCTCCTTTATGAAGGTGTCTAATCAACTTTTAAAGCTGTCCAGATGGTTTTTATCCCCATACTTTGTGGTCACAAATTCCACAGTCTGACTATGCATAGCGTGAAGTACTTTTAGTTGTCTTAAATTATGCACCATTTAGATTCACTGGATGACCCCAGTTTACAGAATTCAGGGAGATCTACTTTCTACACCAGGCATAGTTTTACACCTCTCTATTACATCCATCTTCATCTTTGACTTAGTTTAAAAGCATAAAATGTTGCCACCTATAGTTGCAGAGAACTTTCTCCTGCCCCTTGATCATTTGGTTGTCCTCTTCTAAACCTTTTCTAGCTCTACAATATCCTCTCAGAGGTGCAATTGATCAAAACTGTCTACAGTTTTCTAAGCGCAATTCTACAAATGTGATTTCTTTATTGCACATTATATGTGATAATCTCATAACACATGATATGCTTGCTAAGCATCTGGATACTTTGGTGTCCAGAAGATGGTGCTATATTTCTTTCCCCCCCTAAAATAAAGATTTCTGTTTGGATATTACTCCGCAGTCATATAGATCCTTTATTCTTTCTTACTGCTGCCTGTAAAAATCCCAGTTGAAGTTTATTAATTTTCCTTTGTTAGAGTTTTGTGGCTTTCAATGATGACAGAGAAAAAAAAACTGAAACAAATAAGTGGAAGTTAATTGAGTTATTCTAAAATGAATAAGCTGTGAGGACACAAGAGGTTTTGCAGTTTCCCTTCAACCAATAGGTTCTCTGTAGCTGGCGAGTTTTTGACAAGTGTCACACAACTGTATGATTTGCCGGATGATTTGCAGGCAGCTTGAATAGGCAAATACTTCTCAACAATGAATGGAACAAATAGAGAACAGTGGCATTAAATCCAGACTTTGTAACCATTCCTTATTTGCAGGCAAATGTTGTTATTGGGGAATACAGATAGCAATTTACAGAGTAGCCAATTCAACGCAATGGTTGGGTTCAGACAACCTTATAACCCTCATTGTAGGATGGGGTATGGGTTGAACATGGCTTGTCTTTTAACCATGGGTGGTTGTTGAAATGAACCCAGGTGTGTTAATAAGCCATGACTTGTTGATCACAAACAACCCACATGGTTTCTTGTTGGGTTATGAACTGTGATTGTTCACCATGGTTTCTTACCTCAGTTGGGTGCAGACAACAACCCACAGTTAACCCATATTTCAACAACATCCCACAGTTCAGTGACAAACCAACACCACTGGGTAAAAATTAATGGCTTGTCTGAACCCAGGCAGTGTTATTATAATTACACTGCATTATTATATTGTATATCCTGCCTTTTTGTCTTGTGAGGAACTCAAGGCAACTTACATAGTTCTCTTCCACTCAATTCTTATCCTCACAACAACAACCCTTTGAGGTAGTTTAGAGAGCAATTGACTGGCTTAAAGTCACTGAATGAACTTCATGGCTGGGTGGGGACAAGAATCCAGATCTCCCAAGTCCTCAGCCAAACCATGCCACACTGGCTCTCATATAATAAGCATACAATCACTTGGCTGAGTAATGATCCGTCAAGCAAGAGCAGGACAGCTCACTCACGCCACATCCACACACGCAAACAGGTGTGTTGCTAACACAGAAGTGAAGGAAGGGAAGCAGATAAGCAGTCAGATAAGCAGTCAGTCCCCAGACAGCCAGACCAGGACATTCTGCAAAGGACAAGATGCTGCCTATCTCCCACCCCTTCCACGCCCTGGCAATTGGATAGTGGTGATGGGATCTTGTTTCCCACACTTGAGGGCAGTAAGCTAGTCATGAGGTGCAGGACAAGCTGCATGGCATACAGAGTTGGGTCTTTCAGCAGAAGGAAATGGTCGTGAGCTGAACATCTGGGACCTGCCTTCTCCTGCTCCCGTCATTGCCACCTGAAGCACTCGCCTCACTCTGCCTAAATGTAGAACTGACCCTGCAATCAGAAGCTGAAAAGGTCCTGGAGGAGTCACATATAGTACGTATTTATTACATTGTAAAGCCTTTCTCCTCCAAAGAACTCAGAACAACCGACAAGATTCTCTCCCTTCCTTTTGCATCCTGCCAACAATCCTGCAAGGTTGGTAAACAGTTTATCTTCTTGGAAGAAGAGCAGGATAAATGAAATGAAAATGGAAACTGTAATTGCTCAAAGTCACCCAGTGATGTCTGAGCAGAGATTTGGAGCTGGATACTTCCAGCCCTAGCCTGACACTGTAACCCATCCTCCACTCAGTCTCAGGGCTGGGCCATGGGCAGCAGTCTGGCTGGAGCCAGGAAGCAGAAGTCATTTGTCAGGACTGAGAAACAAATGAGGAATGGAGGGCAAAAATGGAGCCAGGAGCAAGGAAGTTTCCAGGAGTTGGGACCAAAGGACACCACAGAATTGTAGGACAAATCAGAAATTGGGGCTGACGAGTAACCAAGGATTCAGGAACACACCTGAACTCAGGAAGACCACATGACTCGGGAAAAGCTCCACAGGAGCAGGAAGTATCTTATAGTCCTTCCTGCTGAGAAAGGTCAAATAGCTTGCCTGGGTGGATGCAGGCAGCTGCGATTGCGGAAGATTCTTCACCAAGAAGGCTGCCATGTGAAGTTCAGAGGATCACCACATGGGGTGGCCACACACAGGTTCTCCCAGCTCAAAAATCTAAATATTAAGTCATTTACATCATATGTATCTTTAATAGGAATTCAGTGTGGTTGGCACATCTGCTTGCCATCAGGAACCCAGAGGTGCGAGGGGATGGTTCAGTTGGATTCACCAGTGAATGAAAGCTTGTAGGACACTTGGTGCTAAAGGGTGCTCTCAATTAACCTTTCTTGTCACCTGCAGGTAAAATATCTGGAAGTTTTGAGGAAAAAATGTACCTTTACTATCACCGAATTAATTGCAGTTTGATTTTAAATTGCCTTAATGCTATCTTAAAATTGTTTCAAGGATTACAAATAATTAAGGTACAATTTTATGCATGTTTAAACAGGAAAAAAATCCTACAATTCCCAGCATCCCCCACCAACAGGATGTTTTCTTATCTAAGCATGCATTGGACTCTACCCTTAATTGATTTGTTTGGCTCATGAATAATACTAATACTATAAAACTTTCAAGGCAGTTATATTATTTTCTTAAAGAAATAAGCCCAAGGGAAGTAAAAATAGAAAGTGATGTAGTTGTCCAGTTTAAAATTCAAAGTTTACTTGGTATGAGTGCCTTTTAGAAAGTTTATTTATTTGTATTATTTTCTCACACCAGCAGGGGGCACTCCCGATCCTACGAAAATAGTAAGGTTCTTTATGCAGCCTGGCAGCAAATATTTCTGACACCTCCATTTACCATCCTTGGCAGAACAGTGCTAAGTATCATATAAGCTGATCTCAAACATAAATTAATCTCAGTAAATTAGTTTGAGGATCTCACTTCTCAGTATAATAATCTGGCTACAGATGAAGCTTGAGAGAGAGAGAGAGAGAGAGAGAGAGAGAGAGAGAGAGAGAGAGAGAGATTTACAGTAAGATTTCACTGTGTCTTCATTGTCATGGGGCTTGCTCTTCTGACTTTTTGAAGCCATGGTAGCTGTGCTTCCTTCACAGGCTTTTAGATATCTGGCTGCAGGTGGAACCAGTTAGGTGGAAAATACTCACCTTGTGCTGCACCGAGTTTGGATGACTTGGCACAAGAAATCACAGTGATGGCAACTTTGGGCGGCTGCAAAGAGCTGGCCCAGCTCCATGCATGGGGAGCGCAGCAACAAATGGCTTGAAATCAGCATGGATGACCTGAACCTGCACAGCCCCAATGAATTCAGAAAGCCATGAATGCAACTTTGCAATCCAGACTGTTGGGAATGAAGGGGGCAATTATTCTTGGCCCATGTTTCTAGCTCAGGCAGAAATGGATTTGTCAAATGATGAGGGGTCCTGGGAAGCAGAATTTTCAGATGTTGAAATGAGAGATGTGGAAGGCCTTATCTCAAGGGCACCTCCCAAGATTGGGAATACTCAGGATTTACAACAGCAGGAAGGGGGCCTGTGCCCGACACAAAAGGAAGCTGGTCGCAAGGGACTCGCCAGGAGAGGAGCGCCATGTGACTGCTGGCAGCACCCCTCTGTGGCCACTGCTAGGGCAGCTGTACCTGATGTGACAGAAGGCTGCCAGCTGTGCACCTGGGGTCTTTCTTCCAGTGCTCATGGACGTCCTCTTGGCTCGGCTCGCTTTGAAAGACAGAAGCAAGCATAAGAGGAAGCCTATGAAGGCTTGGAGGGACGGACTCTGACAGGGATTGTCCAACCCTATGCAGACTGAGAGGCTTGACTGGGAAGCAAGCCCTTTATAAGGCCTGATGCGTCCAGCTGGCTTGTGTAAGCAGCTGACGTTGCTTGGCGGATGCCCTGCTGCTTGGAATGGTGGCCAAGGGCTTGATGCACAGAGCTTCACCAGCCCAGTTTGCAGATGGATCAGGGAGGTGGTAGTGCCGGAGGAAGGCTGCTGACGACAGGGCTGCTGGGAGCCTTGGCTTGAGAATCCACGGGCCTCATGGGCACAGTTCCTTCCTCCTCCTCTTCAGTATTATGACCTATCCAAATTAAACTTACAAGTAACGCACACAACACATTACAACTTTCAATAGGCAGGGGCTCTGGAGAGGAAGGGAAAATGGAAGTATGGCTGAGTGGGGAAAGACACCTGATATTAAACCAATTTAAATCTGTATAGAAAGGCCTGAGAGTCATTCCATTTTATATTTTTGTACTAATTTTGTATTCATTGTACTATTTCCAATAGTAGTTTAATTCAGTAGCCTGGAACAAGCCTTCTGCTACATACAGAAGCGATAAATAATCACAAACAATTCATGCATATAAGCTCATTAAAGCCCTACTTCATGCTCTAACACTTACTTACAATATGAGTTATGGGCTAAGCGAATCAATTCCTCCATCCATAGAATATGGCCAGGGGTATTTTTAAATAAGAGACATCTCTCTCCTCCGTGGAAATAATTTATCTTTGTTACCCACTGATGTTAGGACTGATCTGCTTGCTCCAGTAGTTCCCATAAGGAAGCACAATTTTTCTCCATAGAATAGTTCTATATGAATGAAGGAAGAATGCCAGGAGCAAGATGCTCCTAAAACTTAGCAGTGTTCTTGGCTTTAAAAAATAACATAAAATTCCAAGATTAAAAGTTTATAGTCTTGCAGTTCCATCCTACCCATCATTCATTGGTGACCTCGCCCCCTCCCCACTGCTCCACCTCCATCCCAGTCCTAATCCCTATCCCTGTCTCTTCTCCTTCACTCGCCTTCCAATGACAGCACAAGCCATTTCTCTGGCAATTCGCTTCACTGGGGAGCTCCGTGTATATGCCGGAGCATCAGAATGTGTGGAGCTTTGAAGAGAGCCATGAGCTTTTCATGCGCATGTCACTTACATTGTCTACTTCAACTCTGCTCACAGATAAGGAATTTGAAGTTCAGTTGCCAGCAATGCCCCGGATTTCAATGGAATTATCTGAGAAACAAATGAGTAGTCTCTCAGTTAATAATTGGCACTTATTTGAAACTTTGCAATCAAATAGAGCATTTAGCATTAGGACGTATAAACCATGATGTGCAGGTAGAATCTGCTTGCCTTGCTCACCACAGGAAGATTACTGTAGTTGAATAGATATATCCTAACAGTATAGAATATCTCTAGCAAGGATAAACACAACTTTTCCCTTCTCACCAGCCTGCTAGATTTCAGCTCTCACCTCATAACTATAAATAATAGCTCTGGGATTAGTTTCGTTGCAGTCAGAGACAGGGAAAGACAGGAATTAGGAAAAGAAAAGTCTCTCTCTCTCTCTCTCTCTCTCTCTCTCTCATACAAACACACACACACACACACACACACACACACACACACACTCTTCTCCCCTTGTGTCACGAGCAAGCCAGAGCTCTGTTGTGGTCAGTGGTAGGATGTGCAAAGCAGTGCCTGAGATTCCGTAAGGGCCTGTTTTGTATTTCAAGCAGGCCAATGTCATGTGAGGCTCGACTGGTTATGGGATGGCAATATGGCCGTGAGGTGGGCAGAACAAGAGAGAAGAGCTGTTTACTCATAATGAACCAAAAGGGCAGAAATAAAGAACAGAAGCGAGCCCTCTGGTTTAAAAATATATGTGCATGGAGACATAAAGATGACATCTGCAGAGGGCAAAGGTCGACCGAGTTTGTCTTCCTTCGTACTCTCTCAAGCAGCCCTTGAGTAGATTTTCAGCCACAGGCTGAACTTGAGCTGCTTGAGGAGTCTTTTAAAGGGCAATTTTTGTGGGGGGAATTCAATACTGCTGCGGCTTTTTCTCAATGTATTTGCAGGAAAAGCTGAACAATAAAAAGTTCCTATTGTAAAAAGAGGCTGGCCAATGCCTCAGGGTATTGTTTTTATTTTAACCTACCACTTTTTCTCCTTTCCTTCTTAATACATTTTAAGGATGAATAAATCCATGCTTTTTATTATTGTAAAGATCTTTTGTCTTGTTTAATTTATAGGAGCTGGTAAGAGGTTCAAAGAAATCACTGCAGTTTTACTCACCTATCACTATTGCCCTGGGTCTGGTATTCTAGGAGGTGAAATGAAGAGGCCCCAAAGCACTTGATTCTTATTCTTCAGGACCATTGTTTTTTATTGCTTTAAAACAAAATTGTGCTGTGAACTCTGCTACTCTGCTATACAAAGTGGCCCCTTCTTTCAGTATTGAGAGACAATAACTTTTGATGGCTAATTGGCTCTTCCCAGCCTTCAGTCAGAATACTTGTCTTACCCACCCAGTGCACTGGCAGAGTATGTGGAACTGGTAGATACAACATGACAGATGCATGGGCAAGTAAGTTATTCCATTATAAAAACAAATTATATATACAGTTGAAGCTGAAATGAACAATGCCACACACAACAGCATGGTCATAGGAGTCTCTTTATGCACAGAGAAATGGCACAGAGTTGTACACAGAGGGGATCTAGTGTGATCCTAAGCTGAATGTCCATAGGAAGGGGCATCTAAGACTTTTCTGTTGCCAATTCTTGCTCAGCTTCTCAGCCTTCATGCTCTAATAATATAAAGAAGGCTGGATTAATGAAAAATGGAGCCATTCAAAAAGAAACTGGAGAGCCATCTGAGTGGGATGGGGTAACATGGTGTCCTGCAGCAGCAGGGGGTTGGGCCCAATGGCCTTCATGGCCACTTCCAATTCTAATATTCAATGCTTCCGTGACAAACATGCAATTCTCTGCATATCTACTCAGAAGTAAGTCCTACTGATTTCAGTCATGCTCGCTTCTGTGTATGATGGAATAACAATGTAGCCTAAAGCTATTTGCTGAATTTTTGATTATGTTATGGTGTTTTGCCTAAGTTTATGCAGGGAATGTTAACACTGCTGAACAGAATGCTTCAAGAAGATGTTAATTTTGCACGTATGATCATAGCTTCAGCTTCAAAAGAGCCAGATAACTTTCTTCTGTGTAAGAATTGTTTAAAAACAACAACCTTAAAAACAGATTTTTTTTAAAAAAAGTCATATTTTTGAAGGAAAAACAAGACTTCAAAAAAAGCATGAAAGTCAAATAAAACTTGGCTGAATCTTCAGTTGCCACTAAACTATGCCTTGTCCATGGGTAAACTTCACTATATTTGGTGAGCTTCAGCATTGTGTCCTTATATTGGATTTTTGCCCTAAAAATAATCTAGATAAGGCTAACACACACAAATTTCAAGAATAAAAAGCCAAGAACTTTGAGCTTTGGTAGCCTGAAAGATCTCTATTGACAGTTTATGTCTTAATCCAAATTTGCTGCCTGATGACAATTTTTTTCTTTGTTCATTTCTCTCCTGAGGAAACAGGAGGGGGTTGTGAGTGGAAAAAAATAGCATATTATTTCCCACCCAGCTGTTGTCAAGATGAATTTCAGATGAGAAGTCTATTCTGTTCTTACAGTGAGAGATTCTGAATGAGAGTTTATTAATGACAAGAAAATGGTTTTCAAGCACTTCGGGCTAAGATGGTTATGATTATGTGTCTATGAAATGATGGCTTCCAAACTTTTGATATTTTAAGAATGCTATTTTTTGAATAAATAGTGTTGCTTCTGAAGTGGTTGATACAGGGGAAAACAACATATCCTGTCCCTCAAGGCTTCCCCTTCCCTGGCTGTTTAATCACCATGTGGTGACTTACGCACAGGCTGGAGTTCGGAGGGGAAATCTTCAATGGGCCAGATACATCTCATGGATTTTGGATTGCTCATCCATGATCTTGCATGCAAATTATTTCATGTTGATTTTTTTCTTTCCATTCATCTATTTCATTTGTTTATCCAAATTGATACTTTCCTTATTCTGCTATTTTCTTTTTTCATATTTTTAGAGACATGGTAAATGTATACTTCATTTTTTGGTAAGTTTCTTTTTGGTCACTGCCTGTCAAACCTCCAAAGGAGGGGGAAATCTGGAGAAGGGCTTCGGAGGATGATCTGCAGATCACGCAGAAGATGAACTTCACACATTAGCGCCCCTGGGCAGTGCCTGCTCAAGGTTCGGAGGGCCCTTGTTTGTTTGTTTATTTGATTTTTATACCACCCAGTAGCCAAGGCTCTCTGGACAGCTAACAAAGTTAAACACACACACACACACACACACACACACACACACACTCTTAAAACGACAAAAGCACCATAGCAGTTGCATTTAAGTCAGCATAGAAGCATAGCAGCAGTACAGAATAAAAAGTACTATGAGAAATAAAGTTTAAAAGTTAAACTGTTAAAAGACTGGGAGAATAAAAAGGTCTTCACCTGGCACCAGAAAGAATACAAAGTGGGTGCCAAGTGTATCTCTTTGGAGAGTTTGTTGCACAACTGGGGTGCCGCAACCAGAAAGGCCCTTCTCCTGGTAGGCCCCTGCCTTACTTCCTTTGGACGGGGATGCTGGAGAAGGACCCCTGAAGATGACCTCCGAGTCCAGGCAGGTATATATGAGGTGAGGCAGTCCTTCAGAAACTTGGCCCCAAACTGTTGAGGGCTTTGAATGTTATGGTACTAGCACTGTGAGTCAGGCCCTGACCTCAACCGGCAGCCAGTGCAGCTGGAAGAGGACTGGCATGATAAGTACTTCTCAGCCAGTCCCATTAACAGTCTTGCTGCCCTGCCTGTTCTGGATCAGTTAAAGTTTCTGGACCATTTCTGAGTGACTTCATCTTCAAAGTGCTGTGCAAATTAATCACAGCAAGCTACCAAGGGCTCCACATTTCTTTCTCTGGCCCAGAATATAATAGGCTACGAATTCTTGGAAAAGCTCTGCTGGACAACACTGAGAAGACACAAGGCTGCTGGAAAAAAGCTCCCTCTTGCCAGCCTCACCAGCCCAGAGAAGCTTGGTAATGAGCTCTGGCCTTTGTTTGAGTGGGCTCAGCATGAGTTTCCTTCCAGCTTTCTTCTTGCGGCATTGCCCTCGGCTCAGGCGTATACCAAGGAGATGACCAGGCTCTGCTCGGGGAAAGAGGACAGCTCTGCATTCCGCAGAGAGACCTGGGCTTCGACTGGAGTGCCAACCATTCTGGCTGGAAATCCCCTAGATCCCTCTGGAAGCCACCAGGATCCATTAGCCTCTCGGGGTCGGCCATTTTGAAAGGTCCCCATGCTTGCAGAGGGGGAAAGGGAGCTGAAAGGCTAACCTCCCTAGGAAGTGATCTCACCATGCCAAGGGGGTTGGGGTTAATTCCCCCACTTCCAGCTCATGCTCCCCCTGCCCAGTCCAGAAACCAGGTCGAGGGTGGTCCTTTTACATGTGTTGGCCCAGTAACATATCGTGGCAGCCCCATGGTTGTCGTGGTGGCCAAGAAATCCTGAGCCACCCTGAACGCAGCAGCCATGGCATGGAAGTTAGATCTCCCAGGACCATCATTCTGGGCTTCCTCTGTCAGCTCAGACTGGGAGTGTGCTGGGCAGCGGGGTGCATAGTACACCAGTGGGGTGGGCAATACCAGCCTGTTTTCCTATAGTCCACGGACACCCCCCCCCCCGACCCCCCAACCCTTGAGTTGATGCTGCTGCTGCACTGAGCTCTGGGGAGCAGGATGAGGGCGGTGTCATCACCTGCATGTTCGCCATGGGGTAGTTTGGTTTTCTTCTCAACTCCCCACATCTATGTAATTCAGCACCATCACAGCCATCCTGAGCGCATGCATTGCTAGAGGCTGAAGGTGCAATCTGGGCTTGAACAATCTGGCATAAACCAGCGAGGAAGAGAGGAAGAGAGAATTCCCAGCTGAAGAACCACTGCAAATTTTGCATTATGAAGAGAATGCCCCCTTTGCTACCCGTACTTCCCCTCGTTTGCTGTATGGACCGAGAGGAATTGGCGCAGTCTGTTTCCATGTGCCTGCTCACTGAAGGCACAGCAGCCACCCTTCCTGTGCAGATGCAGGACCTGCTGGATTTTGCTTTGTTTTACAGACCTCCCCCTTTGCTTGCTCTCCCATGCCCGGGACACCTGCTTTCGTGAAACAAAAACCACATCGCTCTAGTCTGCAGCATCTATTTGGGCTTTAAATTCTCATTGCCATCACTAGTTATTTCCTCCGGCAACCCTTGCCAGATCTACTGCATGATCCCCCTGGTCATTCACACACATGGTGCTTGTTAGCACATCATTGCTCCACTTTACAAGGCCCACTATCTGGCTGGTTAGCTTAGTGCTGCTGATGAAAAGTGTCTCTCGTTTATGTCCACTTATAGAGCAGATGGAATGCACAGAGCGGCCGAGCGGCTGGCAGGGAATTCTGGGAGCTGCCACCTCGTTTACCGTGCCTCTTCCACCGCAGTTCCTATACCTGCTCTCAGTTCATTGCAAACCATCATTACCCTCAGTTTTTCCCAAGATCCCAGTTTTTCCCATATATTGTCACGATTAGATTTTCTTTATCAAACCGCCCTTCTTCTTTTCTCTTGCTCACCACATAGGCACCCCTAGGCAAAACTTGAGGGAGCCTCCCTGATTTCCATGGGATAATTGGGGCCTAATGACCTCTCAGTACATTTAGAACCTGCTCTCCTGTCCCCACGCTCCAGTGTAGCAATTAGCATTAGGAAAGACTGGAAACAAAAATTGGGACCAAAGAGAGCTGTTTTCCTAAGGCAGAGTGCCATGGCAGGGGATGCTTTTTACTGAGATGGAAGCTGGGATGGAAAGCATAATTCTCCGGGCTCCAGTTCTGACCACAGTCAGTCACTCCTGCCCTGCCCTGCCCATCATGCTCAGCTGCCTGACCTCTGTAAACAGTTTTGTTTCAAAGGGGATAAAAAAGGACGCAGCAGCAGCCAGCCTCAGCCGGGCATGCCCTTGCTGGGTGTTGGTCCACAGCCTCTTTGCTGCAGTGCCATCTCTGTGCACCGCCACTGTTCCTGGTAGCCCTTGGCATTCCCAGGCTGCAGGGCCAAAGGGATGGGCCTCCAATTCTTGCCCAAATGGTGCCACGGGACTCCCTCCTGTCCGCATTCCACTTCAACATGTTCCCAAATGAAGCACCTCACCATCTCCCCCTCCTGCAGCCGTTTGTTAAACATCACCTCCAAAAATACCCAGACTTTTCCAATTGTGTGTGTGTATTATATCTCGCCACTCATTTATGAATCTTTAACCATCTCAGATTACTCTCAGCACCCAAATGGTTCCAGTTTTCTTTATAAGGTGCAAGAAAACCTTAGAAGGGATGAGGACAGTTACAAGTCCATAAATGTGCGGTAAACAAGCACTGGATTGCTGCCAGTTACCTTTCACATACTCTGCAGGACTTTTCTACCTCCATTCTTTGCTTTTCAACACTCTCAGTTTAAAAAAACACCTCCAGAAGAGCCAGGGAGCCTTTCCATCAAGCAAACCTCGCTCTAGGTTTTGCTTACTCACACCTCAAGCTGTAACCAACAGGCAGCTTTGAAAAGGATTGTGGGAACAACTGTGTCATGCTAGCTGGGGAGTTGTGAACACAAAAATATAGGTTGCAAATTTGCATATGTGCAAATTTATACTGAAAATGCAAATACAGAAATGATTGCTACCTTATGTCAAAATTTCACATGAGACAAACCCAGCTGCTCATTTTTTGGCACCAATGAACACTAAGGACTCTTTCAAATGGATTCAGAGCCCAGAGATTTGGGGCCATGCTCCTGTGAGCTCAGACCTAGCAATGGCCCTGGTGGTCACACATCCAATGTACACAGCCTGCAAATAACCATCCAGGCCTGTTTTTGCTCACGTGTGTCACAGGAAACAAGCAATTTGGGGACTAGTGCAAATTCTATGGACTGCCCTGAAAGGATTGCATCCCACCCCAGCAAAATAATTCCTGGTTTTGCAGAGCATCCATGCTGTTGGCTTCTTGTGCTTCTGGATTAACACCAAATACACAAAGCTGTTGCCCAGATGTGTTTTTCTTTAATGCCTTGATGGCCCTTCCCGTGACTCCTCATGGACATCACCCCGTTTTCTTATCTGACACAGATGAGCAACAAAAGTGGGGCGTGTGTTATTCAGTGTGGTCACTGTGATTGTTGATGTCCTGAGCACCTCATTCCATTAGATTTGGCAGATTCTTTACTTGGGGATCCTAAAGAGTGACCAGGAAGGTGTTAGTGATTTATTATTCCAGGACCCCTTTAGCCAGTTCAAGAACATAAGAACTTAAGAACATAAGAAAAGTTGCGGTGGATCAGACCAAGAGTCCATCTAGTCCAGCATTCTGGTGGTTGTGAATAGGTTGCTTCCCTCTTTCCTTCCCTTTCAGTAGACTCAGAATGAAACTGCGGAAGCACAGTTCTTTATTGACACTTGGCTGGTCACAACATGGTAGCAAATTGGTAGCAATCTCTTAGAGATGCAGGAGAAGCATCTGTTCAAACTTTCCCTCCTTCCTTCCCGCTCAACAAAGCTTCTGGCTCCTTCCTGGAGTGGCTTCCAGGGTGGCTCCGGCCGCCTGAGGTCTAGACAGTGGGAATGCCGGACAGCCCACAACTGGTCCATTGCTTCTCCGGACTGGATCAAGGAGTCTTGTTTCTACCTCCTCCTCCGCCTGCATTGAAAGATAGCCCTGCCTCTCCCAGGTCCTCACACTCCGTCTGAGATACCTCACTAGGTAACCTTGGATCTTCCAAGTCTTCAATTCCTCACTTGCACCTCTGTCCCCCTGGATAAATCTGTCACAGCAGACTGTCAAGTGGAAGAGGCAGACCCACAAATGAAACTATTCACACCCTGACCAACCACTGGATCCCACAAGCAGGGCAGGAGTGCAACAGTACCCTCTCGCCCAAGTTCCCCAGGACCTGAGGTACCTAAGCATACTGCTTATGCTTCTGGAAGCAGCATATAGACATCAGGGCTAGTAGCCGCTGATGGCCTTATTCTCCATAAATTTGTCTAATCCCCTTTTAAAGATTGCCATCACTACAGCTTTAACCAAGCATTGTGTGAAGAGGTATGTTCCCACCAATCAACTTCATGGGATGGTCTCATGTTCTACTCTTATGACAGAAGAAGAAAAATCTCTCTCTCCACTTTCTCCACACACAGCAGACCTAACTCTGGTGGCGTCTCCTAACTTGTTTTCCGAAGGTGAACAATCCTGTTGTATCCTTTCTTCACAGGGGGTTGCTGCAGGCTCTGGATCATTTTTGTTGCCCTTTCTGCAGTTTTCCAAACTCTACAGTATCCCTTTTAGCTGTGGTGACTGGGATCCTAAGTGTGGTCAAATCTCAGAGGGGTTCCTCTTATACAGAAATGTGCTACCACTTTTCACCCCACAGGGGACACATCTTCCCTCCTTGTGGATTACGAATGGGCTCTACATCAGTTTAAGAGTCACGACTTCCCTCTTGAGACTGATGAGGTGCCTAAGAACGTGGTGATGGAAAGCCCGGACCCAACCACAGTCCTCAGAGCTCCATCACCGCAGGAAGCAACAGCTTAAACAAGATGGTGCCATGGAAGCTCAGCACTGCAGCTCAGCTGGTGTCGTGCTGCAATGAGGTCAGGAAACCAGACAGGGCTGGGGACATGGCGTCAGAGCTGAGGTGCGAGAGGGCCCCAAACAGCTGAGAACATTTTGCTTCAGAGCTGGCTCCCTGCATCTGCCAGAACTTCAGTCTGGCCAAAATGTGGAAGGTCTGCCAGTTGAAAGACAGTATCCTTTCATCCAGGTGGCAGGACTTGGGGCTGTGGAGCCCCACTCCATGGGTGCTGTGCAGGGTTTCTTAATCATTGGAAGCAGCCACATTTCATTTGTTCATTCATTTTTGTCCAGCCCAAAGCATGGCTGCCTAGGTGGCTAACAATCATGCTCAGATTGAAAATAATTTTTTATTAGCATAGAAACGAATAAATTAGAAGCACAGTTAACAGTAACAACCATAAAAGAAATAAGCAGCACCAAACAATTAGCATTATCTTGGGCCACAGATTGACTTATAGCCTAACGGACTGCCTGGGTGCATTATCTGTGCTGGCAGAAGGATGGCAGAAGGGGCCAACCCGGCCTCCCTCTGCAGGAAGTTCCTCAGCCTGGGGGCATCTGCCAAGAATGTCCTCTCTTACATCCCTCCAGATGTGGTGGGACCAAGAAGGGCCTCTTCTGAAGATCTGAAAACCCCTTCAGACCAGCTGGTCTCGCACCATACAGGGCTTTCTAGGTCATAACCAGCACTTTTGAAATGGGCCCCAAACAGACAGTCGTCTGTTACTCAGATTTAATAGGCAATGGTCATCCTGAGGTGCTGTAAGGCTAGGTGCAGAGTCTGGAGCTAGATGGTCTCCTCAGGATAGACTGAGGAACTGGCCCATGCCTTGTTCAAAGTTACTACTGCTCACGAAGGATTAGGATCCAGGATCTAGGATTCTGGGCAATCCCACCAGCACGGGGCCAGACTGGATGGGGAGAGTCAGATTTTCCATTTTATGTATGTATTATGTATGTATATATGTATTATGTGTTATGTAATACATATGTATTATGTGTTATGTATGTATTATGTATGTATTTTATGTATGTATGTATGAGGAAAGAAGATGGGATAGAGGTGTGATTATGTATGTAATAATCACACCTCTGTCCCATCTTCTTTCCTCTTGTAAGGCACTCAGCATAGCTTCCATGATGCATCTTTCCACCCTTACTTATCCTCAAGCAACCCTGTGAGGTAGGTTCAGTTGAAAGCAAGTGAGCAGCCCAAATTTACTCAGTGAGTTTTGTGGCCAAGTGGGGAGTAGAACCCAGAACCCAAAGCCCTAGTCCAACACACTGCCCATCTGACTCTCCGTTGGCATATACATTGATAATCAGTATGTAAATTAGGCAAAATGATTTTAAAGAGAGTAAGTGGAATGAAATCTCCCACCTTCCTTATTGGATTGTCTGCTGCTCAGGGATGTTTGTTCTAGCATCTCTCCCCTCCACCCCAGTCCACATTTTATATGTGAACAAATTAGACACATGCTTAAGCCTCCACCACAACCAGTTAGCTATAGCTGCGTGTGAGCTGCAGAAGCACACCACACCGCTGTCGCGCAGATGTGCCTTAAATATTTGGTAACAGGGGTTGTCTCTACTGTGCCATCTTTCTATTTCCACCACGGCTCTTTAAACTGCTTGCTTGCTTAAAAGAAGACACTTCAAAAAGACTGCAGGGCCACTGTGCATGCTTATGTTGACAGTAAACTTTGCCTCCTGGTAAGCAGCCCCCTTCTTTCTCAGAGTGAATTTTGTCTCTAGCAGGGTCCAAAGAAAAAGAAATAGAGCAGTAGCTTAGTAGGCATGTGGCATTTCCTGATGGGATACAATGGATTCCCCATCTGAAATCAATAAATAGCAGTTTGGGAGGAATTATTCAGGGAAAAAAATCAGTGGTGAAGTTGACAGTCCTGAAGTACTCAAACTGTTCTTACAGCTGCAGCGTCTGTCCAGCCAATGAGCTCCCAGAAAAATGACAATGGGGTTCTGGAATCTCTCCCACAGCAGTGTCTGGGCATCAGAATAGCTCATTTGCTTGACAATGTTAATTCATTAATCATTGCCAGTACGTTTGTTGCACCCGCTTTGAAGCTCGCCACAACTTTTCTTTTCCCTTTCAGATGAAATGTGGTCAATTATAACAATATATCGTTTGTCAGAGGGAAGTTTCTGTCCCATGCAAAGTCTGCTTCCTTAGTTCTTCATCAGCCTGGGGGCTCTCAGCTGTCGGATGGTTTCCAATCCTGTGTTTAGGAAATGCAGCATGTCCGTGACAGGGCTGAGATGTGCGCTCCCCGTCACTCCCGCATGCAGTGGCTTGCATGAACTGTCTCCCCTCCGCACAGGCGTGGGCACGGCTTGGCTACATTTTGCCGCCAATCATTTTGAGTGCCTGCCTGTACTTCCGGCAGGGAAACTGGTGCTTTGCACATGCATTCTCATGCATGCAGACAACTGCAGACTTTGATGCGGCGAGTTATGAAAGATGGTTGGGCCGGGAGTCAGGAGATCCGTGTTCCAGCCCATGCTCAGAAATGAAACTCCCTGGATGATTTAGGGGCGAGTTGCTCCCCAGAGAGTAGTTCTGAGGATAAACTGAAGAGGAAGAGAACTGTGAGAACCATCCTGGGATCCTTGGAGGGAAAACTGTGTGACAGAAATGTAACGATGGATAATAAATGAATAAATGAAGGTCCGAAAAGGTGCCCTTGGTTTGCTGTATTTAAACTGAACTTGTCCTCCTCTCTGCCTCTCACAGACACACATTTTAATGCTTTTAATGGGTGTCGTGCCTTTGGTGGCGCTCAGCATGATCATCTATTTCCTTATCTGAATCTAATATTGCACGTGAGAAGTTGCTGATGCGGGGATCCGAATTACGTCACATGGGCTTGAGATGCTTGAGGATGTCCTTTAGTCTACTTTGCGGTTCCCAGATTAGACGTATTTCAATCTGGCGTCTAGTCTGGAGGTGCAGGAGAGACATTTTGGCCACTTTGTTAAATGACCTGCACTGGCGCTTGGACGGAGCGTTGATTCCGCCAGACCCGCTGGCAGTTTTTGAAATCCCCACACGTGGCATTGTTCTGAGCTGCCTGTCTCAGATGGGATTTGAAGGCCTTGTTTTAAGGTAGCCCCAGTTCCTTTTGGAGGGGGCAATCCAGAAGTTGGTGCTGGGGGCATCCTGCTTGATGTTGTAGCTGTTGGCCCACGTTGTCTCCCACAATTCCACCTTGTTCCCCATGTTATTTAACCAATACACAAAATTGCTGGGAGATGCTTGGTGGTTTTAGTGCCACCAGTGTGCTGACGACATCCAACCCCATTTCTCCTCTCCATCTAACGCCAAGGAAACTGTCCCAGTTCTAAATTGCCTGTTGTTAGTGATGCGCTGGATGAAAGCAAGCAAACTGAAGCTTAACCCAGGAGATAGTATGCAGCAGTCAGTCTGTTGACTGGAAATAGGAGGAGCACCAGGACTTCTTGTAGCGACAACTGAGTGCAGGTTATGATGAATAAAGCCCTGTATGCCCTAGGACTGGGCATCAGAAAGGCCAGCTGCTGCCATATAAGCCTTTCTGGGGGAGAAATCTTGGGGGAAAGTCCTCCTCTCACTCCTGCCACCACTGGAGGCATGTCCAGTGGAGGTGCGAAATAAGATCTTCTCAGTGGTTGCTCTTGACCTCGGTTGGGATGCCCCCTCTGTGTTGCACTTCTGCTGGAGGACAAAGCCATCTTAATCCAACTGGGTCCTTTAAAAAATTCTACTAGCATGTTTTAATTGTTTGGATGCAATTCCCTTTATTGCTTTTTTTAATTTTGCTTTAATTTATTCATTTTATATAATGTTTTAATTAAAATATTGCTTTTACTCTGTATTTTATTCTTGTTAGTTTCCTTGAATGCTATTTTTGGAGGAAAGGCAAAATAGAAATAAATTAATATGTGGAGTGGAGCCTAATAATACTTAATTTTTCAGATGTCTCTAAATGCACAATACAAAAATTGCTCCAAAATGCCAAAATGTGTATGAAATGTATGTTTAAATTTAAAATGCATACATGCGCATGTTAGGGTTAAACACGTATGAAATACATATTCTGTGTGTGACTTTAAAAATTCTAACTTTCATGTGGCTTTTCTAAAGCAAACATTTGCGGATTGATGTGAAAATGAGCAAACAGGATTTATGAACAGGATTTATTTCAATGTGAAATTGAAAAGGGCTAGAAATAACCATACTGCGTCTATCTGTCCACACCATTGTGAAATACATTGCAAGATAAATACACTGTGAATCAACTCAGAGAGAGCTCATTGGACAGTGGCTGCACATGACTGACGGTTCTCCCTGCCTTGTCCATGTAGTTGTCTACGTTGTGAATGGCCTTATCTGTTCTATGCTTGCCTCTAATTTACTCCTCTTCTTCTTCTTCAGGATAGCAGGAAAATCTCTTGAAAGATGACTAGGGGATTTTCTATATGAGGCTTTTAACCTGCACTTTACCAAGGCTTTTGCTTCCAGGTTCCTTGTAGAATTAGATGGGCTTCTTCACACATGTATTTTTGGAGGAGGCGGTGGTAGGGTTCTTTATTTGTCTTTGTGCATATTCCATTATATAACCACTAGGTGGTGCTGTGGTATAGCAGAACTCTGCAACTACAGGAACATTTCATGCCACCGTTCAGGGATCAAATCTGACTTTCCTTGATCTAAAAAAAGGCCACAGAGAAGTCTCAAAGAACGGGAGATGCAGGTGAAGCACCTGCAAACTACCATCAGTGAGGAATCACAAGTGTACAGTGAAAGCCTCATGTGGAAAGGTTCAAAATTCATTTTTAGCTTCCCTTTGTCAAGCCAAAACTTAAAAAGAAAAAGAAAGTTATGCATCCATTTTTCATGTTATGGCATCTAATTCTTCAATATTTTTGGAAAATTTTCCTTAGTATTTTCAGGCAGCTCATATTTTCTACTTTAGTTTGTCATACTTTTCTTTCTTTCTTTCTTTGCTTTTTTTGGGATGGTTCCAACCATGTCCTGCCATTAGCACTATTTATGTTGTACTAGCAGAAGCCAAGGCTTGCCTAACTTCAAAAGCATTTGCTAGCGTGACAGGCAACCTGGGACAGCACTGGAGCCTTCTCTTGGGTTCTGCAGTTAAATCCAATCGATACTTTAAATTAAGGTGCTGTGATTTTTCTTTGGTAAATAATCCCTTCGTTTCTCTGTCTTCTGCACTGGTGTGATATCTAAAGTACCTGTGGGTTGCTCAAGCATTTATCATCCTGACAAGGGGTAAGGAGGATTTTAACAGATACCTAGATTAGGACTGCAGGTGGTGCAGTGGTTTAAACTGCTGTGCTGCTGGGCTGGTAGATCGAAAGGTCGCTGGTTCGAATCTGCACAACGGGGTGAGCTCCTTTTGCTCCGTCCCAGCTCCTGCCAACCTTGCAGTTTGAAAGCATGCAAATGCAAGTAGATAAAAAGGTACCACTTTGGTGGGCAGGTAACAGCATTCCGTGCACTTCGGTGTTTAGCCACGCCGGCCACATGACCACGGAGACTGTCTGCGGACAAATGCTGGCTCCCTCGGCCAGGAAACGGAAATGAGCACCACCCCCTAGAGTCAGGCATGGCTGGACGTAACATCAAGGGGAAACCTTTACCTTTCCTTTATACCTAGATCTACCTTCAGGGCACATGGAAGCAGGTTTCTAGATATGTATCCATAGCTGGATGAAGATTCTGCATGCAAGTGGGGGCCAAACGCAGTTGTATTTCCCTGGTCCAGCTGCTGGGCCTGTATGAGTCCAGGCCTATCAGAAAATCTGTGATGGCACATAGATTGTGGTTGTGGAAGGGTAGCCCCTGCTAGGTCATTGGCCACATTTGGTGCTCTTTGGAAAGGGCCCTGTGCCCAAAGCTATGCATTCACTGTGGGACTGGGGCCTATCAGCTGCAGATGTGCAGAGTTCTTGTTTCTGTCCAACCACACTCAGCCAAGAGAAGTACATTTGGGAAGGAAGAGACATCAACAATGCAGGTCTTTGTATTATATTTGGTGGTCAAAATCCATCCTGGATCTTCAGTTGTTATGGAAATGTGTGATCCTCTGCTTTTCCCCACAGAAGAGTTACTAATCAGCAATTACTATCCATGGTAACACAGTATTTTGCTTTTGTTAAGCTGCTCCCAAACCAAGCATGCTGAACAAATTTCTTGGCAGCCATATCCTCAAAATTTTGAGCAATATCTATATCTGACAGGAAGAAAATTGATGCATTCAAAACATGGTGCTGGAGGAGAGCTTTGCAAGTACCCTGGGGTGGCTGAGAGAAGAACAAGTGGATCCTAGATCAAATCAAGTCATAGTTTCCTTTAAAAGTAAAAATGACAAACCTGAGAATGCCACACTTTGCACACATCAGAAGAAGGTAAGACTCCCTGGTTAAGACAATCATGTTAGAGAAAGTCAAAGGCAGAAGAAAAGGAAGACCAAATAAGGGATGGATTGACTCTGTAAGGGAAGCTGCAGCTTTGAATAGCTAAGCAGGGATGTCATGGACCATAAAGCCCTAAGTTGCCATAAGTCAGAGACTTCAGGATCTGGACTGAATCTCTCGTACCTAATGCAGAGTAATGGTGGTAAAAGATGTAGTCGCCAGTAATAGATTTAGAGTAGTGTCTGTTTGTATACGAAAAGACTGCAGGAGAATAGTTCACCTTGTTGTGTCTGGGGACCCCTTTTTGATCTGTGCAGGCCAAAGGGAATCCGATGCTAACTTGTCAACTATTTGATTTTGTAGAAGGGCCCTTCTGCAAACAGTGAAAGCCGCTCAATTGTTATCACACTCACTCCTACGTGCCTTCCTTTGTAATTCTTGTAGCCCAAGGAAGCTGTTTTCCATCAGTGCTAAAGTTCTTTTTATCTTGGTTTGCTGACATTTTAACTTGCTATAAAATGCTTGATATAGCTGCCTTTGCAGAAGACTGGCAGGCCCAAGCGGAAGTTCAGTCAACGGCATCTGCCCACCATCTTGCCGTGAAGCCGCTAATTACCCTGACGTGCAAATTTGCCAGAATGACGTTAGTCAAGTATTTCCAAGGGCCAGATCTATTTTCTACCCTAGCAAAAAGGGAAGGCTGAAATTATTTGACAAATCTTTAGCTTTGAGTGCATCTGGCTTCTCTTGAGCAATCTTCAACTGGAGCACTATCTACATTCCAAGTTATGAACAAGCTTTGTTCATTTGACTTTGAAGCATCCGCAACTTTCTTACAAGCCAGGACTGCTTCACACATGATTAATTTTGCATGTTGATGCTGCTCTTGTGTAGAACATCAAATAGCCCTGGATGTGCGCCATCACGTTGCATGAATGGCCATGCCACATGAACGTGTTGTGGGAAGTGGCCAGCAGCGAGGACTCCCGGCCAAGTCACCCACCCATCAGTCTCTCTGGAAGCACTTGCTTGCAAGAGCTGGAGCAGCAGTGAAGGGTCCGGTGGGAACTGCCTGTGCCCGAGACTGAATGACTTCCTGAGTATGCTGTCCTGTATGCCAGGTATCATTTGGTCATTCACAAGAAGAGAAAATATGGGATGTAAATGTAACGTATAAATAATATTAGGTTTTCACAAGAGGAAGCAAGATGTTATAAAAGGTAATGATAGAAATGATATTATCTTTTTATTTATCATTTATTCTATTTATATGCTGCCCTGTCAGCCATGGAACAACTCACTGGAGAAGACCTGATGGTGGGGATGCAAAAGGAGAAGGGGACGGCAGAGGATGAGCTGGCTGGATGGGGCCCCTGGAGAGGTGGGTGTGGGCTTGGGTGGACTCCAGGGGATGGTGGAGGACAGGAGAGCCAGGAGGAATGTTGTCCATGGGGCGGTGACAGGTTGGGCATGACTTTGCGACTAAACAAAAAAACTGTCAGCCCTAAGGCTCTCTGGGCGGCTTACAACATAATTAATGAAATCAACGTTTGTTAAAAAAAATCTATCATATAAGAACAATACATACAGCAAACAACAATAGAGCAGTCATTAATAATAATAATTAAGGGTAAAATGAGATAAAATAGGAAGGAACAGATCCAGTTAAAACCACCACTAAAGTAACATACATAATTCATACAAAATTAAATAAAAATGGCAAAATTGCAGAAGGCAGCAGCTTTATAAGGAGTATAAAGAAGATGCCAACATCTAATGTCTGATGGTACCAAGTTCCATAGCCAAGAAGGCCCTGTTCCTTTCACTCCCCCCTCACCTCACTAGTGGGAGGGACACAAGAAGGGCCTCAGATGATGCCCACAGTGAACAGGGAGGTCTACAGGGAGAAAGGCGCTCCCTCTGGTACCCTGCCCCCAAGCCCTTCAGGGCTTTGCACTTCAAACTGGGCACAGATGGCCAGCAGCAGCCAATGTCGCCTGCGTGAGATTGGTGCGATATGCTCACGAGCACCGGCCCTTGTCAGCAGGCAAGCTGCCCGATTTGGCCTGAAGCTGCCAAGTCCAGACCATTTTCATAATATCATAAAATGGATCTCAGTTAATGATCTTTAGAATGCTGAAGGGAGGGTCTTTTATATTTTATAAATGAGAGCAGCAGAGACCAGAAACACACATTAGTGCAACACGGAGAGTTAAGATGGCAGCCTTTCATTCCAGTACTTTATTAATCTCAGTTCTCTCTTGGCAATTTGAGTTCATCCCTGTTGAGAATTTTACTCCGGTGCCTGCAGGATTTGTGCACTGTCAAAATGTGGACTCCTTATCACTGCTGCCTGAAGGCCCTTGGGCAAGACCTGCTGGATGGATCCCCTCTCCCTAAGCCTCCCTTCTTATCGCCCTGTCACCTTTCTCACTAAACAAACTTATGATCAGCACAAGTGGCTCCATGGATTATTGGAAAGTATATTTTAGAACGCTCCATGAACACATCACTGTAAGCCATCCTGAGCCGTTCATCGGAAAGGACGGGATATAAATGTTCTAAATAAATAAATAACAAGTTTATACAACTACAGGATAACAACATTGTGCCTGACTTTGTTGTTTTGCTTTTATTGTATTGTATTTTGGTATGACTTTTCTTGATCATATCCATAAGGAGAAGGGCAGTTTAAAAATATTTGTAATAATAAATAACTCTGAATTAAAACAACAGCAAACATTAATTGTGTAATCTTGCATAAAATACAACAGAGAGAGTCAATAGTAAACCACCCAGACAGCTTTGTCTATAGGTTGGTATAACAATGAATAATAATAATAATAATAATAATAATAATAATAATATCAGAAAATACATCTCAGCAACAGCCATACATGACAACTTAATTAATTAATTAATTAAAACATTTCTACGCCGCCCCTTGCCGAGGCCTCGGGGCGGCTTACAACATCAAATAAAATACAAAATACATTAAAACAATAACAATTAAAATATATACAGTAAAATAAAATAAGCCGCCCTGGCCGAATAAAATTCAATAATATTAACATTTAAAATGCTGCTTAAATAAAAAGGTCTTCGCCTGGCACCGAAAAACAAATAACGACGGCGCCAGGTGGACATTTAATCAAGCATAAAATAATTCAGTACAAGATAAAACAGTGGCATTATATACATACAGGGAAATATGTCTTTAATCTTTACTTGAATGCTTGCAATGATGTGGCTGTATGTACCCCAGTGGAAATAGGTTCCAAGTGGGATTCCACAAGAGTGGGGCCATGCTGAGAAAATCTACTCTCTCATTCTTCCAACCGGCCTGATTTCTCTAGCAGGTACATGATCAGCATCCCCACATTTGAGCTTAGCATGTTGGCACGGCTCAAGGAGCAGGTAGTCCTCCAAGTGACCTGCTGGCAAACCATTTAGGGGATCAAACCCAGCACTTTGATCTGCGGCCAGAAATGCTCCAGAAACTAGCATAACTGGAACAATATTGGTGTCACAAACAATGACCCCTCTACTCTAAGCAACATCTGGGCAGCTGTGTGTCTACAGCAGCTGGAGTTTCAAAGGCAGTCCCAAGCACAGCAGATTGCTAACCTGGATATGACCAATGTGTGCCCAACTGAGACTAGGCCTGCTCTTTCCAGGCAGGGTTATGGCTGGCATATTAACCGAAGCAGATAAAAAGTCCTTCCTAGACATCAGCACCGCCTATAGTTCCCCAGGTAGCACTGACTCCAGGAGGATCCTGAAGCTGCAAATGTGGTCCCTCAGGAGAAGCAACACTGTGCCAAGACCAATTGCAAAGCTCCGTCCAGATTGGCTGGTTTTCCTCTGCACAGCACCTCCTTCTTGTCTGGATTAAACACCAGCTTGTTCATCTTCATCCATCTCAAAACTGCCACTGGACGCCAGCTCAAGAATGTCCCCAACACATTCTCCTCCCTGGCATAATGAAAGGAGCTGCTCTGCATCCCTTTCATATCAGTGATACCTCCATCAGAATCTCGACACATTCCTCCTTGTAGCTTCATGTGGGTGCTAAAAAGTGCACGAAGCATCATGGAACCCTGTGGCACCCTATGAACCAGGCATGGAAACAAACACCTGACCTTCCTGGGTCCCAGTCTCTCCCTAGCACTACCCGCTGTCTCCTGGCCACTGACTGACTGGTGGCTTCCCAGCATTTTCACACTTTTCCCATTCCAAAATGTTGAAATGCCCCCCACCCCCAGTACTGGAAATAAGAGTTCTATGCTACAGTGTCTGGATACTTTTGGTGTTTGGGGGCCTGTTCTCTTTTGCAGTTGGCCCTGTGGAATCCAACTTCTGAATTTCTCCAGAACTGAATTTGGATGCAAGGCGTTCCCTGCTTCTCCCATAAGCCAAAGGCTAACGGCTGCAACAGAAGCCCCCCAGGACGGCCTTTTGGAACTGACCCTCCAGAAGAACTGGATTCTCCAAAATTTGTGCTTCCTAAACCAACCCAACTGATGCCCAGAAGACATCTAGATCAATGGAACGGAAAGCTACTGAAGAACTCCAGGAGAAGAAAGTGGGTTGAACTCCATGCAACCCATTCTCCAAGGCACAGCATGTATTGCCAATAAGGGTAACTCACAAGTCCCACAAATCCCCACTGCCATCTGTAGAGTGACTGAATGCAAGTTGCATTCTAGAAGCTTAACCAATTTTAGCTTTTCATATGGTCTAATTTCCACCCTTATTTTCAGGTATTTATTTTGTAGGATCATTGGAGAAATAGCTTCCATAAGTACAGACCATGAACTTTATGAACAAGCATGAATATGCATTCTAAATTATTGCTTCATCATGTTACAGCGATGAATTGGATTTGGCTTAAGAGAGAAATAAAGCACAGTATAAAAAAGACATTGCACTGTATTTTATATTTGGTGGTGCAGACATGTCTGTCTCTCCCCTTTGCTTCCCTTTCTTAAGTTTAACAGGTATGGACTCTTTGCCATGGAGGAGATTTTAGACTCAGGCTTATAAAAATGTTCTTGCTATTGAATGAAGAACATGAGTTACCCATTTGACCATAGTTACTTATAAAAAGGAGAAGTATTTTATATTTTTCAGTCAATATAATCCATGTATGTCTGCCAGTAAAGAAGCTGAAATATTTCCAGTTGTGGCAATTAGGCTGGCTGTAGCTGCACAGTGCATCTAATACTTGAGCTAACAAACCAACCCATCAGAGAACACACACCATAAATACACACACACGTGAGCACACACACACACACACACACGAGATGACATTCCCTTTTTCCTTGTTATGGATTAGCTGGCACGAACATAAAGGTTTGCATCTGTATTAAAGATGTTACTGATTGCTGCATGACTAATGCAGACCAACTATCATTGCCTGTAGAGAGTTAGTTCTTTGAATGTACTTTTCTTCACATCAAGAATGTACTTTTCTTCACATCAAGCTTTTCTTCACATCAAGAACGGACCAAGCATCTGCCATTAACTCATGAAAAAGCTCTAGTATTTCACTATAGCAATTCTGGGTCCACAAGATGCTTCTAGGAATTGTTGGCACCTACAGCTCTTCTATTAATTATAATTTGTCAACATCGGGTGTACAAAGTGTATTGCTGAACAATTTACTGATAATTCATCAGGCTGACCTTGATTATCCCAGGGCAAAGCAGTCCCTCTACCTTACAAGGGCTTCTAAGATCCATGGAAATTGAGCACATAGTTTTCCTGAAAGCAGGCACCCAGTGGGTGGGTCCTGTATTATTAGTTTTGCCGGTCTTTGGATGCTGTTTTACTTGCACAGTTGTTGTTGTTATTATTATTATTATTATTATTATTATTATTATAATAACATTTCTATGCCGCCCCTTGCCGAAACCTCAAAGGTATGGTTTGGGGGTGCTAGCTCCATATTTTGGGAGAAGGTGTTGCTCTTCCAGTCTTCACACTATCCAGGTTGATCCCACCTCTCTTGAAGCACGTATAAAATGGCCAGTAATCAATGCCAGCTCACTTCAGCAGGTTGATGAAAGGGGTTGGCTAGCCTGGAGGGCACTGGGGTAGGAGGTGCACCCCCAGCCCTCTGCTCCTCATTTCCATGTGCTGGTGCCCAAGGTCTTGGCCGGTGCCACATCCACGTGCAGCTGATCATGTGGTCACTGCTCGGAATATCTGGGAATGCTGCCTTGTCTGGTTTGCCCATCCTGTAGGTCTCTCAACACATTCAGGTGAACAAAGAGAGATACAGCGCTCTTTGCAGACCTGCCCTGCCAACATGGGAGGTGAGAAGGAGAGGGGAAAGGGGAAAGATCCACAGCAAGCTTCTCCCGTGTTGCAACTCCAACAGTACATGAGGCTGCTCTGCTGCTCAATTTCTGCTTCAGCTGTGCTGTCCGCCTCCTTTTCTTCCAGAATTTTCATGACCAGACTGGCTCTGGATTTTCTTCTCCTTGTGCCACAGTTGCGGTGCCTGCCACCAAGTGTGTGCTCAGTGGGCCCTGTCCCAACCTTCCCTGTGGCTGGAGATCAGAAAGGAAGTGTCCCATCAAGGGGCAGGCTCTACAACAGGGGTCTCAAACTCGCGGCCCGCGGGCCAATTGCTGGGACGGGTGGGGCACAGGGAAGGGGCCCTGCGGCCTTCAAAGCGCCTCCGGGAGCGACGCGGGATGAGCGGCCCACCACCACTGCGGTGGTGGAATACTTGATGCGGCCCAGCCTCACCCAGACTCTACTTCCAGCGGCCCCCAGGTAAGTGGAGCTTGAGACCCCTGCTCTACAATATGGGGCAGCAATTCAAAGATCCCCACCTGTTTTCCTGCCTCCCTCGCCACCCCCAAACTCTCTCTGACTTGCAAATTCCCATCTCTGTCTCTCCCCTCTAAAAAAATAAATCAAGCTTGTGACACCTTGTCATGCCTTCTTTGTCCTCTTGCTTAAGAAACAACTAGCTGAAATGCATGCCTACTCAAATAAATTACATTATCGTCTATGGTCACTAAATCCCATTGACTTCAATGAAGCTACTGCATGGCAAGGTCTGCACAGGAGGAAGCTGTATTTGCTTGCCCAGAGATAATGCAGGTGCTGCTCTCACTGGCCTGGAAGGAAAGGAGCAAGCAAGGGTGTCCTTTCTGTTTCTCCAAGATTTTTTTTGGGGCGGTGGTGAAGAAGGAAGCTGTAATCCCCCCATTTTTTTTTTTTTTTGCCTGTGCATTGCTAATAGAGCTAAAAGCAAACGCAAAAACACAAAAACAAGGGAACCTGAAAAGCTATTTTCCTGCTTTCCTGATGAAGGCATCTCCTTTCCAATTCCTCTTCATAATTTTCTTGAATAGTGACAAGCACCATCAAGTGGGTAAAAAGGTAAAGGTAAAGGCTTCCCCTTGACATGAAGACCAACCATGCCTGACTCTAGGGGGCGGTGCTCATCTCCGTTTCCTGGCCGAGGGAGCCAGAGTTTGTCCGCAGACAGTCTCTGTGGTCATGTGGCCGGCATGACTAAACACCAACGTGCACAGAATGCTGTTACCTGCCCACCGAAGTGGTACCTTTTTATCTACTTGCAATTGCATGCTTTCGAACTGCAAGGTTGGCAGGGATCAAGTGGGTAGCACTCACTAAATGCACTAGAGGATGTAAGATGTGGATATGGCACCAGCATGATGACATCTTAACAAAATGAGGCGAGGTGTTGATCCAGCCAGGGACAAGTGCTCTTGCGCTGTGCTTTCAGTTAGCACATCTGTGAATGCCTACAAGGCATGGCAAACTGCTCAGAAAAGCAGGCTGAGTTGTCCTGGGAATCAGCTGTTCTGACTACTAAGGAGTGACTTTAGATAAATGAATGCAGGTATCAATTCTTTTCTAAATATGCTGCATGCTATGGTTCCCTATTTGAATTTAATGTGTACAATTTGATATAATTTCAGTATGCTGAAATAATGCATGCATTTTTTTAACTTCTAAGTTCTAAAAGAAAATAAAAATTGTTAGATCCTCATGCCTTTGATGAAATGGGATTTGGACCATGAAAACATATGACACACTTACATCCCAATCCTATATATGTCCAATCCAAAGAAGCTCCATTGCATTCAGTGGAACAAATAAATGAATGTAGGACTACACCTTTGTGCAATCTCACGCTTGTTTAGGCAGAAATAAATCTGCGTGTTTCCAGAGTTGCCCAGCCAGCCACGCTGTCTGAGGAAGGTGGGAGTTGTCGGGCTGTCATACATTACGCTCTCCCTGTATTAATGCATCTGCTGATCATTTTGTATGTTTCTGTGGTTGCTTTAGTTCTTACTTTAAGCTTTGCTAATTCTGCACAAATGGCAGTGTGTGTGTTTCAGATAATTCAACATTTGTTTTTAAGATGCTGCAAGATAATTCCGTGTCATTAGATTTTATCCTGAGTGAAACACTGAAGAAGTATGTTGCAATAAGCAGTCTTAAATGTGATATTCCAATTTGGCTCAATGAAATGGAAAAAATGCATTCATTTGAATATGCTTATTCCATGTTATGATTCTCTCATTCTCTAAGTTATGTCTTTTTTTGCATTTGAGAATGGTGATGAATTATGAACGCAGCTCATTAGAAACCCGATGAGTTGCTTTCTTCTGAAGTTATCATAGCTTTCAGAAACATGAGTCAGGCATTGCTTTGTTTTTCAGGTGTGCAATGTCCAGGAAACTCAGGTTTCATATCAAGTCAGAGTTATAACTAATATAATGGCAACAGTGGAACAAAACCAGAGTCATATGCATCATTCTCTTAAAAAGAAAGCCTGGCTGTAAGGATTTTCTGAATGCAGAAGTTCAACAATATTCTGAAATGCAAGAGTTGGGTTTTCTTTCTGGAGTAACTCCTAGAGGCTTGTAGTAATCTCAGATCAGAGCTGAGAGGTAATACAGTGTGTGACCAGAAATCTATTCTCATTGCCTTTTTTCTTCTGAGCCCCTCTACAACCAGGCACAAGGTCTGAATATCTAGGAAAACAAATTCAACGTGTTCCGCTTGGGATGCCTGTGCTTGTCTGTGAACACGCAAAAATATTCTGTGTTGTCTGGGAATGATGGGCATTGCAGTCCTGCACATCTGGAGAGCAGCAGGATGGGGAAAGCTGGTCTTTGCTCTTGGGCAGCTGCTTGCCAGGGTTTCTGGCAGAGTCTTTCCCGGCTTCAGCTCAAGATGCCAGTGCTTGGATCTCAGACTCTGAATGTGCAGCACATGTGTTATGGCGCTGGGTGCCTCCTTTCAAAACCCTCCGTGTGTTTTTTCTCCAACAAATGGTCCTTTGCTTTCCTGTACTTTTCAGGCAAGGTTGATTACAGTCATTTCTTTGCACCCAAAACAACTACATTCATCATTGTCCTCCTCCTCTTCATCATCAGTGCATCATTGCAGATTAAAAAATTGAAGATGAAGAACAGTGACTATGCTGAAAGCACAATGTTAATGGGTAAATAGGTCATGTGCTGTGACTGTTGGATCATGAAGGAGTGAATATTATTTGTGTGAAAAAATTCTTCTGTCAATTTCCCATCCAAACCACATTCCAATCACTATAGGGTGTAGGGCATGGGGCAGCCCCTACGGTGGTCTGGGGCAATTGAGGAGGACAGGACAGAGACCAATTCTGCAAGCGGCAATTCCCCTTGCGAGCAATTCCCCAGTCCTCCAGCAAGTCCTGCACTGGATAAGCACACCACAGAATGCGGGTGCTGAGGAGAGAGGCAGGCATTTCCAGAGCCTTCTATGTGCCCTGTGGCCCCAGCCAAGGATTTGTTTGGCTTGTTTCTGCATTGACCGCCTGCATCCGCCTGCCCATAAAAGTGCAGGAGCATTGAAACCACATCCCGGACAGCCATGAGGGACAAATTTTGAGGATTAAAACCATACGATGCACTTAAGAAAACATTTGGAATCCGTTCAGATGGACACTTGGCTTGTTGTTAGTACATGATGTCCCCCTCAGCACTCTTTGAGCAAAGTCAGGAGGGCAAGATCCTGCCCTCCTCTGAAGCTCATGTTGGTTGGCAACTTTAATGTTGAGCAAAACAAATGACATCATGTCGGGGTATATATCACCTCAGGCCTACATGCGTGTCTGTGAAAGCTGGACCATAAGGAAGGCTGAGCGCCAAAGGATTGAGGCCTTTGAATTGTGGTGCTGGAGGAGACTCCTGCGAGTCCCTTGGACTGCAAGGTGATCAAACCAGTCAGTCCTAGAGGAGATCAACCCTGACTGCTCTTTAGAAGGCCAGATACTGAAGATGAAACTCAAATACTTTGGCCACCTAATGAGAAGGAAGGACTCCCTGGAGAAGAGTCTAATGCTGGAAACAATAGATGGCAAAAGAAGAAGGGGACGGCAGAGAATGAGGTGGCTGGATGGAATCACTGAAGCAGTTGGCATGAGCTTAAGTGGACTCCGGGGGATGGTGGGGGACAGAAGGGCCTGGAGGAATGTTGTCCATGGGATCGCAATGGGTCGAGCACGACTTCACGACTAACAACAACAACAACAACAAGGCCTACATACAGGCAGTCGTTTCAGAAGAGAGGTGGGACAGGGGAGAGCTCAGACAGCAGGGGCTTAGCTTCGGAGGTCTTATGGGCCCAGTCCCTGAAAGCACAGGGCATCTGATCCCTTCTAAATTATTTAGAAAGGTCTGGCACTGGGAAAGGCTTTCGGAGGTCTCGCCACTCGTTAAAGCAAGATGCCGCTTTACAGTGATGTGCTACCGCACTCCATTTGGATGTGCAAGTGGCACTTTTAAGGTGCCACTTTTTCATCTGACCAGTCAAGATTTAATTTGCACAGCAAGACCTGCTTGTTTGCGTGTTTGTCGGCCTACTTTCTTTAAAAAAGGCTGTCCTGCTCTTTCACTGCTAAAGGCAATGCCAAGATGGTGCACCTAAAATTATTAAAATGGTATAACTATAGAAATTAAGTAGAGGCACAGAATCCATCACAACAGCAAATAACCCTGTCCCTGAAGTCTCAAATCAATTTGTTCCATTTTTTTTTTTAATACACTTTTTCATCCCGAAGTCTACTCCCCTGGTCTCCCTGTGGTTGTGCTGGATGAAGCAAAACACTCTCAGCACATTCTTGAATGAAATCTCTCTGTTAATTACTATGTCATATGTCTGTGTCATTCTGCAGAGCTTCTACACCCAGCCCTGGTGAGCGGCCCTGTCTATCTTAACATAATCCCAAAGGCTGAGGAAGCCGCAGAACTATTTGGCAACTTGTTCACAGTTGCAGAAGGTTTCAGATTCTTTTACATGCTCCCCTGCCTTGGTTTATTCTTCTGGTTTCTCTTGTCAAATGTTGGGTTCCCTGTGCTATACCCTTTGGTCCCAAGCAATCAATCACAAGTCCCTGGAAAGTGCATACAAGACATAACTCTGTTGTAAGCAATCAAAGCAAGTAGGTATTGAACTGCTAAGAAGATCCTGCCTCTTTCAGCCAAGGCCATCTTAGGGCCTGCTCATTCTTTAGGAGCCCCAATCCTCCCCTGCCTCACTGAATCCACCTTCTCAGCACCACTGTCACCAACTGAAACTGTGCCCTCCTCACCCTTGTTCTCATCAGTGCTACCCGTGAGCTCGTGCTGGGCAGAGAGCACCTGAGCAGGTAGGCAGAAGCATTTGCCTTCTTCTTTCTCATCCCCATCACTTTCTGGGCTGGAGAGGGAGGCAGGAGAACACGCAGGCTGCAGTGTAGACGAGGAACAGCACGTTCGAGGGGCAGCGTGTCACTGAACCTTGCCGGACATGCTCACTTTCAACACCAACCCGCTGGATAGCTGTTGACAAGCTTTCCATCGTTGCTGCAATGGAAGAGGAGCAGCATTTCTTCTCTCCCTTCTGAGATGTGTCCTAGGATGGCTGCTACGAAACAGCCCATGGTGCAGGATATAGGAGCCCCGTTCTTACTGGGACGGGACCGCTGGGGCTGCAGCATCCTTGGGCTGATCCTTGCCATGCTTCCATCCTCAGTTCAACTGTAAGCTTACCCCTAGTGGCCCCCCGCAGTGTTGCAGCTCACACCTTTTGTTTCTGCATTGGCTCGGCTTTGCATCACATTGTAAACTCTCACATCTTTAGAACAACACATGCACTCCCATGCCTTATAGTAAGACTCCCTTCCTTATTCTTGAGGCTCATTTCATATTATCAAGATTAGCCAGCACGAGCCCTTGCGATGGAATGGGATGGGTGAGAGATCTTCGTGAAGAAGAAAGGCACCGCAGAACATATCGGGTCCCATTGCCAGCCAAAGCATTTCATTTCTATGGTTGCAAACAAAGAGAAAAAACACACACCCGGACAAAAACAAATCAGCATGCAAGCGTGGGGTGGGAAGAAGAAAGAGCCATGAGTCAATGAATCAAGAACACAGTGAACTGGAGAATTCCTCAAGTCATGGGCCAGCCCTGAAGTTGAGGATGCCAGAGAGTGCAAAAGAGTCGAAAACACTCACTATTTGCTCACACTAAATCTATTTATGTGGTTACGGCATGCCATCTGGATCCCTTTTATAGTTATAAGCACATTTGGGACTGTGGCAGGAGGAAAGCTTGGTAGGGATATTTCACCAATTAAAACAAAAAATAATAGCAGGACATGGCTTTGGGAAAAGCAAAAGGCAAACGCCAAAAGGGGTACCGTAGAATCAGCTGGCAGGATCACATATATTATATAGCATGCATATGCGCATGTGTATAAATGCATGCATGCACACACAATGCGGGCCTCATCAATAACCATCTTTCCTTTTTCAACTACAGGAAAGCCTTGCCTGGTCTCATGCACATCCGGCCACTTGGGACCTGAGGACATGTGCATTTGACTCAGGGGGGACAATGACGTCAGTGGCATTTTCAGAGGCACGTGTTTTCCACAGCTTGATGTGGCGATGTGCAAGGGAGCCAGGCCTCGACCCCACTCTGCAGCCACGGTAGGACGAACGCCTTGGCTTAGCAAGCCCATGAGCACGGCTGTGCACGAGGGGCACTAGCCCGGCCTCATCCATGGAGTTTTGCTTGAGTGCATGTCCGAGGCTAGAGAAAGCCCTTTCCGTTCGTGAAGTGCTTCCCGTGCATCTCCACAGCTGCTTCTGCCTTTTTTCTTTACTGCGGACTGGCGTCCATGCAGCCATGCGAGGAGGCTCTTCCAGATGGATGGCTCCTTGTGCTACCAGTAAAAAGCCATCAGTCCTGGGACCCCCTCCTGACTGGATTGTGAGTGCTCTTGGTTCACTCCCTTGCCGAGAGAGTTAGCATTCATTTCCTAAGAGGTTATTCTGCCAGGTTCACCACCCCAGCAGTTCATTCTTTTCCTTCTTTTCTCTACCTCACACCGTGTGCATCAGAATATACACAGTGAAGCTGTCTAATTGGGGCCATTTACACAACTGGCACAGTCCACTTTTGCATGTGTCTGGCGTTTTGAACATGTAAGCCCCACTCGGAGGTTGCGGTGTTATCTGAACCCTGGAGGCATGGGTCAGGTGAGGGTTAAACAATGCTGGCATAACCCATTATCTGTTTCAGGGTGATGCACGTGTCATTTGACTCTAGGCTTGTTTAAAGAACCCATAAGGAGCCGCAGCAGGTCATCCGGGGCCGACTGCTTCGAGTTTCTGTTCTTGACATCCTCTTCCATGTGCTCTTTGCACCAGCACCAATATTCACATGGTAAAGTAGGGCTTAGCAACCAATAGGGCCCAGGTGAGAAGTGGCAGTCCTTTAAAGCAACCTTGCTCCACTTGCCAGTCCAGAAACACGGAGGGGTAGGATGGTGAGTGGCTGCTGCAAATGGACTTGCCTGCAAACCACTCTGGCCAACTAGCCCAGCACCAGCAACCCCTGAAACTCACCCCTAGCCAGGGCATGTCCTTCCAGTCTTTGCAGACCATCAAAGCAGGTCTGAATAATCTGCACCATCAAAACAGCTAACGCTTTGTTTTAATAAAGCAATGCCGGAGCAGTTGCTCAGCCCACGGAGTAGCTGGCGAACCATCATTTAATCAAGAGTATTTCTAAGTGCGGAACCCAAACGAGGGAAGAGAAGAACCAAACTCGCTTCAGGGTGACACCAGGTCGCAGGCAAGCACAGCTGACATGCGCCGGCCCCCTGGTAATGACTCACGCGGGAGCAAACACCAAATTAGCGAGGTGGTGGGGCTTGAGACATAGCCGAGAGACCAAAGGGATTCTGGGATGGCCTGAGCAGGATCTGTTCCTGTCCAAAGAAAACTAACACTAGCAACACATCTGCTGGTCATTAAGGCGCACGCAGTGTGGCTGAAAGGCTTGGTAATAGATTTTAAATTGCATGAACAAATTGTCACTGGCACTTGCTTTCTCTTCATGACAGTGAGTAACAATAAAGCTTCAGCCAAGGTCAGCACAGCCAATATTTCATTTGGGAAGGTAGAACTGACCCTCAGCTTCTTTCTAGTTGAGGGCCAATTCATTATATCACCCACGATGAGCATCGCTGGAACCTGGCAGTGGAAAAGGGAGAGGTTTTCATCTTTTCATAATGATGTGTACCTCTTGCTTTAAAAAGCAGACGGTGATCTGTAACTAACTGGATGCTCCTAAGGCTGCCTTCCCCCACTTGGTGCCCTCTAGATGAGTTGGATTGCCAGCATTCCCCAGCTACCTGGGAGTTCCAGGTGGGAAAAGCCACTCTGAAGCTGTCTAAAGTGCGTGTCCAGGCGTTCCACAGGGCTGGGTGGAATTCCCACAGCAGGAAAACTTGAAATTCAATAGGGAAGGTAACTTAGAGAATTACTGAGTCCAGTCAAGAGAGAGAAATGGGAGCAGTGTCCCAGGGATTGCCAATTCTAACCGGGGCTCAATGAACACAACTGGTTTTCTTCCTAGGCAGGAGCAGAGGGGTTGGCCATTCAGGGTGAAATCAAAAGCAGTGCATGTTTTCAGCGCCTGAGAACATTCTAAGAAGGTTCTCACAACCACAGGGGAACAATAAGCAATAGTAGAACAAGCCACAGGTTCCGGAGCAGTTTGCAAACCAACCCAGCCACCCAACTGCCTTGCTGGGTTTGGGCATCTCAGCCACCTGTTCTACCAAAGGTAATTCTGCTAATTACGTAACCCAAGACTAGCAGCATGGGGAGGAAAACAAGCCACAATGGCTCGTTTCCCCTCTCTGATCACACAACCCGGTCACTGTCTTAAGGGACAGTTGGCTAATCATTTGTGAGTTCTTTAGGCTCAGGCCCAGGTAGGCATGGTAGGGCACCTGCTGAGGGCTCTCACCGCATCTCACCCTGAAGTGGCTCCTCCTCCCCATCTACCTGTTCACCCCTCTCCGCCTCTGCCTCTGTCCCTGGCCACAGTGGTGGTGAGAAGGAGCAGCAGCAGATGCTAATGTCCACGTACCTTCTGGCTCCCAGCCACTGATTCACCAAGAGTGGTGCCCGGCGGCCCTCCAGGGCTGCCCCGAGCATCACGATGTGACCATCCCCAGCAGCGGCAGGTGGAACAGTTCTCTACTCCTGGTGGCAGTTTTGGGTCAGTCTTCCTAGATACTGATGGGAGTTGATGGTGAAGGCAGAAGGGCTCTTTAGTCAGACCTCGCTGCCCACCTCGCTGCCCTGGCTGACATCACAAATTCACCATGCTCTTTTCTGGGAAGAACAGGAGTTCCCACAAGGGCAAGCAGAGATTTCTTCTAGAAAATTGCTTCACTGGGATGCCTGTCTAGATAGCCGAGGGCCCTAGGAATCAGCAAGCCCCAGTTAGACTTTCATTTCAATCCTTTCATCTCTCCCCTTTGGGTTTGCCTCCCAAGGAAGGTGGCCACCAAGAACAGTGCCAACAGTGCTTTCTTCCGATATCATGGCACGAGCTCACTTCTCCAACAGGGAGCCTTCCACATTTGTTGGGCTGCATCGTCAATAGGCACCAGGTGGGGGGAGGCCTCTGGAAAGTACCAGGATGGCTAGTCCATATTTTCACAACTTAATATTCATGAACTTACATTAACATCCAGCACGGGGTGCTCTTATGTAGAGCCTTAGCCTTGTTTTAATTGAACATACAGTAACTATATTGTTGTGTCAACTTGCATTGCTCATGCTTTGTTTATGCTCCAGCTTCTCACCAGAATGAAACCAGCTGCCAAGGGCTGGATCTGCTCACTCCCTTAAGGTGGCCTGAGCGCTCTGGAATTCATATCACCACATGCTTTGTTTTTAGGCCAAAAGTTCAGGCCAGAAATATTGATGTGATAACTACTCTTTCACAACCCATGGCATATCTTTTAGAGGGAACTACTCACAATAATTCCATCCCCTGCCCCAGTTGATAAGCAGTGAATTCGGAACTATTATAGCTCTGTTCAGCTGTTCAGGTGCATCTCTACCTGCATTCATGGAGCACCTGAGTTCCCTGCAGCGGAAGGCACCTATGGATGTAGGCATGAAGGGATCTGTGAAGGCCACATCCATGGACAGGTTCCTGATTTCCATATTCGGAGCTTTCCCATGCTATTACATGCATCAGCTCCATGATTCAGACATTTATTGGACAGCAAGGGAGAGGAGCAGAGCCTGTGGTGCTCAACCTGGCCTGTGCGCGTCCCTTGATTCTGCAAATACGCACACGTGAAAGGGCTTATGAAGTCCCTGGGGGTGCTCCACAGACCACAGAACCGGTCATTGTACAGGCAGCCTCAGGTACGGGCCTTAGAGAACATGCATGACTATAAATCCATGTCAACAGGGACCTAAGACAGAAATTTGGAGTTCGCTCGTCCTTTCCAGAAGCTCCAAAACCCGAGCCACACTGCGCCCCTTTCTCCTGCTGTGCTCATTGGCTATGAGGCCTGAGAGGCCCATGTGGTTAGCACTGCATCTCGAAGGTGGCAGGAAATGGTGTGCGTGAGCCGGAAATCGCCTCTAAGGGAGGTGATGGTGGAGGCAGGGGATGCTTTGGTTAGCATCTCACAAGCAGTCAGTTGCTGACTGACCAGCAACATCTGGGAAGGGGATGCAGTTGCACTGTTTCATTATTCGCACTGAACCCAAGGAAGTGTAACATCTTGTTCCTCCCTAAGGCAGAGGGATAGGCCCACTGCTGTTTGGAAGGGAAGGGGTGGGACCCCCTGGTGCTGCCTTTGTCTCCTGCAGAGACTGCACAACAAGGGCACTGAAAAGGTGAAGGCAGGGAGACTTTATATAACAAATGGATGCACAGCCATGTGATTACTGCAAAACATAAATTTAAAAAATCAGTTTTATAGAACTGCCTTGCCCAATTCGACATTTGCCAGATGTGCCAGTCTACAGCTCCCATCATCTGGAGCCAGCATGCTGGCTGGGAATGATGACTTTTGTAGTCCAGCTTATCTGAAGGGTGCCATGTTGGGGTAAGATTTGGGGTAGGTTGGGTAAGAATGTCAAGAAAACATCCATTTTGAAACAGCCATCAATGTAGCTGAAGAATGGGAAAAAACAGTGCTGTTTGCATAGCTCAGAAAGACTCCCTCTGGGGACTGCAGATCCGTAAAAGAAATGTCAGATAATCAACCTATCAAATGTTTGTGATGCCTCTTACATTCAAAAGCAGCAGCCTATTCACCAATATTCAATTGCAACTTCTTCTCCCATCATATGGAAATCTGATTCAATGATAAGGAAAAAATGTGGTAGTAAAATTGCTAGTATATTGAGAGAGCACTAAATCAAGCCTTGTTCATTACAGAAGAAAGACATGAAATATGGGATTATAGATAAAAGGCATTGAACTGGGCTCAGAGCATATCTAGAAAGATTTATTTAATGAATAGTCTTCTGTCTTGATGTCTGGGAAATGAATCGATCCAGCACAAAAGGATTTTCTCAAAAAAAAAAATGTCTCAGATTCATCAGATGCAACTCTAAAGTGAACATAGTTAATAAAACTGCGTGAGCTTAAGGACTCAGATGGAATTTCCTTAAAGTAAAGCCCTTTCCTGAAGGTGTTTCATATTGCCTCAAAGACAAAGGTTGCAAGCTGAAAGCTTAACAACAAAGCACCTGAGAACATTGGCCAGTGCTCTTTCTATTGGCTTTCAGTCTCGTGTTCAGTTCTAGAAGGACTTTGGAAGCAGCCACAGGCAGGTGGAGGCTACATGTCCAATTTCAGCAAGCTTTGGGGGTCAACTTGTAGAATAATTGGAGATTTGGGGGAAATGGTTCCATTTTCATTTCTTCGGGCATAATGAGACGAGGGTAGTCTATACCTTCTTGTCAAGGAATACCCCTTGCCTTTCTTAGCCACCAGAGCTGAATTTAGCATCCAATCTGGCGATCATTTGGTATTTTCCCAAACATTTGGTCACTTAGGGGCATTTCAGGGAAGGAGATGGTGCTCGCCACAGAGGAGGAATTATTTGTGGTAGTCACTATTCCAGCCATCCATGCTGCAAAATAATGCCATGTCCAGGTTTCACAGCTTGGAACAGCCTGTGAAACAAATGTAGTAATGACATGAAAACAAGCAAGCAAGCCTTGTACACTGATGGCACATTTTTTGCTGGGTTACTTTTGGACTGGTTGAACTTTACATGGATCCAGTAAATGATTATGCAGATTATGACAAGAGAATGTCCTGAGCAAACCCTGTTATGATGAGATTGCAAATTGTGCAGGTAGTGTTGTTATTCAGTGTAGTCACTAGGTGCCACTAGGCCTAATGGTACCGGGTAGGAACTGGGAGCTTCCTGATGCTGTTTTCTTCCTGTTTCAAACACCGTAAAGTTTCTGAGTGATGTTCTCAGTGTCTTGGGTGACCCAATTGTTTCTTTTTCAGGTTTCTGGGACAAAGTTCCCTCCCATTCACAAGCACTTTCCCCCTTCTGCCTTTTTTCTTCTCCAGCATATTTTCCTGGTGCTGCTACCTGGCTTTTTGAAATGCTTGTTTTACTGATTTTTTAAAACGATGTTTTCAAAATCTAAAGCTAAAGTAATCAGCGATGTGAGATAAGCAATTGTGTAATATTCCCCTGCAAGGTTCATGGGACACAAGTGAAGCCAGAAATCCATTTAGCTAATTGTACTGTGTGTCTTTATTTTATAGCTTTAAAAACACGCAGCACCAATTTGGCTTTCATTCCTCATTCCATTGCACTCCAGAAGGAGCAAATGGTGTTTGCTCATATCAAATGGTGTTTCTCAGGCATTTAGTCTTGTCATGTTCTGACTTGCATGTGGAAATTTTAATTACTAGAGATAGTATTTCATTATGACCTCTGTGCCCTGGACATAGCTTGTTTCGAAAGAGTTTGCAGATTGCATTCTCTGGAGGTCTTTCTGCCTCATTGCCCAGTACTGCTAGACAAAACCAGTCCCTTTTAAATGCATAAAATGTCCATAACTCAGGATTCCACTGTTAAAGTTGTACCTAGGCTGAAAGTGGAGGGCCTCCAGCTCACGGTTAACTCTGAAACTCCAGACTCTCTCCAGGCCTCATCTCTTTATTCTTTGGGGGCGCTGGCCACATCTGGATTTTTTCAAAAACTGGGTGCCATGGGGCAGGCTTGCCCATTCATAAAATGATGACTAGAGTGGACTGAACCATCACCGGAAGGTAAAATGGTAAGCCTACCATTTTGTACCTTGCCTGAGGACCTAAGTACATGGCAGACCTCCAAAACACAAACCCTTTTTTGAACCCAAATACAGTTGCTGCTGGAAGGCCATACTTCACTTTGCAGCAAGCATGCCTGCAGAGCTTTGAGAAGCGAAAGAGGCACCGGCAGGAGCAGGCACCATCATAGATGCCAGGAGGTTCCTGTGAGCACATTGTGCCTGTGAGCACCAAGCTGGAGACCCCACCTCTAGGCTGTTTCCTCAGGCTGATGCCCATAGCCCTGTTCCAGGTTACTGATAGCATTTCTTGTGCCCTGCTCCCCAGCTTCAGAGCTGACGGACAGAACTTTTCCATGGAAGAAGCACATGCTGGGGTGCAAATATTATTCTGTCCCTTCAGTCATGAACAAACAGAGCACCTCTGGAAGACCTGTGACACCACCTGCCATGGCCATGGCCCTCTGCTGGCTACAGCTGTGGCTGCACTGTGGTCTCTGAAGTATGTGGTCCTCAGCATGCAGGAGAAGTGCTACCTCTTTAGAGGCTGTGCTGCAAGGAAAAATTGACCCATGAAGGGTCTCTTGTCACCATGCCAGATGGTTAACCTGCCAGATTTCTGTGACGCATGCAGGTGAGAACTGCATGCAGGTGAGGAAGGTCCTAGGTTTAGTTCTGGGTATTTGATATTCAGACCTTCGTACCTCTAAGCAAGGTAGGAACAAACCTTGCCTGAAACCCTGGAGAGTGGCCGAAAAAAGCATGGTGGAAGGTGCCCAGCTAATTCTGAGCTAATAGCTCAGAATGCAATGAATGTGAGATTTTACAGCACCTTGTTCCTGCCTTTTATGTCCGGTGCATCACAATATAGCCATCTCTTTCCGTATTATCTGGTAAACAGCAACATTCTAATCTGACTTCAGTTTTAGGTACATTTTCAACAAAAGACAAAAGTAGGGTACCTTCAGATCATCAGGGCTGAAATCCTGAACAAAGAGGCAGTGTAAATTCCATTCAAGTCATTTAAGTGACTTAATCTTGCATGGAATAGCAGCAATTTTTTATTTTTTATTTTTATTTGTTGTTTTGAAATGGAGTGATCAGTTCTAAGCAACTGCAGAGAGCTTTACCTCTTGCAAAATAGTTCATACTCCCTGCAGTGTGTTTCTTGTAAAAGTTTGATAATTCTTTTTATTTAGGAAGATAAATAATCTGAAATGCCATATGATGATCTGAAACACTGTTTAAGAAGTGTTCAGACTATGAATGGAGACTGACATAAATATGTCTGTAATAATCATTTGGATTTTTTTTTTAAATTCTGTTACAATCTCATTAAATTTAAACCAAAAGCTCACTTGGCAAACAATTTAAAAATAGATACCGAAACCCAAGAATTCACACTCTTCTGTATTTGTTCTCATTACAGTGAACACAAAAGAATTCAGCAATTTTTTCCAGGTGCTTTAAAATAAAAATGGATCTACATTCATAGCTAGTTTCAGATTTTAAGGTAAACAAGGTGCTTGAAGAACATCATTTGTCCATGATATATCCCATCTGGAAATGTTTATTTTAAACACATCATTAAAAAGCAGCCAGTTTAATGTTTTTAAAGAAATTTCCTACCATGCTAAAAGCATTTAAAGGAAATTTCCTTTTAGCTAGAAGCACTTAGGGGTTTTTTTCTGTGCTCTAGTTCAGTGACAGGCACAATGGGGTGGAAACACAGATGTAGTAGGTGGGAAATACTTTACACATGGAGGGAAACGTAATTAAGGTGGAAAGCAGAAGCCTGAGGGGAAAAGCATGTTTGGGTATGCTGTGCCTGAATGTACTGTAGGCAATGACTGCGAAGACAAGCGCCTCACACTGGAGGGTTTCCCTGCCCAGATATCATTTCAGGGCTGTTCTGAGGCTCAGCCTTAGCAGGTGATAAAGTTTATCTCCCTCCTATAAGAATCTGGGCTAAACTGTCATGTCATTTGGCTGCTCCATTTAAAGATGGCAACACGGGGGCCATTTTGGACATTTTCTGGTGACACAGCATTTCTCTCTGGAGCCCACTGGCTGGTGCCTGCCATTTTTTCTTCCCAAAACCTCCAGAAATGATACTCTGTCATGATATTGTGCTGTCTACAAAAGTTTTGGGAATCAAAACTGGATATTGCCAACCCGAAGCCTTCATAAAATATTCTGGTGGCAGGTAGAAGTCCCCCTCATCTCAGTTTGGCCCTGCCGAAGTTTCTGGTCCATCTTCCCCTACCTAATCAAACTTGAAAATTTTACTTATTTATTTAAAACTTTTCTATTCTGTCCTATACATAAATGTCTTAGGATGGCCCAACACCAAAAGCATAGTATCACATCTATAAGGCAAGCCCAATTAAAAATAGAAATTAGTTCTTAAAATAATGGGAAGATAAAAAATGGTTTAGGCCTTTTTACTTCACATATGAGAATGCTCAGCAGCGGTAACACATTCCATCCCTTTCTTTCTCCAGATGTGGCCACAGAGACAGGTCAAAGGTTTGATGCACATAAATCCTGGCAACAAAGCACTTATCACGCTTCATGTGCACAAAGGACCTATTCATTTATTTCCTTATCTTGAGACTAAGGTCTGTTTCCCAAGGCTTGAATGCTTGCGGCATTCCATGTTTTGCATGCATCTCCTTGTGCAGCAGTGATGTCCCCAAAGGAAATGGACTCATGTGAAGCGGGGGTCCAAGTGGTGAAGTGACCAGTTGCCCTCCATGTGTGCACCTCTGTGTCAGTGCGCACGGGCTGCCCGATTCTGCCAAGGGTTTAATCTGTCCATGGGCCAGTTTGCATTATTCAGCCAATGATTGCTAAGGTGTGTGCTGCATGTGAGCCCCTTCTATGTATTGTAAACAACCTCTGATTGGCGTGATCAGAAGCTGTCGGTGTCATGTGCATACTGGAATGATGGGCAGTTTGGGGGCTTTGCTAAAGTCTAGGTGGGTCTAGGCTAGGTCCACAACATTCCCACAGTCCATAAGGGAGCTTACACAGTCAAAAAATTACATTCGTTTGGCAGGATTATTCTTGACAAAGCCCTGTTGGCGTCTATGAAATCCTCCCACCCACCCAATGCAATTACACTTAGAAGAAAAGCTTCCATTGGCACCAGCAGGAAGTTTTGGCCAAGCTTAGTTGCTATGTAAGGGAGGATTTGGGGACATATACACTGCATGCAGCGCAGAGACTCTCAACCCTTGCCAACTGGGGACACCCCTCCTCCTTAAATCTTCCCCAAATGTCAGTTAAGCTCCAAAAAAAGCTCCCATTTGGGACTAGTAGAATATGTTTAATGAATTTTATTTATATGGAGCAAAAATGTGGGGAGCGTTTTTCAGAATGCGGCTAGAAGAGCATTAATCCTTCCCTCCCCAAACACAATCTCCCTGGAAAATCACCTCCTGCAGACAATAAAGTTAAGAAACCCTTCAGTTGGCTCCAATGGACTCTCTGGACTCCAGGGAATAGATCCAGGGCTGTGGGAAATAATTTCTGGGCCAGGGGCCCGAGTGTACAGTGCTCGTGATAGAAACTATTACAGATGGTCCAAGGACTGTTGTGGTCCATTCATGTCACCTACAACTCACAAATTGCTGCCAGATGGAAACTAGGCTGGTTTACTGGCCAGGTTTGTCTTTTGTAGTGGAAAGAAAGGCATTGGCTTTCCGTAGCTTAAAAGTGTTAATGTGTTCGAAGGATGGCACCACGTTTTCTAGACCCTGTCCTCCTGGAATGGCTCCAGAGTTTTCCGCCTGCATGACTGGAAGGCAGATGATTGCGTTTAAGTGCGATGGAGACTGCCCTGTTGCCTTTCTGAACTTTTGACACAGGGCAGCTAACGGGGCATAAAAAATGTAACAGCACTCATCTTGCGGCCACTGCAATGAGAGTTACTGTTATCCAGCACTGGCACATTCTGGGACAGAGGCAGCTACTGCTTCTTTCCTTTTTCTTGGTCACGTCTTATTTTGGTGGCCAGAGGGCTTGACTTGATTGGCTAACATTTGCTGGGAACGCCAGCCTCACATGCATGAAGTTCTAATGCACTATGCAGTTACTGCTGTCCTGTGCTGAAGGGGAAGTGGGGAAGGAAGCACCAGGTATCATTTCTGGTGGACATCATACAAAATCAAATTAACTTTATTATTGACTAAAAGTGTGTGTTGACATCCGAACTTCCCTTGTTGCATGATTTGACGGATGGCAGCAAGGACATTCCACACATGAACTTGGTCTCATTTTCGGTGGAAGAAACCAGGTGTGAACCAGCCAAAGGTGGAGGGCCGATACACGCATCACTTTTAATGCATGGTATGAAAGTGCATAGAACCCTAAGTGTATGCACTGGTGGAGAAGTTAATTTAAAGATAAAAACATACGAAGAGCAATAAGAAACTTGCTTGTTTAGTACAGCATGACACAATTCAGTTATTTATATAAGAGAAAATAGTAGCCTGGGCAAACAGCCCCTATTCTTCCCATCTAGATTAATTCAAAACATACACCAATGTATGCACTCTTCTCTGCTGTATTACTGAGCTAATGTTGCAAAGAAACCTATTCCTAAGTTTTAAATTCATGCTGTTGGAGTTGCTCAGTCGTTTTGCTCTTATTGTTTTATGATTGAAACTTTACCAAGACTCCACAGTGTGCTGTAATCTCCTGTAACTTTCAAGAACTAAATAAGTTTAAAGGAGAAAAATAAGCATTATCCATTGCTTGCGGTCTCTGTTGACCCAGGATGTCTGGCCCAATGGTCCCTAACCTTTAATCCACTATTGACTGCCAAGTACACAATATTATTACTGACTGCCGCCCAAGCCCCAAGTAAAACATTAGGACAGAAAAGCAGTCACGGAATAAGCAATGGTGGGTTGGTTGTTCTGCAACCAATTCTGTGTCCCCAACTCATGGCTTCACCATGGGTTGTTTGCCTTCTCCTCCCTCGAGTCGTCTTCTCTGGGTCACGGTGGCAAGACTGACTTGCTCTCCCTCCCCACTGTAACTGCAAGCCATTCTTTGGCTTCCCATGGCTTTCCCCCCTTTTCTTTTCAGAGATCATGAAGTCTGGCTGACAGCTGCAGGTGACTTTCATGATCTCCCTATTGAGAGCCAATGACAAGCCCTTCAGTGCAGCTGTCAAATGGAGAGAAAAGCTGTGGTGAACCAAAGATGGCTCACCACACTGGCAGCGGACACCCAAGGGGTGCTTGGGTACCTGTCGCCATTCTCTGGGCAAGCTCAACCAGAGGAGCGAGGGGGGTTTGTTGCTCTTGCAGTGGCTCACTAGATGGCTCCTGGTACCCATGATGGGGTTGGGGGGCCTGGTTCAGAAGACATGGTAATTCATCATGGGTACAATGTCTCCTAGAACAACTCATGGGTCCCTCTTCCTGAACATAGATGCTCCCTATCTATCTTCAAGCCCATCCTGTTTTATTATCTATGCCTTTAGCACCAACCGAGTAGGAAATTACTCAAGTCTTAAACAGTTTTTCATTTATTATGACTTGTTAGCTCAACTTATCCCCCTGAAATTCTGCAGATTTCTTACCTTGGGACCTCTCAATGACACATGACATTTTCACACAAATTGCCCCCTCCCAAAGAGATGGAAAGGGTGAGGATGTGGATTATTTATCCCTCCCTCAAAATTTGAACAGCCTCACTGCAAACATTCTACCATTCCTTCTTCATTGCTCCAGGTTTCTTAATTGGAACACCTTTATGTGGCATGATATTTCCATAACAATTGCAAAGGGTCTTTTTTTGCTGCTCTTGCACAAAGCACATTGCATCTATTCAGCTGAATTTAGCAGGCATGTGTCCCTTAAAGGAGGCAACTATTCCTGTAAATTCCATCCTGAATGCCCACCTAGGTATTGTGTGCACCTGCCTGATTTTGGGTCCTGTCAGATTTCAGGCATGCACATGGGGAGGCTACTTATCTGGGCAAGTCTGACTGCTCAGATTCTGGAGATGGTTTTTGAAATGGTCCAGACTCCAGCTGCTTCAGGGTTATGAGATTCTACTGGAATTTGCTGTGCAGGACATTAGCCCAAGGGCAGATGACGGGACCGTTCTACTTGGCTGTGGGAATGCAGGAGTTGCAGGCCAAGGGAAGAGGCTTTGAAATGAGTAGTTTTCCTGATGGGGAACTCCCGCCTCCTGAAGGAGTAGACCTGGTCAGTAGGTGTCGTCGTTGGACGGGCATCCCATTAGGGGCAAAGCAGGAAGAGCAAAGGCATGCCTGCGTTCACAGTGCCCCTTTCCTGGAGGCAAGACACAGGAGGGTTCATACAGCAGAAAGGCTTGAGATTTCATGTTGTGTATGCTCAAAGACTTGAATGTAGCAATGCAAGATTATTAGCAAAGAAACGCTGGTGAGACTGATATTGCTTGGAGGGAGAAGCTCAGCTCATGACACTAGGCCACCTCCTAGGGGATCATAAGGACCCTTCTTGAGCACGCTCCTGATCCTGAGGAGGTGATACAGGCCTAAGCACTCATTCAGGTTTCTGCTATGAAAGAGAAGCTGTTTTGCCACTTGGCAGGCTGTGGTCCTACTGGCTTCCCTGTTAAAGAGACATAACACAGCACCACCCTTCCCTTCCCTTCCCTTCCCTTCCCTTCCCTTCCCTTCCCTTCCCTTCTCACACTTCACCTGCCCTGCAGTCCCAGCTGGTTGCTCCCCACAATTCAGTATGTTCTTCCCAGAAGCACCAAACACAACCAGGCCTCCCCCTTTACCACTAAGGTGCATGCTTCCTCCCACAACAGGCCCCACTGCATGCCGCCAGGTCCCGCTCCCAAACTGCATCTCTGCTCTGGCTAACACCACCCCTTCGCTACCCAGTTCTACACCCAAATAGCTAATTCTTAGGAGAAATGGTAATTACTCTCTCTGTTCTCTTCTCTGATTCCTTTTTGATTCCCAATGTGCTTCAGAACTTGGTTTTGGGCTTTTAATGGTCCTTTGATAAAGCACATGCCAAAAATGGGTCAGTTGATTCCAGTTAGCCTTGGATTTTCAGCATCTTGTGTGGAAAGAACTGTACAAGTGGGCAGCGGGTTCTCTCTTGCTGTCGAATAGGAGCAGTCATCTTCTTTTTCACCAGCTTCTGATTTGGAGAGTGGATCAGGAAGCCGTAATGCGAGACCCTTCAGGGGACCGTTCATTCATTTCAATCTCTCTTCACCATTTTACACAAGGTAAATGTCACAGCGTCGAAGAAGCTATCTGGTGTCAGAACGCCTTCTCAATTATTCAGAATCTATTTAAAGGCTAAACAAAATGTCCTGACTGCTAAATTATTAACCATAGTGTGTTTTTATGGCTTAAAGGACAGTGTGGTTAGGAATGCATTATAAAAGGCAACAGACTGCAAAGGCTTCCTGAATGATTACTTTTTCTTCATATCTTAGTCTTCCTTATTTTCAAGGAAAGCTTGTATGTGCTTGGAAGCAATTTTTCTGGATTGTCTAAAAGAGCTATGCTGGCCAGAGAGGATGGAGCTTACAGTCCAGTGCTTCTGGAGGGCACCAGGTTGGAGGACTTGGTAAGAGCAGAGGAACCGAATAATGTAAGAGCCCTGCTGGATCAGACCAACAGGTCCTCCAGCCAGCACTCTGTGCACAACCAGCTGCCCCTGCAAGTCCCATAGGCAGGACACAGGTGCAACGGGTCCCTCCTGCCCAGGCTCCCCAGCAACCGATGTACAGAGGCATGATGCCTCTGATACACTAGATAGCTTTTCTTCCGTACATTTCTCCCATCCTCTTTTAAAGCCATCCACATTGGTGGCCATCTCTGTATCTTGCTCTATCTTACTATCTTCAGCTGGACGTTTGGGACCCATAAGGGTACAATGCTACAACTACCATCCCAGTGGTCTACAACACGCTTCATAACATTTAAACCAACCCGGAGTATGGTTTGGCAAACACACTTGCTTCATGTCTATGTTGTCTTGTCTAGCTCATCTCAAGATTCTGATGAAGCTGCACTTATTAGGAAGGTAAGGCAAAGTGAAGTTCAGCTATGTGGAATGGAAGAGCAAGGCAAAGTCTGTGAGGATCCCTGAGTCACTGAGGAAGAACTGTGCGGAGCTTTCTGAGGATGGAGGAAGCCGTTGCCCATGCTGCCTGGACTCATGGCAGTTGCAGTGCAACATCTGGCAGGCCTGAGTCGGGGAAGGTTTGCTTACAGAGACCCTGAAATTACAGCATGGCCCTGTCAACACTAAGTGTCAAGTATTATCTACTTACTGAGAACTTATCCGAAGAGAAAAAGCATCTGAAATGGGGCAAATGGATGAGAAATTGAGATTTTTCTTGCTGATCTTCATACCAAGCTTGTCTTGATAGGTCACCATTGGTCCTAACATGCTATTTGCAAGCTAACTCTAGGTTAAGCACTTGATTCCTTTTAAAATTAAACAAAATTGCATGATTATAATAAAGCACTGCATTACGTTTTATTGAGAATAATATCAAGTTTCTTGATTTCATTCAAGTCTCACACAGTCATTTTAAAAACTTCAATTTTGTATTTTTTTTAAAAATCGCATTTCAATTCACAGTTTTCTTCACTGGTAAAATATGGACATCTTTTCATGCACCCAAGGGTAAAGCGAATTCCTTTTGTTTTTTCAGTAATTTCTCTTTTCAGTGACATGAACTATTGGTGAATGAAGATGTTGTGAGATGAAAATCAATGTGAGATGAAAATCCTGAAAATAAGTCAGCCAGAAAATAACCCAGTCCCAGAGCTAGTGTTTCCCTGCCCCAGCCTCACCACCAGCGCAAGCACTGCCTTGGACAACAGAACAAAGAGGAGTTTCAGCTGGGGACCAAAGGGCTCACCAGGGAGCACCCATGCTCAGTTCTGCTCCCAAGCACAGCTCTTCCTCCTTCCACATTGCTGAGTATGCCACTTCCATAAGGCCAACCCAACAAACAACCTCAAACGGAGCAGAAGAAATGATGATGGAAGCTGGGTTTGTGGTAGTGGTACTTGTGTGTGCCCAAGAAGATTGAGGAAGTTCCAGGAACATGACTTCTTGTTAACATTATTTATGCCATCAGCATATCCTTCTCCTTCAACCTCCCAACAGCCCCAGAGAAAATGGAAGGATGAAATGAAAGATGGAAGCCATTGTGGAGAATGTAATTTTCTCTCAGAGCTGTCCTCTCAGGCCTCCCGAGTTCAGGCCTGATCTCCAGTGAATGAACATCGGACAAAAACAGTGACTTGTCTGAGCAGAGATTTTGTACACAGCTTTCCCTGGTCCAAATTCAGGATCCAAACTGGCATGTGGCGAGTGTGCGTGGATTTATGTGTAGAGATACACTGCTGAGGTAGAACTGAAGTTTGCACTCTGGTTTTAAGAAAAATTGCCACTGAATATGGATTATCATTTTAAAAAACAGTGCATTCCAAATACTACTACAGTTGTTCTACAAATATGATGAATGAAACATAGACTATTTGGCACAGGTTTCAAAAATATGAAAATAAGATCAGAAATAGAAACCAATAGGTGATGAATATTCATTTCACAATGTTTTTGCGGGGGCGGGATTCACTTTTTGGGAATGTTATGCAAAGCCTTTCCTCACCTACTCATGAACTGTCTATTCTCACTCTCTTGTTACTACTTCCTTCTCTCCATCTCTTTTCTCCAACACTTGTGGCCTGTTCTTGTGGCTTACTCACCAAGCCCTTTGTCTTTTCACCATCTTGTACATGCACACAAACAATCACTGGTTCCTATTTAGCACATTGCTTTGCATTAATTTTTTATGCAAAATCTAACCGTAAAATCTCAGGTTTTTTTCCTGATCTTGACTGATACGGTGGTGATAATGCTGGAAGGTTCAGGTCCATATCCTTAGGCAGATGTTTCATCTGGACAAGGTTTCTCTTAACTTTACTAGTGTTGAAAAAGTCATCAGGCTTTTCTTTAGATTTCCTCAAGCTCCTCATCATAAGCATCTGCTGCTGAGCCACAGGAAAAATGGGAGGTCTTGAGCTCTTCACACAAAATGGAGGGGAGCTGTTGGGTTGTTGTGTTGATGCTGTCATCCAAGAAGTCTTTTTAGTGATGGGGTCCCTCAGGGATACCTGCCTCAGCTTCAGTAAAGGTGAAAGCTGTGGTGTTTCCATGATCAAGAAGGCAGAACTGTCTTTTTCTTGATATTGCCACATTGGAGCTGTAATGTTCTCTTCCATGGCCTTCAGAAGATCTTTTACTCTTGTTTCTGGAAAAGCCACTGGACTTGGATCTACAATCCTGTTCTCAGTTGCTGACCTCGGTGTTACTCTACTTATACATGACATGGAGGACCTCTGAGCTTGGTGGTTTATGGAATATGTTGGGTTATTTGCTAAAGCAGAAGGTGGTTTCTCTGCTAAATATGATTTTCTCACATCTGCGAAATTCTTAACATCTTCTATGTTTTCCTGTGGATTCAATTGAGTCTGATTTAACAGCTCATGTGAACAATTTTCTGGAGATTTAGGAGGCTCAAAATGAACCAATTCTCTGTCTGCAAACTTGGAAACTAAATAGAATATAAAACATATACAATCAATTCATGAAGAAATCATACTTGCCATAAAACAAGTATAAATATGTGTTCTTTTTTGTTTTTTCAATTGATATTCAGTCCAATTCTAAAATTCTGGAAATTGCTCTTGCATAATTATAATGCAATATTAAAGTGTTTCCCCCTTTCAGTCAGTCATTCCATTCCTCTGATGCCCAAAAATTTAAGCTGAAACCAGCTATGTCTTGGGGAAATGCTGCTGAGCCCCATGGCTCAGTGGGAGATGTTATCCTTTAGGATAAGACTTGGAATGCTGTCAATATGGGGTTGAAACCCAGCTCTGTATCTTCTTTCAGTCATATTCCAGGGAAACAGTGGAGAGTCTGAACCAGTGTTTTGGATCAGTGAAGGGATAAGATAGGGGAAAATGAACTGATACTTTAGACTGGATGGAAATGCTTTTGGTAAGAACAACTGACCCAAGGGTCAATGTTCAATCTGTTTTGGATGGGACTGCACTTTTCTTAAAGAAGAATCAGGTTTGCAACTTGAGAATACTTCTGGTCCTAGCATCGCTATGAGATGGCTAAGGTGTTACTGTGACCAGGAGCACACAGTTTATGCTTTAGCTGAGCTTTCTGATAACTCAGCAGGCAAAAATGATCTTACTCAATTCCCCTCTGCCCCTACAGTCCCCTGTGTGTGCCCTGAAAATCTGGCTTGAAGGGCTGAAGACCTGTAATAGCAATGAAATCAAGAGATAAAAATCTATAGACAGCACAACATTTTCTTTCTACCAATGGGAGCATTGTGAGAGGACCCTGCCAAGGGGTTGTTTCTGCCTGCAGAATCAAAAACACCAATGCCATTTCAGATGGCGAAGCGGGTGGGCTATTGGCAGGATTCGGAAAGATCCAAAGACAAAGATACTCAGCCAAACTAAGCTTGCTAACAGCTGCACCAACAAGAAATCCCAAACAAAACCATTGCATCATTAGGATTTCTTGCAATTATTTTTCATTTTTCTGCCTTTTCGTATCACATCCTTTTACTGGGACAGGACAAACCACTTACCATTTTTCTCCATAAATACCAAATGGCAGTGCATGTAATCCTGGGCCACTTGGGGCATTAAAGATGTAACTGATGCATATCCATTCCAGATGTCCCTTTAATGGAATTAATTGCAGGGACCCTGTTTTCCAATGTCAGCTTTCCCAAGGACACATGCTGAATGGTACACACATACTCCTTTCACACTTCACAAGACGCTCATGCAGTCTATCAGGCTCCTCATCCCCAAGTATAAGTGTAAAGTGAGGGTTGGTTCTGAGTTATCACAAACTTGTTAATTGCAGGTGAGAAATGATAATCTATTCCCCATGCATAATAATAATTCCCTGCCCCACAGTACCAGACGCCAGCAACCCACAAATATATGATTAAGTATAAAATGACATGTGAAAATCAGCCCTCCTGAATCAAACCTGTTTTGTCCTTCCTTTTAATCAAATCAGGCTCACTTCAACTGTTACGCTCAAGTAATATTTTCAGATGATCAAGGAAAGCGATGCAAAATACCTTCTGGCAGGATTTCTTGGTTTTCAAGGGTGATGGCAATTTCATCTTCCTGGATGGCATTGGGAACTTCTGAGTTCAGGACAGATGGAAATTCAGCTTTGCTGTCCCCATTTTCCAGCTTTTCTGCTGGAACCAGATCTATCTTTTGAGAAGCTGGAATGTCTGTCCCTTCCCGGATGTTTCCAGGAGGTTTGTCTTCAAGCTTCTCCGGTGCGCTTTTCTTCTGCAGACACAGCAAACACAGTAACATGACCAAAACTGGTAAGGAAGCTGAGGTGATAAGGAACCTCAATGTGGCAGGAAAGTTCAGATCGCTGACTCTCATTCTGTTATGATGGCTACAAAACGTCTTACAATAGTTTTCCTTTTCTTATTTGCAATTTGCATCTAGATGCAATAAAACTGGTAGTGTAAAAACCAGGATTGTTATACAAAAATATTGTGTTCCAGATACACTGGATATCCCCAAGTAGGGCCATATCTTAGAGCAATATTCACATTGTTTTTATAGCATTTACATCACTTGCAGTTTTCCCAAGTCACATGGCTTGATCATAAGAATGCAAGAAGGTCCTTTCTTGAATTAGACCAGGAGGTCTAATTCTTTCATACCAGGGCAGAAAATCTACTTAGGAGATGCCCTTGGGGACTGCATTCCAGTGCTGGGTAGGACAAAAGGCAACAGAACTGATGTTTGAAAAATGGGAAAGCAGGAAAAAGTAAAAAAATACCAGCAGAGCAAAGCTCTCACTGCTGGTTATTCAGCCTAAGGAGCAGAATTTCACCTTTATAGGAGTAAAAAAAAAAACCTGTGCAAAGGTTGGAAACCATTGGAGGAATGATGGTTGAGGAAAGAGGATGGGGAAAGGGAAGAGAGCATGGGAATTTGGAAACAGCAAAGACAGGTTGGGCTTTGGCCCCTGAATGAGACCCAAATCAGCTGAGTCCAGCCATCTTTCCAACAGCAGCCAGCCATCTGCCTCTGGGAGCCTTCTGGCCTGACTTGAAAGGGAAGATTATCCTGTGTTGCTTTTCCAGTATCTGGATCCATTCAAAGGCCCACTGCCCTGCACATGGAGGCTCCATTTAGCTACTGATCAATAGCCATGGATGGATCTATCCTCTGATACTTAATTTTTCAGTAAAAAGTACAACTTCTCCACTGCTACATCATTTTGGAGTGGCTCCCATATTTCACAAGTTAATGGCCTGTTATATGAAGAAGTGCTTCCTTAGGATCCTGTGAGTTATGGGGCCAACATCTTTTTCTCTGCAGAGGGGCTCATAATGACAGCAGTGCTGATCAAATGTCACAGTCAGGAGCAGACGCGCCCTGGCAGAACCAAAACAGCAGCACCATGGAGTAACTCAGGTTGGCTTCAGAGAGAGGCTGGATTATAATCCCTGTTGCCGGCATGGCCAATGGGGCATGATGGGAACTGGAGTCAGGACATCAGGAAGAACCCAGATTGGGGAAGACAGCTGAAAATTATTTGTGGCTGAACCCTTGAGGTACAGTATCAAACTGCTTGAAAGGGGATATCTAGAAATGCTGATTAGAAGGAAAATGCCGAGGGGTACATTTATGCTACACGCATGTGCCAGTTTTTATTTTATTATAAAATAAACACTTAATATTCTAAAATAAAACCAAGCAGTTCTCATGCAAATGTGTGTGTGTGTGTGTGTGAGGGAGGGAGGGTTAAAAAAAGCAAATGTAACAATCTAAAATAACAGCTAAAACTTTACTGCAAAAACAACAGTAAAACAGAGCAGTGTGTTTTAATGGTATGGCTTCCCCACCAAGAATCCTTGGAACTGTGATTTCATGAGGCTGTGCTGAATTTCCCATCACAAAACTGCAATCCCCAGAAAGAATTCCCATACTCAAGAAGATGAAGGCTGCATGTTTAACCCCAAGAAGCTGCCCAATGTGGGGGCAAATCTCTGGTCCATAGATCCCAGTCAGCCGTACACGGACTGGCAGCGGCTCGGCAGGGGCTTAGACAGAGGCCTTTCAAGCCATCTGCTGCCAGGCCCTTAGGACTGGAGACTCCAGGAACTGAGCCGGCCCCTCGGCACGCTAAACAGCTTTCTCCCTCTAACCTCTGTGCCCTTGAGTCACCGTGGCGCTTGCTTCTGAGCAAGCATGCCCAGATTGCATTGTGAATCTATAATGGGAACATGTCCCGTGACACCAAACCTGTTTTGTGCAAGCCACCGGTTTTATGGCAGAGCTTTTCCTTGTAGGGCAATCTTATTGCAATCTTTCTTCAAAACTGTAAAATTCATAGGCAGGCATACATAAAATTCATACATTCCACTTGCATGTATTTTTTTGATTTAGCAGGGTAGATAAAATTATTGAGACACCCAGAATCTGTCACTACTGAATATTTTCAAAACTTGCAGAACTGCAATGATATAACTTATCTTCCAGGATTTCCTGTCCTTGACCCATTTGTTTAAGGTTTGCTTCTCTTTTTTCCAAGGTATTGCTCTAACCACAAGGCATAAGGAGGGAATAAGATATGACATAAATATTTTTTTACTCAATGCAATCAAAGCATCTCTTAGGATTTTACACACTCCTGGTTAGGAAAACAAATTTTCATTTTAGATTTTGCAAACTGTCACCTTATATACAGTGCATCAGAAAACTTGCAATGGCCAGTTTTTATAGCCAGGCCTCTTAAGAGCTAATTGGTTAAGCACCTGGGCAGGAAGCTTTTTGGCAGAAACACTATTTCTGCGAGGCTTAAACTATAAAGTTTTGGATGGCAAATTGTAATCATTAGAGTTCTCCTTTCTACAACAAAACACATAAAATGCAGGCAGGTTGCTTGGAGAAATCACAGTGCATAAAAGGACAGGCCATGTTTTATGCTTATCCAATAATTTATGGCTCAAACCTGATCATGGGAAAAATAGGTCTTGGTTGCTTGCAATCATTTAAAAGCCAAATTTCCAGTAGGTTTTCCCACCAAACAAAATTACTATCATGCCTGAAGCTAAATCTTTTGTGACCAGCTGTTCACAGTCAGGATTTTAGAAAGTGAGATGTTAAACTTTAATAAATTGAACCTTTAGGGTCTTTCCAGACAAGCATTTTATTGGACAACCAAAGCACAGTTTTGACTTTGTTGATGTGGGTGTGGGGAGGGGAGGGAAATTCAATATCTTTCCCTGTGTCAACTGTGGGAAATCACATTTTTTCAGCATGAAAACTGCAATATTTTGGAACTGGGAAAATGTGACTGACTCTCTCTCTCTCTCACCTAGCACAACTATTGTAGTCAATAGTGCTGAGTGCACTGTAGTTAAGTTAGGTCAAGGGTATCTACTGTCTGGTGCCTGCCATCACTGATGCTTAGTGACACATAAGCCCCACCTGCATAATTTTACATATTTTAATTTTTAAAAACCTGCTATTTTATAATCTTTTAAACTGACTTCTCTCTGCTCTACTATTGCAGTACATCACTGCTCCCCTGTCCCACTCGGAAGTAGACTCCATAGTCTCTCTCTCGCCCCCAAGTACAGCATTTATCAGGGTCTCAGTTTGGTAGCCTGTTTGTTTTCTTTGCAAATGGTACGCAAAGCTTGATCCAGTGGCACTTGCACCACACTGCAAAAGAATTTCTGCTGACTGATTCATCGGCAATCCCTCAAACAGTTTAATCAGAGGCCTGGTTAAATGATCTTATTTTTCAAATTTAGAAGATAAATGTGCAGATTTATGTTTTCTTGAACCAGAGTTTTAAGTTCTCTGAGATCAGGGCATTTTCAGATACAACACACAAGAAAAGTATTTTAAGGGTGCAATGCAAAGCACAGTGAGAGAGAAGGTCTCCTATCCATGCTGGCTGGGAAATACTGGCACTTGCAGAACATTTTCCTGCCCCAAACATGCCCAGGATTGTACCTTAATGCATTCTAAACCAAAGTCAAATGCCAAATGGATAAAACACACAATCACCTCCAAAATGGCACTTTTCAGAGTTGGGAACAAAAGCTGAAATCTGGCACTAAAAAACAAAATTCATACAAATGTATAAATCTGCATATGTGTCACTTGATAACTTACAGGAGAATGAGTGAACAAGCAGTACATATGAGCTGGATTACCAAAGTTCAGCCTCTGGTGTTTACCAGTGAAGGCCTTTTCATCATTTCATATAATCTGTCATGAAATGTCACACTCACTGAGGACTAGAAACTTTTGGCCCAACAGATTTCCTATCTAACAGATTTCCTATGCAGCTCTCTGCAGCTCCCACTACTGTTAAAGGGTGTTGGGGAGCTCTCCAGGACAAATTTTGGGGATGCATAGGGAATGTGGGGCAGCAGGAGGCGAGTAAGGGCAAATCCCCTTAGGTAAGTGGAAGTCTGTGCAGTGTTACATTTAATTCTGAATATTGAAGATGGGTGGGTGAACTGGCAAAGTGTTGATACAAATAAAGGTGTTAATACAAATGAAATGCCCATATGTTTGACTCAACAAAAATCAAGGGGGGAATAAATTCAGCTACATAGTTTTCTTGATGAACCTTAAAGTCTGGAGTGATAGATATGGTATTTATGACACTGTAAAGGAAGTACAACTTGGGACGATGCATGACATTCACAAGGGAACTGCTTAGAGGTAATATCAGAGGAATTAACAAAATGGAGACCTTTTAACTTTTGGATTCATGCGCAAATAGAGTTGAAAGCACTCATGATTTCTGAATATTTTACTCCTCACTAAGCACTAGTTAAAAGGACCACAGGGACCAGATCTGCAGTGGTTGTGATATGGACAAGATGAGGATAATAGAAGACTTCAGTCTTTAGCTTCTAAGATTCTATTTTTTAAACATCTGATTCCAATGCAAGGGATTCTTAAGTTGCTCTGTATTATTCCCATTGGGGCATTAAGATGAGCCTGGATAAATTTCATTTTGCATTTTATTTTACAACCCAAATAGGAGCTTAGTGGAAGTATCTGGCTCTCTCCCTTAGCCATGCCAGAACATGAAACCCCATGAAGGATTATTTGAAATAATAATTGTGTGTGTGCATGCGTATGCATCTGTGCACATGAATGATGCTTAATTGCTAGCCAAGTATTCCTGAAATTTCAGTCTTAAGGAAAAATATTACTTCAGCATAGGAATGCACTGGAAAAGTTGTTTAGCTTATTTGAGGCTTTTAAGCTGCAACCCTACACCCACTTACCTAGGAGTATGTCCCACTGATCTCAGAGGAGCTTACATCCTACATCTGAATAGCTACATATATGATTGCATTGCACATTATTCATTCCATAGCACCGTGCTGCAAATTTCTCATTTGTTTCAAGTGTCTTGAGCATTAATAAACTCTCAAGGAGTTCATTGTCTCTCTCTCCCCTTGCCCCATACCACACACAGACACCCAGACATAGCAGAATGTCTGCGGGTGAAGCAGAGGTTGAGCAATATGAACTGTCAAATGTAAAGATGGATTTCTGGTACTTCCGAAATCGGCTGCAAAGATTGTCTTAGCCATACTGATACCTAACATGTTTTCAATGGATCTATCTACCCTACTTTCATCCTGTATCAAGATGTTGTCATTGTCATTACTCTGACATAAAAATAAGAATTAGGTGTGATCATTTTCACCGTGAACAGCTTCATTCCCTGCTGTTTTAACCCTTGTCACCAAAATATTTTCTGTAATCTAACTAAATCCCATGAGAGCCCTGTAATATCACAAAACCTCACATTTACACTGAGTGAAATAAGCATACAAAAGGTTTATGTAAGTTTAAAACTGCAGAACTCAAGATGCAGTGTATCCTGGGTTGAAATCACCAAGTGCTGGCTAGACTAATGTTGCAACCCTAGACACACTTACCTGGAGCTTACTTCTGAGTCGATATGTATGGAATTGCATTGGGTTTTGTAATCTTAAGATCCTGAACTCCATCCTGAATCTTATCCATTAGCAAAACCAAATGCACAAAATCACCCAGTACAATCATTTATAAAGTAGACTAAGTCTGGTACCCAAAGATTCAGAACTGGAAGCAGAAGTCAAAATTCCTCAACCACCTTTCATTTGCCATTACTGGCCCCCTTGTTTTGATGGGATACAGGATAAAAGATAAACCCCAAGCAAGCCTTTCAAAGACAACTGAATCTCAGTATAACATGCAGTATAAAATTTCCACTTAGCCAGAAGTTTACCACTGTTGCATCCCAATGACCAGAAAGGCAACAATTTCTGATCTGCTCGGCCCTTTGCATACCCTCAGGTAATAATAAAAACAGAGTGTCCAAAGTCACGGAGTAAGAAGTCCATCTCATGCTATCATTTTTGTTACAAGAGTTATTTCTGGAAGTGCTCTGGTGAACTGACTTTATGATGTGAGAAACCTCATGTAATTATACATTTTTCCCTGCTAACTTTAGGAAAATCCTGAACTGTCCAAGGAGGTGCAGAAATTACTCTTTAGGATTCTGTACCCACCATATTAACAAATTAAAATTTTGCACAGAAGCATAACTGTTCAAGTCAAACATATCTGACCTTTATCCAAAATAGTTTCTCCCCAGAGTTAGCATTCTAGCATGTATCTTTTGTTGTGAGCTGCCCCAAGTCTTTGTTGTGATGGGGGCGGCATAGAAATGTTTTAAATAAATACATAAAATGTATCTGTCAGTCCAAAAATGTTGGTGGGTTTTTTTCCCCCCAAATATTTCCAACTCCATTTATACTTTAAAAGTTAGATTTTGGCTTCCTGTCTGCCTAGACTGAACTGTTTATGGCTGCCTTGCTAGCCCCTTAATAGTGATGGTTACCAGTGGGGGGAAAACATAAAGATGTCTGAAGTACTTTGGCTCTAAGCAAATTCTGTTATAATCTAAAAGTTGGGGTTGGGGGGTTGTTTAATAATCCCCATATATCTCCATTAAAAAGTCAGGGCTAAAATTAAATGTGAAATATAGGCTTTGAAATCCAACATGAATGACAAGAAGGAGAAATTCTTAAAACAGTTCAATTTGAGGATATGGCCTACTTCATGCTTGGTGTTTCCCTACACGGAAATAGTATTACTGTGTTATTATTTATGGAATGTTACCTTTCCATTGTGCTAAAGAAAGGTCAGTGAAGCTTACAAGGTTTAAAAGCAATTCCAAAAGACATAACATAATTCAGTGAAAACAAAAACAAACAGTTCCAAAAAAATGATCAAGCAGGGAGCTCAGAAAATCAATCATAAGGCCTGGAAAATATTTGCACAAAATGAAACAAGATAACCTCTGTGTTTGACAAAAAGACTGTTCTAGTAACAACTACATACTGCCCCTGGTAATCTTAAACACTTCCGTTCTAAAGGAAACGAATTTGTTGAATAATGATACTAACACATGCTTACATTGTCTATGGAAGGGACCTTGTTCTGAGGCAACAATTGTCTGAATGGCACATAGAAGATAGCCGGGTTTGACCACTGACAGCTTCAAGTAAGGCTGGGCAAGATTCCTGCCGAGACCCTGGACAGTCAGGGATGAACAGAGTTTGGGCTCGGGGGATCTAATTTGTTCTTATTTTTTACCAGAAACCTGAAATCCAACAACTAGGACCAGGTGCACAATAGTGGCTAAGCAGCAAAGGAACTGCTAAGCTAAGGATGTGGTAAAAATCTGCAACAGAGTCAAATAAGTTCAGATTTTTATTGTCTGGCACAGATGGACTTTCCCTGAGTCATACAGAATTTGTGACTCTGCCATCCATTTTGTTTTACTTTACAGAATATTGAGCAAATTTATAGAAAACAAAGTTTTTTTTAGAAATGATTGAAAATGTGTATCCCTATCAACACTCCCCCTCCCCAGCTTAGGTTAAAGCATCAAAATAAGCATTTAGGGAAAGGTGTTTCTTGGGAAGTATAAATTTGCACAAGTGTGCACAAGCACAAGTGTAGGAAATGGCAAAAATCAGATCTCATCAACAAGCAGATACAGAATGAAAGGTGCCAGATTATCTGTGAGAAGCAGATGGAAAGGTTTTAACCAAATCTGTATATCTCATGCTAAGCACATACTTAGTCTAGAAATATATTTCATTTCCAGAATTGAGCTCCTGGTCTTGTCACAAAAACACACTCCTAAGCCATCACCGCAGCCTAATTCAGAAGGATTGGGGGTGGGGGAAGAATTATCTCTGTTGTAGTGGTTAAAGAAATGGAAGTCAGAAATCCATGTTGATTGTTCATTAATCAACCAGAGCTCTACCATTAGATCTCAATCTTCCCTCTGATCATTCCTGATGCAGAAAATCCTAGGCTAGATGGACTGATTCAGTATAAGGGGTTCTCCGATGCTCCTATTATAAATATAGCTTTGCTGTCTGACACAATACCCATATTCCCCACTCCACCACCACTAAAACATCCTGCTGCATAGTTGAGACACCTGTGCCTGCTTTCAGTGACCCACTGCTCAATTTATGGAGGCACCTGAAGCAGGTCATTTCATCCTGCTTGATCATCAAGCTGGTCCAAATATACAGCAGAGCATTAACTTAAGTGGGCTTTTCCATGGCATATTTATTGGGAGCTCTCCTGCTGTGAAAAATGTGTCTACCCTGTTTATAGATTTTGTTAATATTGTCCGCACCTCAAATTTAAAGGCATTTTCATATGTTAAGTCTTGCCTTGTTACTACTCATTGTTCATAGAAGGGAAAGAGGATAGGGATGTATTTGCATGCTGGATGTGTAGGTCTTACACTGACATTACACACTTGTGTGGAGCAAGAGAAGAGGCCAGTAGTGACCGGTCCCCTTAGTATAAAGGAGAATACAGTATTCTGTAAATAATAAAATAAGAAAAATAAAAGGTGGAGTCAGAGTTGGACTGCAACTCCCATAATCCCCACTCACTGGCCATGCTGGCTAGGGCTGATGGGAGTTGTACTCCAGCCACTCTGGGGTGCAGCAGGTCACCTTACCCCTGCTCTAGTCAGTGTCATTCAGTGCAAGCACCAGGAGTTGTACTCCAGCCACTCTGGGGTGCAGCAGGTCACCTTACCCCTGCTCTTGTCAGTGCAAGCACCAGGAGAACTCCCTACAGCATTGGCACTGATTCATATCCCCCTGCAGGGCCACACTGACAAGCCAAATAAGTATCCCTGTTGTGGACAATTGTTGTAGCTTCCACAGAAATACCAGCTGGGTAGCTTCACGTCCACCACATCTTTCCAGCATCCTTAGGTCAGGTCTTCATGGCAACTGAGCCAGCAGTACCCTCACCTTTGCTCATAAGCGTCCACTGCCATGACACAGAATTTTGAGATACACCCAAATATTCTGTCTGAGGGCAGGGCCCAACAAATGAGCACAATCAGCACAGCTTCCCTCATCCCCTCTACAAGCAAAATCTAAGCAAAGGAAGGATATGCTGTAGACCCTAAAAATTAAGGAGACAAAGCCAACTGAGGAACATCAGTTCAAAGCCCTTGAAATGCTATTCCATACTCATACTCTACTCCTTTCAGTAGGGAGAACTTTAAGGTAGCCATGTGTCCTCTTTTACAGAGAACAGTCCTCTTCCTGAATGGCTTTTGGAGGATAGGTCATTGTTAGAAGGTATCCTGTATGAAAAGGACTGTCACCTCCAAGGTGTGTTTCAAGATAAGAAGGAAAAGGCAGGAGCCTTCAAGTTGTCAGTCGTGAGTGGCAGCGGCAGCAGCTAGCCTGTGGACTGAGCAAGCTGCCTGGCCTTCCTCACTAGGAGAAGCATTTCCCTAGTTGCATTTCTATTTAAATTAGAGCAATTGTTTCCAAATGCAAACACACATGCAAACATTATGCAAATTTATCTGTGTGAACAGGAATGTTGGGATGCAGCCAATTTTGCCTTTTTGGGTGATGTTCTTTCTCTTTGGAGGCAATTTCTAAAGTGCCACCCTAGTTGGTTTCCTTTGAATGAGTTCCCAGGAGATTCATTGGCAACTTTGATATTTACACTTATGAGGAAATGTACAGGCTGATTGACAGCTTACTCATTTCAAGGGGCACTGAGCAATTTCAGACTCCCAGGGAAATCCTGCTAGCTCTGACTTTCCCTCAAACTAGAAAGTTTTCACAGTCTAAATTACCACATTCCTTAGGGTAAGTAAGGGGAAATCCTAAGACGTTCCCTGCCCAACAAAAAGATGTACCTGGATGAGATCTGGCCAAACAGCATTTCGTAGGGGATATCATTCAGCTATTTGCTCAAGAACAGACTAGCTCATTATTACACAGTAATTCATTCACACCTCACCTTCACTGGCCTGTGTTCCTTTTGATAGCGCATTAGTTTCTTCAGTAATAAATAGTAAGTTGCTGTTATTGAAGATGGTTTGTTGTTTATCAGGAGACTGACAACATTTGAAAGCTTGGATTCCATTGTCTCCTTCATGTAACTCAAAACAACAGGATTCAGCTCATCAGGATGAAGTCTGGAAAAGAAGATGCTGAGATAACAGCGATCAGCAAACTGCTTTGGCTTACATTGGAACAGATCTGAGGAAGTGAATCTATTTCCCCCCTACCCGGATAATTCTATTCCAAATTCAAAATTGGCACTTCCTTCAAATTGCTCTTAAATATCCCAACCTGCTTGTAAGCCCCTGGACCCTGCCTCACCCACGCTTTTCCCCAAACCTGTAGGATAACACTAACAGTGGCAATGAAGAAGTCACACTGGAGACATCTGGGTGCCATCTCTTCTGGTCTATAATCTCTAGAATGCCTGAGAACAGAGGTACTTTGTTCCTGGAAAGCTCTAGGGAGACTTAGTGTAGGGAGAATGAAAGATGACTGCTTTGGGTGCTCATCCTCAAGGACTGCTGGCTGGACTTCAGAGGAATTGGAATCTCAATGTGAAGCAGATGTGAGGGAGCCTGGGAATGTGGGCCAAGCCGAGACACTGAGATGGGGGAAGCAGAGACATTTGTCTCGAGGCCGGACTCCCCAGGTGGGCAGGCTGTCTCTGGGAATAGCCAAGATGTGCAGATGGTGGGAAGAGCTGCCATGACACATCGCCAGCCGAGGAAGTGGCCCCATTAGAAGATCAGCACGCGGAAAGGAAGTGTGCTCGCTTTCAGAAGGCCCTTCCTGAAGGGATGGGGCCCAGGCATGCTCATAAGGTGAGGCCCTGGAGGTGAGTACTGTATGGTTCAACAAAGTGCCTTGTGAATGCTCAGAGACTCATTCTGGGTGCTTTGTGCTTTTGGGGTCAAGATAAAGAATACTTTGCAAGGAAAACCGCCCAATGCCTTGCCTGATTTGACACTGGAGAGGAGCTTTGCCATCTACTCTGGGGCTGCTCCTCATCCCCCGCACATTTCCATCTGCACACTTGCCTGTCCCCCCACCAGGGAGAATGGGTTTCAGGGAACAGGGGGCTGCACTTGTGGAGACGGGACACGGCTGCACTGGACTTCTGGCAGCATACTTTCTTCCCCTGGTTGTGGCCTTCATGGCTGTTCAGGGCCAATTGGGGTTAGGTTGGGTCTGGAGACTTTCTCCTTGCCCCAGATTCTGTGTTGGGCCCTCTGGGGATTTTTACTGAGGGTGTCTTAGCTTGGGGTCTGGTTTTAGATTGAAGTCCAGGCCCAATTTAAGGTGTTAACTTGGATGCATAAAGCCCTAAAGAGTTAGGGCCTGGTTATCTGAAGGAACGTTCCATATTCACTTGCCCAAGCCTAAGGTTGTCCAGGGAGGTCATTCTTTGGGAACCCTCTTTGAAGGAATTTAGAAGCATGGCTACATGGAGAAGGGCCTTTTCTGTGGTAGCGCCCCAGCTTTGGAATTTGCTTTGCAGAGAGGTACACCTGGAGTTGATGCTTTATTCATTTTGGTGCCAGGCCAGAACCTTTTTATTTACTTGGTATTTTAAGGTTTGATGGTGTTTTAAAGGTTAGAATTTTATCATATGTTTCACATTGTATTTTAATTGTGCTGCTACAATTGTGAGCAGTCTTGAGACTCATTTTGGTATAAGACAGGATATAAGTCTTTTCAACCAACCAACCCACCAACCAACCAACCTGTCGTTTTTGCATGCACCAAGGAGGAACCCCAGCTCCCAACACTGGGAAACTTAATTTCCCAGGATACCTAATGCATATTGTGGATGTCATGCATGATAGAAACTACATCTCTCAGGGTTCCTAAGCACCCTGTCTCAGCATGGTATTCAGCATCTAAGATATAGCTGAATGAACTCAGCAGTATTCCCAATGCCTTAGATAGGTAATTTCCAAGGCTACTGATAGCCACAGTGTGAACTCAGAGCACTTAGAGAATATTTCCCAGGCTGTCTGGTGCTTTGGTCCCATCTGTCTCAGTGCTGGGGAGTGTTAGATGTCAGGGAGGAAGAAATGCATGCCGCTTATATTACAATCAAGACTGAGAAGAATTATTGAGGAAGATTGCTCTTGCTTTTCGCATGTTTCAGTACAATGAGCTGGCCAGATTCCTATTCCAGATCAAGTTTTGGCCACACCACTGAAGATGATGGCCAGCATTCAACATGGGGCTCACCAAAGCCTAACTTTTTTGTGGGGGTTGCACCTCCCCGCTGCACAACTTTCTTTCCAGCAGAGTGGCTGGGATCCTGGCAGCATGGCCACTACTATTGCGGTGGCAGGTGAGGCCCTGGAAGGTTCTAGACAGGCAGTGTGGCTCCCAGCCCTCCAAAGTTGCCTGCTCCTGCCTCGGAAGGCCTCTTTCGGTTGACTCCATAGAGGGAAGTTCCTTTTGTTCTTGAAGAACAAAGATGGAAGTGGTCAACCTTCACCTACTCCTGTTTGGTGTGCAGTTCTGGAAGGTCCTCTCTGAGCTTATGGTTATTAAGCATGTAATGGTTGTCTTGGTCTTTCCTGTAAGTTGGAAATCTGTACATACAGTTGTTAGTCCCCCACAGTGCACAGAGAAGCTTTCCACAAAACTAGACAATTATTTTCTGCCTAAAATGTCTGTCTTCCTGCTGAGGAGGACTAAGTTCATCCCACCCCTCTTGTCCTTCTTCTGGCAAGAAAATACCTTCACATTCCAACAGGACTTTGATGTGTAAGCAGTTCTGCTTGGTTGGGTGCTGTTTTCATTCTGTTACTGTTGTGTTTCTGATTGCATTTTCAAGGACTTATTTTATTATTGTTTTACCCAAATCTTATCTATAAATGTAAGCTGCCTTGAATGACGTTTTTCCTGGTAGAAAGGTGGGATACAGATCAAAGAAATAAATATTTCAGTACCTAATTTCTTCCAGACAGTGCAGGCAATACTGAATTATTTTTTATTTAAAACATTTATATCCTGTTCAATATCAAGGGTCTCAGGATGGCAATACAATGGGCAGCATACATAAGTAGAATATAAATATATAATAAAACCATTATCAAAACAACATTAATCCTTAGAATATTGGGAAAATGAATTAGATGCTCAGCCAGAAGCATTTTATTGGCATACAAAATAATTGTTGCAGTAAGTATCCAAGAAGGACCACAGCTCTGGCATAGTTCCCATGTCTCCATCCTTGGTCCAGACAAGAATAACCTCATCCTAACTGCAGCTCTGCTGGGGGAGAATTTTCCTCAAGCATTCCCCCCCCCCAAAAAAAATACCCACAAATGTCAGGGGAAGATGAGGCTAGGGGCTTCCTCCCTAAAACCAACTATTATAGATGGACTTTTGTTGTTGTTGCATTGAGAAGAATTCAGTAATGTGAGCCCCATCCCCAAATACAGATGGGCTCTCGCTGTCAAAAATAAAGGCACAATCCTATGTTCTCCTGATATCATCTGAGTTCCAATGACCTCAAAGCTGAGACTCTGAAGGTGGAGCCTCTGCCCGGCCCCTTGCACAGCCTGTGCAGAAAGAAGCAGGCCAGCTGCCCCCACCTGGTCGCGACTGGGCCCTGCAGGGGGGAATGTGCCAAGAGGTGGGAAGGGAAGAGACTGGAGCTTTGACCTTAGGCCAGTCCTGCTGGTGACCAGCCTTCCTCCCACCCCTCCCTGGCATTTCTCTAGATGGCTCCAAACAGCTGTCCAATTAAAGCAAGCAAACAAACGCAATGCAAGGTGGAGATTCCCGCAGCCATGCCTCATTCCGGGCACAGGATGCAGGGGAACCTCCGAGTCCAGGGACTGATGTGTTCTGAAGACACGGGAGAGAAGACTGTGCCCCCAACATCTCAAAAAGTGTGTTCTAATCAAGAGCTTGTGGAGTGCAGTAAAGTTTTGACTTCTCATTGGAGAGGGATACAGATAAGCCTTATTTTGCTCATTCTCCCTGCCCCCTTCATGGAATTTTGCAGACGATCCAGGTGGTGACATACTTAATTTGTGGCCCTCCTGTCCTTTCTCACCACACCTTCCACCTTTCTTCATACAGACATGCCAGTGAAGGAGGAGAAGACCGAATTGTAGCACAGTGCCTTTGGACTGGCATGCTATGAGCCCTTGCTCAGGAAACACCCAAAGATCTCTACTCAAAATATAGGGGAATAGAATCAATTTCTTGAAATGCCACCTTTTTCTTTCTTTCACTCATAGGATGGATCCTGACTATCCTATTATAGAGCTACCACTAAAACTGGTTTTATGACTTTTTAAATGAGGGACTAGAATTACTTAAGGTTCCGTTTTCTGTTGCTGCTTGTTTGTTTTTTAAAGTAAGGCCTAGAATGAATGAAACTGGCCTTAAGCCCAGGAAATACTACTCATGACATGGAAACGAAGGCATGAGAGTGAAGTTTGGAAAGTGTTACCTGTTTTTATATGTGAACAAGTTCACTGATTTCCTGATATTACTGTCATTCAGCCATTTGTCTTTCATGGCCTCTTTAATAGCAGGTCGCTTTGCTGGATCAGGTTCAAGTAAGGAGTGCATAAAATGAACAGCTCCTGTGCAGAAATGCCAACAAAATGGCATTAACTACAGTAAAAATATGCAGGACACCATAATTTCAGAACATTTCCCCCCTTTCACCAAAGAGCCCACAACAATAACAGGGAGGATGGAAGAAATGCTGCTTTTTACTACTGCACCATGGCACCAACAATACGTCACTGGTACAGCCAGCCCTGATGCAAATATTCCTAACGCAAAAATATGTGCTCCTGGTTTGGGATTTTAGGATCCGAATGTATTTTTATTTTATTTTGGTACAAATGTTCGTCTCTGTTTTTTTTTTAAAATAAAATATTTCTATTCCTAAGAAGATAATCTTGGGCATGAGAAAATTGTAACAATTTCTGATTAAAAGTGGCATTGCTCTGGGCTGACTTGGGGAAGGAAAGGCCACACCTGCTCCTGCTAAGATCCAAAAGAAGAAAAGTCTTCAGTGCCTTCAAGGGTTAAATAGAAGAGGATGTAGCTTTTATGGAGGAGACAACATCTGTACCTGCTGAAATACCTTCTTGTATACAGCTTTGTATATGCAAAGTACAGGAGCCCTGTTCTCTGTTGTACATGCTGTGGGTCCCTATGGCCCAGGGACAATGTGGCACTGCCAGGTTTGTTACTCTTCCATTCTCCTAGGCCCATTACTTGCAGATTTGGGTTGGCTGTCCAGGTTACCTGGGAACATCCATTTCCTACCCAGCCATAATTCCAAATGCAGGGATACCCCTTTGGTGAAAGCTGCCATGCCTAGTTTTTGCAAACAGTTGTGCCCAAATTGTGCAATGGTTTTCCTAATATAAATAATTGGATCATTATTTTCACATGTATACACATTTCTGTATGCTCCAACCTTGAAGATACAGCTTTTTGTAGGGTGTTTCAATGCAAAATCCAGAGATGTGTGAATCCTGAAAGAAAACTAACTTTGTATGTATATAGGATCATTTAATCTAATTGATTAGGTGACTTTGCATTATATGTGAACTGAACAATTCCCTCATCCCATCCTTATTAACAGATACCCAGCACCTGTGCACTGGTAATTACATACAGTTATTAGTTTGCTTAGAAAGTTTTGGCATTTAAGTTCTACTGCACTCAACAGTGTAAAGTGGGTCTAGTCAGCACAATGGCGCAGGATTTTTTCATTTGTTTTGCGAAGGGAGCCAAGTGGAGGCTGTTGCCCTGGGGATTCACACATGGAGCAGACTGCATATTTCTGCTTGCTCTATTGGGAGCTGAAATGCAGCTAGTGCTCAGCAATACCTTCCCTTCACTGGGCAAGTGCTTGCTGTGGCAAGGTCACTTGAGTGGTTTAGCAGTGGCTGGGCTTTCTGATGGGGAAAAGGTTACAGGAAGGCCTGAAGGTGTTTTGAAACAGACAAAAGACTAATTTCAAAAGGAAACACTAGACTAATTGAAGGCATGGCCAACTTGTTCTACTGGGTCCAAGACACTACTATCCCTTGAAAATATTGATGCAATTGTGACATTTTTCTTGAGAAGTTGTGCCACATTTTATAAGGGCATCAAACAATTACAGGTACAGTTGAGCCATAGTTCAGTATTTTAAAGCCCCGTTCATGTCAACAAGAGGATTAAGCAAGGACCTATATTTCCCAGTGAAAATGAAGGGGCGGCAAAGTATTTAATTCTGTGTGGAACATACCCCATGTATAAAATACAAAACCAGGAATGGTTTACCAGTGGAAATGTTGGGTGGAATGGGATTCATTTCACCATTAACCATCTTCAGATGAAGTTGCTTGATATTAAAGGGCTCCACAGTGAAGGGTAATGTGCCAGTGAGCATGGCAAACATGCTAACTCCTCTGTCAAGGAGAAAGACAATGCAGAATAGCTGTGAAAATGACATGCAGTATCCACCTGTGGTATCACATTTTGTGTTGCTTATCAAAAATGAAGGTTATATGCTTCCCTGCGCTACTACTAACACATAGGAGAACACACAAACATGTTTTCAATGGTAAAGAACAGCACGGCTGTAGAACAGTTTTCTACAAAGTAGTCCCTCCTTCCCCACAGGGACCACCATGCAATGGTTGAAAATGCTTTTTGTGGCATATTCAAAGGGGCATGTTGAGTGACAGTGCAGAAAGTCTTAAACATATTAGCTTGAAAGATCTTAGAACACTGTACTGTGCGTGTTTACTTACAAGTATGTTAAAGGTATGCAATAAGTTTTACTCTCTGAAAGTGTGATTAGGATGGGAGTTTCATGAAGACACGGATGCCCTCAGCCAGTAAGATTCTCTGTGTAGAATAACAATATGGACGTCAGGGCACAGTTCTAGTTTATGAAAACCCATCCTGTGCTCAGTGAAAAAGTAAGGGTTGCATATGGCAATTGACAACCCTTTGCAGGAAGCCTAATTATGTATGATGAGTTGCATGATGAGTCTTCCTGCCTGTGTCTCAAGATCATCTTTAGAGTCCATCTTCACTGGCCCACCAGCAAGGACAATAAGGTTGGTATGCACTAGGAATCCATAGAATTCCCTTCCAAGATTGATATAGCTGGCCACAGCTGTGCCTGCTTTAAATGGATTATAAAAATTCAACTGTTCTCCCTGGCTTTTAATTGAAAATAACTATGAAATCGTGTTTCACTGAAACCTGTTTTATTAAAGTATACAATTGATTAATGTGTCAGTATTGTTTTGCTTCTGTAAGCTAATGCCTTGCAAGCCAGCAAAGAAATCAGTTTAATCAGTAAAATAATAAATAGTACTAACTAAAAATCACATTAGTCAGGAAAACAAGCCACTTAAAAAACACACACATAATGGATTGGAAGCTAATGACAGATTAATATAAGGAAGTTCATGAAAGGAAAATGTATCCTCCACTGTCTTCCCCTTACAACCACCTACACCCCACAAAAGCCTCTCTAGAGAGTTGTGGGGTGTGCTTCTGCGCAATGGGGGATCTGGCCCCGAGTATCTGCTGAGGAAATGGGGAAGCACTTCAAAGCAGATGTTGTCCCATCCCATCCCCTCCCACCCCACATGGCAAGGGCTGCCTGGTCCTCCAGACAGGCTTCTGGGGAAGAGCAGGGGGCTGAAGGGGGAATGGGAAGCTTCTTAAGTTATCTTAGGATCCAAGCCAATGTCATTATTTTTCACAGAAAATGCAGCCTAGCTTTTGAACATCAGATTTAAGATGCTTTGGAGGACTGCAGTATGATTAGCTTTCATCCATCACCTGAATTTGCAAAACACCAGTTTTGTTCCAAGAATGCCACCAATTTCACTGGGATGGAAGAATTACAGTGTATTGCAGCTGATAAATCTTCAAGCTGCATGTCTTGTCGGTTTCCAGCCACAAATAAACCTTAAGCATATTGTTGGTCAATGCTTGGATGTTTGGTATGTTGTCAGTCTTGTATGCTATTTCATAAACCTGCTGAGGTTGGAACGCTTCCCTGCCCTCACAATTTCCATGCATTGGGACTTGTACATTCCAGCCGGGTGATGAAAAGAGCTATTGGTATAACCCTTTTCATATATCTCCAACACCAAGCAATTTCACATGTTCAGTTATTGCAGTGAAAAAGCTATTTATGCCTCAATGAAATGTTCCTAAAATTAATCTAATATTCTTCCAAAGTGTCATAATTTTTTCTGAGAACTCTTGGGATATTCTGGGAAAAATATAATTGTCAAGAACTGGCTGTGACAAGGGGGAAATAGATAATATCATTTATGTGGTGATTTTGAGCAGGAGATAGAGGACTTTGAGCTTGTCAGATTTTTTTTTAAGTAGAATCCCAAGATCTATCAACCAAAGGTGGAGAAAAATGACAAAAACCTGAAATTAAAGGGCAGGTGGTAGAATTCCTGAACAGGGTTATATTTTTGTCACCAACTTAACATGCACACATACAGGCCAACAGGTTCAAACTGGCTTCCTCTTCTAGGATGTACATTTAAGGCTACTTTGAGGGTAGAGCTTTCTACTAAGTAATTTTCTGATTTGCTAGCTTCAGAAAAAGGGGATATCACATCTATTGGTCTCACCTAAGGGACTGACTTTTACTAACTGGATATTCCCATAAAAGTTAGAGTTTGCTCACTTCCTCAAAAACATTCCTTGTAAAATCTAGTCCATCAAGATGTTTCTCTCAGAGCATCTTTTCTGCAACAAACTCTACATATGCTCTGGAAACCAAGACTGTGCTAAGGTTTGTAATATGTAACTAGCTAAATTAGACTAAGTTTGTTGAATTCGATTTAGAAATTGTGTATGGGACTGTTGCCTTCTCTTCTCTCCACTTCCTACTCTTTTTCTCCAAAATAAACTCTTTATAATACTTGGACATTATGCCTTGTTGTTTCAAAAGAGACATTCTCATTAAAATCTGTTACTTACATGAAGGGCTGCATAATTACCAAACTACCACTTCTGCTTGCAGGACTTTCACAATGTTTTTGCTGCGTTCTCCCTTTCTGGAAATTAGGCCGCGCCCCTGCCCCCAGGCCCACAACCCTTCCTTTTAGTGTGTGTGTGTGTGTGTGTGTGTGTGTGTGTGTATTTGTGCCTAGAGGTGGGCCTCTGGCAAAGGGCTCAGAAACATCTCAAGCAGTGGGACAGACTAGGATGTGATAGGAAGTAAGCAATCTATATTTTGGGGGGGTTGGAGGGAAACCTTTGTAAATAAGGGGTTTCTTAGTAGGAAGAGCCCTCTGTCCTCTCTGTATAGAGTAATCTTGAAGTAGGAGAGTGGAATACACCACTTAAGGCTACAGAAGGGAATGTTGTTCTCTCACATTAAATACATAGAAACAGAGAGACTTAGAAGCGGCCTCCTGGGTCATCTAGTCTAACCCCCAGCTCCACTCACGACATGCCCACCATGTGCATGTCCAGCAAACTGTCAGGAAGTACTTCCTGGCATCCAAATTGAACCTTGGTTCCCTGAGCTTTGGTCCATTGGAATGTATCCTGCCCTCTCCTACAGGGGAAAGCAGAACAGAACACACAGAAGCCTCCTGCATGCAAATAAAGTAGCACATTGGATAGGAAGGCTGAGCTTAGCTTTGCTCCCTGCAATGCTGATATATTTCAGGCAAGCAACTTTTGAGCCCAGGAAGCATGAAAAATGCGATTACTCATCTGCAATCACCTGATGCCATTCTATCACCTCAGAGTTCTGCCACTGTATGAGCCAGGTCTCAGATTCTTAACAACACCCTTGTATGGTAGACTACTATTATTGCTTCCATATTACTGATCGGGGTTGAGGCTGAGAGAGAGTGGCTTCCCTACAGCTGTTCAGTGAGGTTCACTGTAGAAGTGAAATCTGATTCAGTAGCTTAGCTGCTCCGCTGCTCTATTTTATAGCTCTCTACAGTTTCTCCACATGAAAAGGAAATACAGGGGTTGAATTCAATGTTAGTCCTACTTAGAACAGACCCAATGAAATGAATGGGATTAAAGTTATATTACTATTAGAGTCAAACCAAAGAATATAATGAGTAGAAGGCCACTTCTCAGTTAACAGTAGCCCCTGAAAGGTATCACTACCTCATCCAATATGCATGTAATAATACCAGTGTGCAAACTGTGACTAGGAAAAGTTATATTTATCTTGGCCATATTCATATGAGCTGAAAAAGCTATTTCAGGTATGTGACCCAGAAGCGTTTTTGTATTGAACATGGACATCATTTTTCCCTGCAAGAAAAAAAACAGCATGTTAACTAGAGGCAGTGTCAGAGAACAGCCCGGTAGGAGCACCAATCTCTAGGGAGATCTCTGCCCCCTCCGCTCTCCAAGGGCACTTGCTGAAAGAGAGGTACTGGGGCCTCCATGGGCCCTGTTGCGCTGGAGCCCCCGGATTAGCTGGCTTTTACTCCCGTGCGCTTCACCTTCCACTGCCCTTCTGCTGGGGTCTTTCAGCCTGAAGTATTTTTCTGAAACCAAATGCCCTCCTCTCCCCTGCCCATAGACCTCCTTTTATAAAGGGCTGTCCTTAGCGCACAGAGTCTTTAGAGCAATGTAAATTGGCATATATGGAGCTGTGCATTTTTATTTTTTATTTGTTGAATGCTGTCCTGTGGGCCTGAGCATGGGTCCTTTTTGTACCTAGATACATCCCCAATATTAACTGCTTTAGTGTCCCTTTAAAATGACTGGCTATCCCTTTTTTTTTGCACTGACAGCAGTTGTGCTGGGGAGGGGTCTTCTGTCCATTTGCACCAAAAACTAAGAAGGTTACACAGCATATGCAGCACTGCAGGGTTCTGCACGTCCCCGAAAGAAATGTCTATGGAGTGGAAGAGGAGGGGGAATTCTTCAGTTCAGAGAAAGCCTGTGAGCTGAAGCATTTGAACTAGGATTGCTTCTAATCTGTTTGCAGGGAAACATCGGCCCCCAAAGTAAGTGACTGGATAGGATCTTCCTAATAGGCCTGTTACTGAGCATCTTGCAGATCTTCAGAGAGGTTCTAAGCCTCTTCTTACAACAATTAAAATGGCTCTCTGATGAAGCTGACGCTTGGGTTTTATTTAATGTGTTGTTTAAAGTATGTTAAAATACTGATGGATTGTTTATTTTACTATGTAATTTACAGGTCATGTTGTAGTTGTTGTTGTTAAAATGTCTTAGAAGACTTTTGCAAAAACAAAAACAAAAACAAAAAGACCCAAGGAGACTTATAGTAGAATTAAAACAAAGAAAAAGCAAAGCAGATACATCAGTTATCCATTGAAATGCAATCGCTGCATAAAATGAACATATCATTGACACACATTAACAGTCCTTCAGTCTGTCCTGCCAGCAACCAAGAGAACTTTGCATAAGGGTTTTGGTCTGGAGGTTTATGACAGGAATTGTGTCTAATTTGATGGCAGGACTGAGCCAGAAGTGAAGGTACCAGAGCTCCCCAGAGGAAGAACAGGCTGATGCAGCACCGATGGGTTTTGGAAGTGTGGGACAGTTGAGTCGAAAACTCCCTGATGTTTGGGATGAACTGAACATTCCAATGGTGAGTTAGCACTTTTGAATATGAGGTGGAAAGAAGGCCTTAAGCCCTTACTCCCTTGTAACTAAGTAGTTTCTCCCAGACAACCAAAGTTCAAATTTTGATTTCTCTCCCAAGTACCAATATTCTTCCACTCTCTTCATGGAGGACAAAGCTTTGGCAAAGTGGGAGATTCAGACCAGCCCTAAGGTATTCCTTTTTGTGAGATTCTTCCAACTCACTTTGGATGGCACTATAACTAGATTAGCTTTGGAGGCACCCCAGTGTGCCATTACAGATATGCAAAGCCCAGCTGGGGATTGCCATGGCTTGTTGTGCCATCTAAACCTGAGCAATAGGGGCTTTTGAGGGTTAAAACATTTTTTCAAAGACCACAATCTGTTCTACTGTTCCATACAACCAATGCAGGGGCTTACATATTCAAAATGGTGGCTGGCACACACCACAGGTCCTCATGGGTAAATTATCCCACAATGGGCTGTCATACCATGCAAATTGCCCCCCATCTCATAAAAATCATACTTCAGACAGATTGTTATATATATACTATCAATACTGTGCTCATAAATGACTGACTGCAAATTACGTATTTCTACAAGTTCTGATAATGGACTGAGCATTCGATGCATCTTGTAGCCAATTCCTTGTAGCCACTTCATGACAACACTGGCACTTTCAAGTCCACTTTGGTTCTCTGAAAAAGTGATTGCGTGTCTTTAGCTTGCTCCTGATTCGCTCCCATGGAAATGGCTTACCAACGACTTTGTGTTTTTCAATAGTGCCTGTCATTCTATGGCAAGGATGCTAAGCGTGGGCCACAGAATGGCAAGGATATAAGAAGACAGTCTCCTGGGCAAACCCACGTGATTCAGGGTGCACAGTGAGGGTTTCTTCCATTTCTCAACTGGCTGCAGCTATTTACACCACAGTCAATGTTCTCCAATTGTCAAAAGTATTGATTAATTTAATTGATCAAATTAAATACCACATAACAGGCTACAACAAAAAGGAGACCGAGGAATACTAGTTTGTGCATAGCAGCTCCCTTTTAGAAATCCAGCCCAGGCCTTGAAATTTCCCCTGGGCGCACCTTACCTAGTTTTCCTCAGGCAAAATGACAATAATAGCAATGGTGTGAGAGATGGTTACTATCATAAAGTACACCGTATCTTAAATATGCTGTAGAAGTGATAAAATGATTAATTAACTACTTACATGGACCAGACATCCACTTTTGGTCCATATTTTTTGTGAGCCAGGAGTTCTGGGGCTGCATAGGCAGGACTGCCACATTGTGTGCTTAGCAGTTCTTGAGAAAGGCCTTCAGATTTCATGATGTTGCTCAGGCCAAAATCTGAAGAAACGCACAGAGGAAATCCAATATTTACACTCAGAGGTATGTGCCCTTTGGGACTCCGTTAACTATCGCTCTGAAAAGGTCTAGAAGCTGCCCACACACAAGGGACTGATGCAGACATGGCCTATTCTCATGTCGCACCGCTTTTCCACTCCACCCTATTTTCAACACGCAATATTTTCCGGTGGTTATTATTCTGGGTATGTTGCACACTTGCAGGTAGTGCAGGCTGCCTCACTCACACTCATGCTTGAGCCCCCATCACGACCCTTTCACACACTGGCCACTTGGGTGCTTACATGGGTCACCGTTTCTGTTCCACGGTGCAGGAGAAGCAAGATATCCCCTCCCCTGACAGAGCCTTGACATGATGCTCACCAGCCACCTCCAGCATGAAGCCCTCCAGATATTCTTGGGCTACGGCTGCAAGCATTTCTAACTCATGGGAGTTGCAGTCTGAAACATCTGGAGGACACCCAGTTAGGAAAGGCTGCTCCACGCAGGCATGTGTAGAACACTGAACAGTGCATTTTCTTTCCTCCCATCCTCTACTTTTGAGTGGGGAAGAATAAAGTAATCTGGGCTCCTGCTCACATGGAGATCCATGTGTGTGTGAATATTCATTCTTCTCCATTATAGCAAGAACTTCAACTGGGTACCTTCACTAGACCACTGCACTGCCAGCTAAATGGAAGCTAAGATAGCTTTGGCTGTTGAGGGGTCTAGAAATTAAAGAAATGAGTAAATAATTAAATGTGAGAAGTGATTCATTTGCAAAAAAAAAGGTGTCCCGGGTAGCTCTGTGAATGCTTAATACTGAACATTAAGGTTAGATCCTTTTATGATAGTGCATTTTGTTTTTTATGTCTCTGTCCCGTTTTTCTTCCAAGAGCTCAAAGCAATGCACACATGACCCCTCACCTTCTGAAGTAGGTTAGCTTGAAAAATAGTGATTGCCTGACAGTAAACTTCATGGCTGAGGAGCTCGTGGAATCTGGGTCGCCGCAGTTCTTAATGAATAGCGGATCCTGCACATGTGATGCACTGTGAGGCGGCTTCCTATCTTGCAAGATTTATTGACAATGATAGTGTAAGTGTTATGATAGTGTATCTACACTGTCATCACCAATAATCCCTTGATTCGTTTTAAATTTGCCTTATATTGATTCTGGCCTTTGGTCTATCTATCCAGAATAGTCAGTATTGACTATGTTGATCAAAGAGATGTTCTAGACTAGCACAGGCAAGGTCTTTTTGTACATGGCGGCTGTATGGGTGGATGGGCGGACGGTGGCCAGGCTGGCAGTGAGAGAGGCTAGGATGCACCTATCCAACCAGATGCGCACAGAGTGGGGGGTGAGGAACATATGAAGAAATGTGCTGGGTCAGATCAAAGATGCATCTAGTTCACCATTCTGTTTACACAGTGGTCCACCAGCTGCCACAAGCAGGGCATGAGTGCAAGAGCACCCCACCCCCTGCCCGTGTTTCTCACCAACTGCTTTCCAAAGACACATAGTCTCTGCTATTGGAGGTGTACCTGCCCATCATGGCAAAGAGCCGTTGATAGACTCATCTTCCCTGGATTTGCCTGATTCCCTTCTACTATCACCCATCTTGGTAGGCTATCACTGTGGATGTTTCTAGAGGAAGCTTTAATGTACCACTTTCTGCATCATTCACAGAATTCGATTAGGGCTGGTCAGAAGGTCCAGAAAATGTGATCTTTCATTTGTAAGCTTCCTGTACTCTCTCCCAGCTTCTTACATTTTTTTTCTTCAGAAAATCCACTATGAAAAATAAGATAGAATAGCTGCATAATGCAGCACTGCTCCAGCTGAAGGCAGCCTACATATTGTGACTTCCACAATTTAAATATGAGCTGTGTGAACAAATACTTCCTTTTATCTGCCCTGAATTTCCTACCAATCAGCTTGCTTCATGGGATGATCTCAGGTATTAGGGGAGAAGGAGAAAGAAGTTTCTCCTTATCCACTTTCAACACTCCTGCTTGCATTTTTCTAAACTAAAAAATCCCCAAATGTTGTAAGCTTTCCTCATTGGGGATTTGCTGCAGCTCTTAATCCTGTTGGTTGCCCTTCTCCACACTTTCTCCATCATTACACTATCTTTTTTAAGGAATAATGTATGCACAAATAATGGAAAAACAGCAATCCTGCCTGCAAGGTGTGTTCAGGGTCAGGTGGAAACCTCTCTCAGGCAATTCTGATCAAGAGCACTGCTAACAGCATTAAGGAAACAGTTGATATCCGATCAGTTGTGCAGTGGGGAGAGAAGGCAGACTTCCAGTGGCTCTATAGGCCACATTCAGGCTGTGGATTTCTCACCCATGCTATATTGTTTCAGACAGAAATCTTTAGGTCTTATTGAAACAGGGACTGAATCATATGCTCAGTCACTGAACTATAACCCTTCTTCTGTAGTGTTCTGTGGGGTTCGAGTCTATAGGAAATGAACGTTTCTTAGTTAGGCAAATTTTAGTGCTCATTCACTTTTTGGAGTGCATTTCTAATTAAAGAGTACTAAAAGTCCTCCACGTGAACTCAGAAAACTTTCAATTCTACACATAGCTACTATGGTACAGAAGAAGGCTTTGAAAAGACTGTGCCACTAATGCGTGTCTGGATTTTACAGAGCAGGCTCAGACACGTTAAGCTACCCACTCACTTCATGTGTGTTTTCCCAGTTCATGTCAGTGATGACACTTTAAAAGTGATACTCTATGCCAGTATCAAGCACATGTGAGGAAAAGGCAGTAATGGCGGGGAAGTGCCACACCACATTATAAAAGAAAGCTTCTTTCTTTTTGTGAAGTGTGCTCATGAAGAAGGAAGGGAGCAGAAAATATGTACATTCCTTTATAACATCACACGCAGTTTCCATAGATGTAGGTAGGGTTATTCGAAGAAGTTTGTTAGTAATTTTTTATCCTTGGGTTTGAGTTGAGTCCGCCCAATTCATTTAAACTTACAGAAAAAGTATGTGGTAGAATCCTCCCTTGGTACCAGGGGAGATGAGTAATGTAGCAAACAGCGGGTGGAGGGAAGGACTTCAGTCGTGGTATGAAGGCTGCAGAAGGTCTTTGGCTTCCCACCAAGGTGTGCAATGAAGATGCCATCACCTTGTGCCAAGACCTGATCTGAGCTCAGCCTGCAGTCCAGGAAAGTTTCCAGGTGTCCAAAAGAAACAAAGGAAACGCATCTGTGCAGGATGCAGCAGAAGGCGGGCAGGGGCTGAGGGGGGCCTCCCATCTCCAGATTTGACATTGCACATGTACATCAGGACAAGCGTTAATCCAGGGGTGGGGAACATATGGCCTTCCAGATATTTGTTGAACTACAACGTCCATGATCCCTCGTCATTGACTACGCTGGCTGTTGTTGAGTTGTCCTGCAGATGTTATTTCATCACCACACCTTCTCCACCCTTGTATTAATCCCCACACTGAATAAGGCAGAGGTTATATCCCTTCCACAATTGTATTACTTGTTTTTCTCAGTAATTCTGGAAGTTCTCTTCAGCTGAAGCAAGGGATAAAATGCTTTTCATTAAATAATTAACCCCCTCGCCACTTGTACCATAGCTATGATTCATCCACTGGGCGACATATGCAGCCTGCACAAGGATAAAACAGCCCTTCATATAAAAGAGTTTTATGTAATGATTCACCTACCAACAATTTTGATGCCATTGCTTTCGTCTAGAAGAAAATTTTCAATCTTCAGATCTCTGAAAAAACCAAGAGACAAAGTAATTAGCTTTTCCTGAAAAGCAAATAGCAGGCATGGCTTCTCAGAATATAACAATCTGATGGCTCTGATGGAACATGGCAAATGGAATCCTACATATCACGGGAGAAGCTTCAGAGCAATATGGGCTTCTCTCCATTAAGCGCTTGTTGGGTGGCTGTGATCCCTGACCCATGGAAATCTGTGCATCCAATATACAATGTTGTCTTCTTCCAGGGCCTCTGCCATGTTTTACAGCCATTTCTGTGCCTTCTATTTAAGAGCAAAGACAGTCATCTATTTGTTCCAATCAGGCTAGGAAGCCTCTGTCTATCTGTTTGATCTGATTTCAGGTTCTGATTTCTCAGTGCCCTGAGTGGGTGAAAGTTCAGAAAAGCCTTTAGATAAGTTTCCTTCAGATGAAAGAACCCTGGAGATCTAAGCTGTTATCGTTATTATCTATTTATTTACAAAGACAAATTATGGAGAAACATAGTCAAAGAATGTCATTGCCATAAAATTCCAGTGATATCTGTCCCCCAAATCTAAATCAGGTTTCTTCCAGCTAAAATCAAAATTTCTACTTTTAAATCTCCTGTGCACCATTTCCCAGACACACCTTGAGTAATTCAGCTTTCCAGATAAATGTGACTCACATTTTAATGCTTGGAACAATTGAAGCTTAAGGAGAAAGCCTCCTCGCTCCGTCCTTTTGCATTACAGAACAGCGTGACTAAGAACATTGAGAGATGGGATACCATTTGTTTTGTTGACACATAAAATTGGTTTCACAATGGTCCAACTCTGAGTAGGTGGCATACCTTGGTACCAGAATAACCCCTTGGCTTTTCAATCAAGGCCTTTCATTCCCATCACATATGGCATGTGAAAATAAGACAGATATATAGATAGATTTTTTCTATATTTTCTATTTATTGTTTTTATTTTGTTTAATTTGGTTTTATTGAATTCTTATATTTTATTTATGATTTTATTGTCATTGATCTTTTGTAGCTATGTATTGTCATGTTGTCTTTGGTATTGTTTTATGTTGTCTATGGATTTTAATAAGATATAAGCCTCCCAAAGAACCTATGGCTAGTGAGGCGGCATAGAAATAAATGATTGCTGACATAATCATCTCGTAGCTGTTATGATCACTCTTTCCTTTCCGTCGGAAGAGAAAAATATTCCAGGCATGCAGAGAGTTCTTTTTAAAAATTTATTCCAATGAAGAGAACAGAAAAAAAAATGGTTTCCCTCTCATTTTTCTGTTCACCTGAGCACATGCTCGCCTCCCCCTTTTGAACCCTGCTCCCGGTCGCTTCTTCCCTCCTCCTTTCCCAATTGGCTGGGGTACCAGGAGTTTACAATCTTTCCGCCTGCATACTCCGCGCTGCCCCAACACCGGCCCTTCTTCCCAATCCAGCCCTGCCCCCAGTGGGCTATAATAGGCTCATTTTGTTCTGCCCAGCTTGTCAATAAACAATCAGGAAGTATTTGGCCCTCCTGCCTATGTGCCTGTTTCCCCATACCTTGTGCTATCTGATTTTGGTCCCTCCCCTCCTTTGGGCTAAGTAATTTTCTTTGTTACCTTTTCAAATCTCTTTACTCCCTTGTTTCAAATCATTCTTTCACGCCTATCATAGCCAAGCAATCTATCTCACTGCTTTATAATGTCCATTACCTACAACTGGGCCTACGGTTCCATGTATGTCCACCAAGAGGAATGTTGTGACCAGTCCAGAATTCCAGCTAGCCTGGAATAGGATCCTTCCAGTCTCTTTCAGGCCTCACAGGGAAGGGAAAGGCAAAATGAGAAGCACTTCTCAACCCCTTCAAATCGTTCTCCTGTTTTAGCATATTGTGCTCTATCAGTTAACAGCAGCGGCCTAGCATGCTTCCAGGCCAAAGGGGGCAATGGAAAGCAGGTTGTGCCAACAGCAGCTTGCCTTGCTTATCCCACTTGTTCGGTTACTTGACCGGTTCCTTTCTGCTGTTTCCTCCATTTCTTCTTCTTCGCCTCTGTAGCAGGCAACCTGTGCTCTCTCCCTGGGGAGAGGGAGAGCTTTTGGTTCTCCTGCTTTTGGTTCATTATTCATGCATCCTGCTTTAGGGGGCGCTTGTAGTTATCCAGGGCCAGATAGCCCTCTCCAGCAATGTGTATAAAACAACTAGTAAAATAAATTGATTTGAACTGGCTCAAGCTGCTGGTCATCCCTGCAAGCTGCATGCTGTGTTGGTCTGGATAAGGCAAACAGGCTGTAAGTCACACTGGACTTCCCAAATCTTCAGAGGGGCCAGAGCTGGGAACGGATGCCAATCCCGCAACAGGGTATTTTATAGCAGGCAAGGCTGATACTGGAGAGTGGGGAAAGTTTCCTTTCCCCCATTGTCTGTTGAAACATCACTGCATAGTGCAGGAAGGAGGGGGGATTTGTTTTGTTTTTCTTCATGATGCCTATTCCCCCAGTACTAATTCCCTTTTCAGAACACTTGCTATAAATTGTTAGGGGCTGAGCAGTATAATTTCTTCTAGTTTTCCATTCCCATTTCCTCTCGTCACCTGGTTTTCAGTGGGCACTTCTGTATTCTGTATGTTCTGGAAACTCAACTGGGCCTTGCCAGGCTGTTTTTGTGTTCCTAATTTTTTGCTATTTAAATTTAAAAACATGTGTTTTGTTTACATAAGGAATTCCTGAAGTGTGTGGAATCTACTACCTTATTTTTGGGTAGTCCTGTTTTGCTTCCTAATGGGGAGGCCATCAACTCCTTGAGTTTGCTAACGGAGGAACGATATAGAAAGCAGGACCCAAATACTTGCCACATGCCACAGTTAGCAAGAAACAAAACCCAGAAAGGGGTTGTGGGTGCAGAGGCAGATTCTCCCACACCTCCCGCACTAGATCGGAGTTTCAATCTGTATTTTTCTGTATAAGAGACTAATTCCCATTCACCCTTGAGGTGAGGAATAAACTGCTGCACTTCGGTGCATCAAAATCCTGCCATCAACCTCACCTGACTTCTTTACACATAATCCGCTTCTCATAATGATGGGTATTTTGTTAGTTTTCCTAATAAACAGCAGCTTAATAACCCACGTAGCTGAAGTCTTGCCCTCTCCACAATTCTGAATTCATAAAACCACCCTTGTCTGTTTTAACCCTAGTGGTGTGTGTGTGTGTGTACACTGGACTAGTCCAAGACAGTTAGTGCTTGAGGCAGGAAATCCAAATGGTTTGCTCCTTCTCCCTGGCACTGTGGATATAACAACAAATTGAGTGAAACACACCAAGTTTTAATAAAACCAGCTGGTCACCTTAGGCATTAATCTGAAGCATAACTAGACTTGCCATGCCTTTTTAAACAGATTGTAACAGAGATCTCAATAAATAAATAAATGCTCAGATATATATGCACTGGGCATAATCTACCGAAGTGGAACATTTTTAACCACCAGTGATATGAACCAGAGAATTTATGTGGATACTTGTATCTTTTTTCACTGAAATTGGTAGGAGTTAAAGGTGCTTAGCTTTCCTAGATTGTGGATAGAATGAATCTCTGTTTGCCATTAAGTACAACCTACCAAACCAAAAGTTCCTTCACAAAATGTTTAATCATGTTTCCCATTTTATGAAAAAGCAAAAAAAAAAAAAAGTATAAAAAAGGGTACCTGTGGACGATCTTATGACGATGCAAATGTTCTACTGCAGACATGATCTGCCTGGTATACTTCTTGACTTCCCTTTCTTCTAGTTTCTTTTTCTCACAGATCCTGTCCATGAGATCTCCTCCTAGGCACAGTTCCATCACCATGTAATAGGAGTTTTCTGTCTCCAAGGTTTCATACAGCTGAACAATATTAGGATGCTTAATCATCTGATGTATCCAAGGCTCCCGCTTCATATTTTTTAAAACATAGGAGTCTTGTTTGGCTTTTTTCTTGTCAATAACCTTTATGGCTACCTAAATCATAAAAATGTGATAAGTATGTATTTCATGATATCTACAATACCCATAATTTTAGCTGCACACACCTATTTTCAAAATATCAGGAAAAAGCACACACCTTACTTCCCATGCCCTTGATTACTGATCTTTTCTATAGATTCAATTGCATCAAGATGCAATTTTTCTTCTACCAAATTAAATTGTGTGGTTTTCATCCAATGAATCATATTTACAGTGCTCGTGGCATAAAATATCCCTTCATTTCTATTAGTATATCTAGTCCTATGCCCAAACATTTTTCTTGCACAGCACACAGGCAAATATCAGCTAAGTATTCCACCTTCCTAATTATATGATTATTTTAGGTAATGAATGAAACATTTCCCATGGAAATTGGACAAAGTATTCGTTAACATATTTGCTAAGACATAGATGCAAAGTGGTTTGAAATGTCCCAAGATTAACTGAACAAACATCACTAGTGTTATTAATGGAAAAATAGTAATGCCAATTAAGAGAAAACCCTTATATTCAACACAAAATTATACTGTACAGAATACAATCAACCAATTCCCCCACCCCCATCAAAGTCTGGTTCATTATAGCACATCAATACATTAATATTTTACCTTCTTTCACTTGGACATTGCTACTTCAGCTAACTAAAACACTTGGATTTGTGGATGAAGAAATAAGACTGAACTTCTGCAGCACATGCTGCTATTAGTAGCAAATGTGACTCCTAAGCACTCTCAATTTACCTTCTCCCCAGTGGGGATGTGTAACCCCTCCATCACTTTGGCAAAGGACCCCTTGTTGATTATTTTGCCCACTAGGTAATTCCCAACTTGTTTGGTGTGGGGAAAATTCTTTCTAGGTTCTTGGGACATCTTGCGGAAACAAACAGGTATCTGTATATCCTTATTGTTTTTCTCCCAGTCTAGAAATATCCTCTCTTGGTTTGCCGTCTCTGTCGCTCTGTCACCGGCAGCATCTTTGGTTGCTGCAGGCATCCTCGAAAGGCTCAGGCTGGCCAGCCCACCACTTCCTCCAGGCGAAGTTCCACTTTGCAGGTCCAACAATTCAGAATGCTTAGCAGATCCTCTGTCTTCACATGCTGGGGCACAATCACCAGGCCATTGACCATACGGTATTTAATCATCCTCCCTTGGAGGCTACTTTGTCATCACTGATCTCTATCTGCCTGCATGCAGCTCTGCTCAAGCAGAACCACGCGGGAGATTATTAACCTAACCTGATACATGATGTCAATTAATGCCCCAGAACTGACAGCTCCGATGTCACATAACAATCTTAAGGAATGCACGAGTGCTGGGCCAAAAGTCCACCTGCATTCTGGCAAGGACAGCCAGCTATTCGTGAAAAAGGGTTGTTGCGCCTCCTGTCCCCGGTGGCTGCCATGAGGAGAGGGGAAATTTCTGAGACATTGTTGACCTTACATATTAGGATGGAGTGGCTGTGGGTTTCCTTTGCTTTCTTTCTTTAATACTTTTATGAGAGAAAGAGAGAGAGGTCTTGCTGGAGATGCTCCACTGCAGCTTTCTGCATCAAATTAAGAAGTAATACCAACATAGTTTATGTTAATATACTGAAATAAACTTGGACCAGAACCCCAGTATAGAGGTAGGATTGAACCATGCTTTCCCACAACCCACAGCTTCACTGAGGAACAGATATCCAATTGCAGCAATGGGGCATTTTTTCTTAAGTGATATGCTGTGTGTGGGGGCCAGTGTGGATCAGGATTGTGGCTGGGGAGGGAAGGGTTAACCTTCCCCTCTGCCTGCACTGCAGCTATGACCCAAGCAGACTCTTCTGCACACCGCAGTGACCCCTTGATCACACAGGGCAAGAGTGGAGAGCCTTGGCCCCGCAGGCCACATCCAGGCTTCCTGGGTTCTAGTCTAGTTCTCCAGGTTCCCCCAAAGAGTCGCAGCCCTTCTCCTGGCTGCAGCCTCTTCAGCCCAACCATCCATGTTTTAGTGGTTTCCTGTCATTTGAGCAGCTTGTTCCCCCCTTCTGAAAAGCTGAAGTGCTTCTTTTGAGGCTCAGTTGCTGGCAGGAATATAATAAGCTACAATATAGTATTTTCTGGATTTTTGGCTCTGTGCCTATTACTTTTGGCCCTTGCCACCACTGGAATGTGCTCCCTAAAGCTAGAAGAGGCCAAAAGAGGTTCTATCAAGAGCCACTTCCATTTGGTTATTATAGCTACCATGTTCGGTATTATTATAGGTACTGCTATAGTTATTATTCATATCCTCATGAATTTGTGTAATGCCCATTGATGCCATCACCAGTGCAGATAAGACCCACAGTGGTGATGGCCACTAGAATCACTGGTATTTTACAACCCAGATAGGTCAGCTGAATCCCTTGACCTCTTTCCATGTTGCTGGTGAAGCCCAGTTGGCACTGTGTACGTTCCCCACTGCCCTCAGCTTCTGCTGGGGAACAGAGCACTGTCCCAGCAGCAAGGAAGGTCCAGTCCTGATCAGGAAGCTTTAATCTCATGCCTTCCCTGTGTTCCTGAGGTGCTTCAGATCTCTGCTTTCCCATGGTTAATAACAGCATTGAAGCCGCCATCTTGACCAGCACTGGTAGGAGAAGGAAGGCTTTAACCTCACTGCCTCTACCCCAGAGGTCCTAATCTCTGGAGGAAGAGGTTGTGTGTCTGCCTGCATGTGTGCTTGTGTGAACATGCATAGTGTTTATCACACTGTGTTGGGGTTGTCTGTGCATGTTTACCTGGAAGCTCCTTCCCTGTGGGAAGAAATTATGATAGGTACAGTCAAATGCACATGTCTCTAGCTTCTTGCTCATCCACCCGGCCTCTCTACACAAACAAACTCCTCCATCTTTCATATCCACAGATTTCTCCTGAGAGTAGTATGGTGAGCTAGAACACAATTTACACTGAAAAAAGAAGGACTGAATAATATTATTTTGCTGATGTGACCTTCTTCCATGCCACCTTTGCCCACCCTTTTGCTCCTCTCCTGAGTAAAAGAGAGAAATGGCAGGTGCAGAATTGTATCAGTTAATTAAAAGGAAAAGGAGAGGAAGCACAGCATAAAGCATAAATGACATATTTCAAAACACATTTTAAAATTAAGAGTGGAAGCTTCCTCACACACACACCATGACAAATGTAAAATATGATAGCCAGCTGAACTTACTGTTGTTATGGTTGGGGAAGAGCCCAACATCACACCTTGAAAAAAAAGTACATTAGATAGATTGCCAAATATTTTTAAAGCCCTTTTTTGTTTGGAAGAGGAGAGACTTCAAAAGGAACAAATAAAAAGGAACAAATGTGCCAAAAGCAGCAATACTTAACACTGGGGAGTATATTACACAGTGAATATAGTCCAGTTGATGTTGAAATGCTGCAGAGGAATCCTCCAGCCCAAAGGCAACACCTGCAGTGATTATATTATTTTAGGGAGAATCCCCCCACCTCTTTATGTATACATTAGTGCTGTGCCAGAAATGCATGTACACCTTTGCAACTTCTTCCATTTCCCTGTGAAAGAGTCAGTCATTGTTTTGCTTCTTTTGCAGTGTTTAAAGAATTACAGAGAAATTTTGCAGGGCACGAGGCTTCAGTGCTTACCTTCCTGTAAAAGGTGGCTGAGGAGATTCTCTGTGTTTTTTCACCCTTTTTCTCTCGTTCTTGTGGCATCTCTGGCTGCTTTTAAAAAGCCCTCAGAGGACTCCAAGGGGATGGGGATTTGCACTGGGCATGTCTGTTGTTGCTCCATGACGTCAAGTCATCTCTGGCTTAGGGTGACTGTATGCATGAGTGCCCTCCAAGATGCCTTGCCTTTGACTGCCCTGCTCAACTCTTCTAAACTCAAAGCTGTGGCTTCCTCTGTGGAATCCATCCATCTCATAGCTGGTCTTCATCTTCTGCCTTTGATTTTCCCCAGCTTGATTGTCTTCTCCAGTGAGTTGAACCTTCTAATGGTACAACCCACTGGGGTTTCTGGAGTATGACAGTTTCAGTTTCATCACTTCTGCTTCCAGGGAGCATTCTGGCATGATTTGATCTAGGACCCACTCGTTCTTCCTGTCAGTCCAAGGCATTCACAAAGCTGTCCTCCAGCACCATGCTTCAACTGCATCATTCTCCTCCCTGCCAGCTTTCTTCACTCTCCAACCTTTACACTCATACATAGTGATCGGGAGTACAATAGTGTGGATGATCTGGCCTTCGTCTCCAGTGAAATGATTTTACATTTGATTATCTTTTTTAGATTCTTCTTGGCTGTCCCGCTAAGACTATCCTCTTCTAATTTCTTGGCTGCAGTCTCCATTTGAATTGAGAATTGAACCAAAATCTTTCACAATTTCAGGTTCTGCATTGTTGACATTAAATTTGTGTAATTCTTCAATGGTCATGATTTGTGTTTTCTTTTTGCTGAAAAAGGCAGTACAGTGTTGGCTTTTGGGAAGCGGCTGTGAATTACTTTTTTTTTTCCTCCAGTGAAAGTGCACATAATGGATCTAAAGCAAACAAATAACAATAACACTTAAAAGGCCATTTCTCTGCAGATATCCCCTTTCCAGCTCCTCCTACTCCCCCCAGTTGCATTTGTGTGTGACACAAGACCATTTTTTCAACACAGTGGAAACTGCACAGCTTCCATCAGCATGTGCTGAATGCTGACAAAGCACTCCTGGAGAAAATGAAGGGACTCGGGCCCTTGAGGATTTCCTCTGTTGCTGCCTGCAGCCTGCTGAAACCCAAGCAAGGAGTTCTTCTCCCTCTTGTTTAAAAGACGTTTAACGACATAAAATCAAAAATGCCTTGCTTATTTTTCACATGCTCCGGGGCAAGCACTGGGGCTCCCCAAGGAAGGGCGTCCTAGTTTAGTCCTCTGGAGGCTTTTCAGAAAGTGGGAGCAGCCAGAGAGGCTGCAAGGACAGAACCAGATAAACAGTATAGAATAGAAAGTCCCTCAGCTACCTCCTTACAGTAAGGCCCTGCAGCCTGAGAAATTTCTCTGAAATCCTTACCTCAGCCCACCATGTTTGGATTGATTTTCTTCTCTATATCAAATGATGGAAAACAAATAAAAGGAAAAATTTGGCAGAGTAGTAAATACACAGACACCTTCCAGGGTAAAAAGTCCTTCCAAAGCAGCTCACATACAAACTTAAAACAGAAAAGACAATCCAAAGTCAACCAATTAACAATTATAGAGCTCCTAAGTCAACCATCTAAAAGGTGTTGGGTACCTATTTCATTTTTTTCTTCTTTATTGATTTTTACTGGTAAGGTGGGGAAAAGGAGGAGACACAATGGGGAAATACAGAAAGGGCTGCAAATCAAAGACAATGCTTGGAACATGTAAAAAGTCCATGTTTGTGGTGGGCTGATCACTGGACAAAAACAAACAAAACCTAACAAAAATATCACAACATTTTTCCCAATCCACTGCAGCAGTCTTTTCCACTCTGCAGTCTGGTCTTTCCTTCATATGCGTTTGATTACAATTCCCATTACCTTAGGGTAATGGGAGTTGAGGTCCAACAGAACTTTCTCAGTGCTCAGTTAGGAAAGGCAGTGCTTTTAAACCAGTTTGGCAATCTTTCCTCATCCCCAAGGTACACTTGGGTTGGATTGTACTTCTGTAAGTGGGGCTAGGGATCCATAAGACAGAAATTCTTGGAGTCCCCATGATACTGGGATTCCTAAAATGTTTGGAAAAGAATGATAGGTTTCCTCCAAAAGAGAAATACTTTGAATAGAAGAGCTGCCCTGGAAACACACCGATTGGGGTTTGCACTTCATAGTCTTCCCCCCAGAATCAGGGAAGCGAATATGGTTCTAAATATTTGGGCAGAAAGCCAGCAGGGTGATGCATGGTTGAAGATGTATTGACATCAAGCATCTCCAAATTGCAGGGTATACACATAGTTTACATTTTATTTTTCATTCACTCTGCTAATCATCATTTCTCCCCTCCTGTTAACATTGGGTGCTTGACAGTATGTATCTTTGGAATATTGGAGGAAAGCTTCTGTTTTGTGTTCATTTTGCCAATTCACTATCACAGTTTGCTTAGTTTTTGTGAAACTTCACCAGCACAAGCGGGAAGATTCAATATTTGAGTGAGTAGTTTGTTTGTTTTTTGCCAGAATTTATTCAATTCTCAACTCCTGGATTTGAATACAGACCTTAATGCAAATCTGCATTCTGAACATTTCCAAGGTTGTGATAAGATTCATATTTAAAAAGTGCACTTGGAAATGCACACATTTGAATAACACGTATCAGTATGTTTATGTTAATAAGAGAAAAATATATTTTAAAAATGTGCACATTGATGGAAAAGTGCATCAATTTGTACAAAAGACAAAGACAAAACACAAAAGCTCACAGCTGAGTATGGATCAGTTCACAACTAGCATGGAAATGAGCTCAAATTTGCTTGATTCACACATCCTTAATCACCAAAGCAGTGTGATTATTCACAAAATATAAGGCAGTAATTCCCGTCTTTAACTGCTCTGGATTATATTGCATTAAATAAATAGAAGGTAGACCACAGAAAAACAAGTCCTCATTAGCATGGAAGTTTGGTTTATACATGTCCTAGGAAGTGGCATTTGTGGAACATACAGGAACAGAATTACAAAAGGGGGGTATTGCCAGTAGGTATTTTATTTAACTATATATCCGTCCTAAAATATGTGCATATACTGAAATGATACAGGTTTCATGTGACACATTAAAAGATTTTGGCTACAACTTAAGAGATGGTTCTTCTGCGCATGCTCATTTGGAATGAATGCGAGCTAAGCATGTGGAGGGAATCTTCTCTGCAGATTTTGCTCTTTGAGTCCACGCACAAAGTTGTGCTTTCTAAGTTGCATTGATTTAACACAACCTTCTCCAACCCAGTGTCCCCCAGATGCTTCAGTCTATGACTCCCAGAATTCCTGAGCATGAGCCATGCTGGCCCAGGCTCATGGAGATGAAGTCCAAAACATCTGGCGGGCACCAGGCTGGAGAATGCTGATTTAATCAATATGGCTTAAAGTCACTCCGTTATGTCACGAAGGAGAGTTTTGCATGAAAACAGTGCTGTGTGGGTGTTTGCATGCACAAGAGAGAGAGAGAGACAGGACAGAGAATGCATGCATGAGTTTTCAATGTCAGTTATAAAGGAAAGGTCTTCTGAGGTTTTACGTGTATTTGTTTTTTATCTCCCATTCTTTGCTATCTTACAGTTCTGTGGACAGAATCCTGGACAACCATCTGTTCAGTCCTGATTTTGCCAGCTCTTGAATTTTACTTCCTCTCTGGATCAATAAATTCAGTAACACATCAACCCCAGATAGCAAATGTGCATCTGCAAAAAATGGCAAATTCCTGTGGGTTTCTGCCTGGCATGAAAAGCGTTTGATCTGCATGTGATGTCATGCCTGATGTGTGATACGTTATCCTCTTCTGAGATTATTCCTTCAATAACAGATGGCCTGATGCTTATTTTTAATGTGAGACTGAGTTTTTATTCATGCACCAAGAAGCAGGCTCTCCAATGTAATATCAAGTGTTATCTTTTTTTATATATATCCTTCATTTTCTAGTTACTGATTTTGAGGTAGTGGCTGCACTTTCTGAGATAACATTGTTAAATCAGATCCGGATATGAGAATCTGCAAAATCTTTAATACTCAATGTACCTTATCAAAACAAGTAGAGTTCCTGGACTTAAGGGAAGATATATAAATGATAACATGGAGTTCAGATTTTTAGTTTTGGAAAGTCTTCTTTTTTCCTTTTCTTTTATACAATGCAACACTGGATGGGGAAAGTGGCTTCTGAAAAGAACTCCTGAAAATGATTACAGAATTTCTCATAATGTGGGTTTCTGCCTGAAAGATGCATAAACATCACTGCTGTGTGTGCTCAGCCCCTGTAATGCAAAAGATATCTTTTCACCACGAGGCTTCGTCAGTGGCTTGTGGGGCAGAGGCTGGAGCTGCTATGGGTAGCCAGAGCCAGGGCAAAGGTCGGTCTTTCTTTCACACACAGAGCTGAGGAGTGTCTGAGACTGCCACTAGTTTGCAAATAGTGGTACTATGCTAAAAAAGAAGACTACTTTAGCTTAAAAAGTCAACACTCCAGTGCTCCTCACTTATTTTCTACCATTCAGCTCAGCAGCATGACGATGGAGAGAGACTGCAGGAAATAGGATGCTTAGCTCTCATCTTCCCTATGATTTCCCTTCCCACGGTCCTGCTCAGTTGTTTTCTAGCTTTCAGCAGGGTGGCATGCACAGGGGAACAGCGGAGGAAAGCGACCGGAAAACTTCGCTTCTCCCTTGCCCATTCCCGTGCAGGGATTGCCTGCTTCCTAGTCCTCAGCTGAACCATGTTTACAGAGGGAGATTACAGAGAAAGTGACGGTTAAAACCTTTCTCTCACGTTCTCTCTGCTATTGAAACCTTCCTGGTGCAACTATTTTTTGGTGATTAGGAGTGCAGGGAAGATGACAGGAAAGCTGTGATTAAGCTTCGCATTCCCTGTGATCTCCTCGTCTCCCCCTGCTTGCCGGCTTGCTAAAGTAAACAGATCAATCAAAGCAAGGTGTCTTCTACTTGTCAGCCTTCATCTGAAGGAGCAGGAAGGAAAATGGAAGGCAGGCACTCAAGATGCATTGGGCAACTTAAAGCAACAACAAGCAATGCGATGTGTTTGGGGTATCAGTGGACAATGTGCCTCTGTTCAACAGAAGGTGTGTCCTGCTCAGTGGGAACCATTGCCAGGATCTGGGCTGCTCTGGTGGCCAGAACCACCACCACTGTATATGCAGGATCAGTCCCAGGCCTTGCTGGAACTCTCGGCTGACTGACAAACTCCTGCACTTCCCCCCAGAACTGGCCTTAGCAACATGCGTGCTTTTGCTCCTGCTCCCTCCGATTGGTCCCGGTTCCTGCTTGTCTCCTGCCTTTCCACGTCGCTTCAGCAACACAGTTCGCCTGCTTGCTGCTGTGCTCACCTCCTGCCCAAAGGTTCCTGCTCCTGGTTTTACTTTTCCACGTTGCCTTGCTCCTGCCTGACCTATATCACGCCTTGCCTGTGTATGCTGCCTCACTGTGTTGCCTCAGTAACACAGGGCTTCCTGCAAACCGCGGTTCAGCTCCTGCATCTTGCCAGACCCCTGCTGCATCTGGTTCCTGTTATCTCATGCACCTCGCCTAGCTGTGTACCCTGCCATGCTGTGTCTCCTTTCCCATTATTATTATTATTATTATTATTATTATTATTATTATTATTATCCTTCCCAAGGTACCTGCACCTCTAGTTCTCCTCCCAGTTGTTGACTCTTGGCTTCTTCCTGACCATGTCCTTGGTCTGTTCTCATGTGTTCTTCTGGTTGCTGATCTTGGCCTCTGCTATTACTTGGACTTTCCATTAAGCCCTGTGTTTGAACACTCTCTTTCTGAAGTTCTGTTGCCCGGGCCCTGGAGCCTCTGTTGCTCTTGCCTTGCCTTGCCTTGCCTCTAGCTGTCCATGTCATGGCTCTGGACCTGACAACCACTGACTGCCAACCTGGGAGTGGGTTATGGGTGCAGTAGTCCCCCTTGATGCTCTGCTTGGCGTATGGTTCCCCTGGAGCATGTATGCAATGAAGAAGGCAAGTCACAAGTGCACAAAGGTGCAGCGGTCAAAGACAGAGAGAACAAGCAAAGTGTATGTTTAGGGAGGTTTCTGCAGTACTGGAGGGGTGTGTGGATTCTACCAGGGAAGCTCCAGGAGGGAAGTCACCATCCCTGTCCTTAACAGGAAGCCAGCCCTGGACTTTCTCTTAGAAAAGCTCCATCAGCTGAGAGTTATATGTTAAGAAGCTCACATCCAGTCCTGAACCTGCCCTTCCACCCCTTCATCTAATTCATTAAACAAATGTTGAAGGATGCTGTGCCCAGGACTGAGCTCAACCCTCCCCCCCGCCCCCATTTAAGGAAGAATTAAAGCACAGTTTGCCAGCCAGTGAATCCATCTTCTGGTATTATCATTTTCCCCACATTTAACCAGTTTACTAACCAAAATAACAAGGAGAGCAGCATTTTTTAAAAAAAAATCAAGATGAATTACAGAATCTCCACAATTTATTTGTGCTAGTAAGCTGATTTATTTATTTGGAGATGGAGCGATGCTGCTTTTATTCTTGACAAATACAGGCCGATTTCTCATGACCTCATGGTTATCAAGAATCTCTTCTATTAGCTCCCCTGGTCCCAAAGTCAGAGTGATGAGAGAGTCGATGAGGCTTACATCTGCCCACCCCTTCAGGCCTCCTGGAACTTCTCCCGCTGAAGTTTGCTGTTCTGTTCCCTGCAGAGCAGATGCTCATGGGAAGCCAACAGGCAGGGCAAGAGTAATGTAGGCCTGGCCTCCCTCCCCACTCTTGCTCCCCAGCCTGCTGCCCCTGATGGAGAGTTCTGGAAAATGTGAAAACTCTGACATACTTTTGTGACAATTTGGCTGGTTCTAATAAAGGCATTGGCCAATAGTGCATTTTAGGGGTTTTTTTTTCTTCCCTTCCTGGACTAAAGCAGTTATCTTTGCTTTTTTAATGTGCCTTTATTTGAGAATGCCATATTTAGCCTTTCTGGATAGAATCTACTACCAGAGAAAAGCAATTTTCTACCCACTGAAGAGGGACTGAACTCTGAAGTCTCCATTTCCTTAAATCGGTAGATAATGCTATAAATTCCATTTCCAACAACTTTTTTTTAACTTAGGGAAACACCTAAAATTCATCTCTTGATTTGCTTATATAAAACCAATGTTTCTCTGCATTTCTGCTGTATGGTGACTCAAAAAAGTTTTTGTTTCAATTCCTACCAAAATCAGCCCGCAGTGCCCATGGACCTAAGCTTCAGTCTCAATGGCTACCACATCGGGCCTAAAGTTTGTACTTTTTGGCTTGCCTAACCCCATCCCCTGCTTTTTACACCATCTAGCCTAGAGATGGGATAGATACGGCTGTCCAAATGTAGCCGGACCAGAGTTCCCCTCGCACTTCCACCTTGGCTAATGCTGGCAACATCTGGAGAACCACATGTCTCCCATCCCTAACCTAGCTTCATGAGGCGTGCGGGAGAATTCAAAAGTTTGCATACTATTTTGTGGGATTTTGTTTTCAAAAATGTCATTCTCCATTTTGTAAATTTTTCTGGCGTTCCCCTGTAGCCTGAATAATTCTGGAAAGAATGCAACTTTTCATAAAGGCAGGCTTTCTGAATCTTGCTTTATATTATGAAGAGTATTAGCTGATTTGTACTTAATTTTCCACTTAATTTAGATTCTCCACCTTTGTCAGTTCGGGAATATTCTTGCCTGGATCCTATACTCAAATGCATTAAGCTCTTGGCATAGGAAAATGGATAGGTTTCTCCCATTGTTATGGTTGCTAAAATCATATGGTGGATAATATATCAATTACACTTTGATCATTTTTTTCACATGTTAAATTAATCTTATGGCAAATTCTAGGCCTAAAAGTGGATAAGAAAATATTTTTGTGATGAATAAGTTGATTTTCATTTTAGATAAATTAGTGGGGGTGCTGATTTCTCCCTCCCTCCCTCTCTCTTCAGATCTGTGTGCAATAGCTGATTGGCGGTATTGCAATTCCCAGCATAAATTAGAATCCAGGCTTGATGCTGCAGCTTTTATAAGTATACCGTCTCTTCTGCTATTGGAAATACTTGTTAAGGCTGATCAATGATACTGACCTACAATCTATGTTTATGAATATTTATTATCAGTGAATAAGTATGTTACACAAGGCCTAAAGCAGAAATAGTGAGTTGGAATGATATTCAGTCTAAGCAAGCGTTGCTTTAGTATTTATATCTGAAACATCAGTGTATCTCAGGTTACATCTTATTCAACAAAACACATTTGCTTTGTGTTTATTAGATGCCACAAAATCTTTTTAACAAGGGTTTACCTAGGGTGGCCAATGGCTGGAGGTTTAATACCACTAATGCTTCCTTTAATCATCTGTTTTGGTAATATCCATTAGCTACGTCTTTTAGTATTGGAATACACTTTAGTATTTACTGGGGCATATGCTATTTTAAATTATGTAACTGCTTCTAGAAAGAATGCATGACAATGTAATGAATTTTCCATCTTTTTTTGACAGTTAAAAGATTAATGCCAGGCTAAGATTTCGGTGCCAGGCTAAGACCTTTTTATTTAAAACTTATTTTAATTGTTAAATTATTGAATTAATTAGGATTTTAAAATTTTTAGCCGAGAATGCACAGGGGGTTTTTTAAGCAATTTTTTTGTGTTTTTGTTTTTTGTTATATTATCATTATGTATGTATGTATTTATGTATTCTTTGTGAGCTGCCCCGAGGCTTTGCTGCGATGGGGACGGCATAGAAATGTTTTAAATAAATAAATAAATAAATTGGAAAGAGAAATGCTCACCTCCTATAATGCAATAGACTGAGGTCCAAACAGAGTATTTCAGTGGATGGCATGATGATGTTGTTTTTGAATGGATATGTAGATCTTTGGTTTGCCTTTGTAGAAGTTTTACTTGATCCTTCAGATCTTGTTGGCATGTATCTCTTATCTCTGTGTATTTACTGTTTTTCTTTTCAAAGGTTTTACTGTGTTGAAAATTACTATTTTTTAAATCTTTAAAAGTTGGCATGGAAACTTGTCTGTATTTCTCCTCAGATGCTTTGCATGCATTTTGACAATATACACATGTATTGCAGGCAGTTTTGCTAATATAATTATTTATATTATGTTTACTTATATATGCATTTTGTATGCACTTTCATCTAACATGCACATTTTTGTTTGCTTTCCTTTGATTAGAGAATTTCATTAAGGATCTCAGAGCTTTGGTTCGTGTATTGATTTGAAAGTGAGAAATAACATATGTTGGCGTAAAAATGTGGAATGAACAAATTTCTTCCACATCCTTACTGGAGAAATGCACCTTTCCTTAAAACAGCAGGAAAACAGATTCCAAAAGCCAGTCTTTTCAGGGACATCTATAAAATGGCTGATGTCATTTGTATGAGTAAGCAGACTTCTAACACAGTCATTTTTTTGACTATATCACAAAGTGTTGAAAACTAATGCATAGCTCTGCAGTACTTCTCTTGTACCAAAAAGATCAGGAATACCCCCTTTGCAAAAGCAACCAACTAGTATCTTGGAGTGTACAAGAGTCTTATTTGGTGAACCTAAGAGATATAAAATTTATTCAAGATTGATTAAAAGTTGCTTGACCAAAAGAACTTATTTTTTAACAGGCAATGAAGTGTTTTGACATTTCTGGGTTGCTTTATTTGAAAGATGGCTATTGCATTGTATAAAGACCATTGGTTTTTCTTGGACTTCAAAACACTGAGTAGTGCTTATATATGTGTAAACAAAAATCCCTGAGCAGAGTTGGTGATTTGCTTTATAAATCAGATAATTAGAGATATGGCTGAGGGAGGCTCAGTATTTACCATTGCCTTTTATTTACTATTTAATAGGCAAATGTGTTATGCTGTATAAATCTTGAAACAGCTTGATTGTAAAACATATTCTCTAAAGTCAATGGGCCTTCCCTACTGAGTCCTAAAAGTCGTGAAAAATGGGCAGTATCAATAAACACCAACCTTTGTACCAATAAATATGTTCCCCTCATTACTCGGTGAGCCCAGAGGCATGACGATATTAAAGGCCCCATTCTCCCCTATATAGCAATTACATGTGCAGCAGGAGAAGAAATCCAGTTTAGTGAAACACTTTGCTGAGTTTCCGGCTTTGCTTTCCAGAGCAGAGAAAGGCTGGGGAGAAAACATAAATGTTCCCCTTACAGGAGATGCAAAGTGTGTTTGTCCATTCCATAGATACTCATTGGAAGCAGTCTTCAAACATTGTTTTCTCTTGCCACTGTTGTGTTCCTCTGATAGCTTTCAGAGAAATCCAAAGCAGATTCCGGTGATTTTCAGATATCTGAAGCTGACATTCTGAATTATGCAGACTTGCAGAGCCCTTTTTTAACTTATGTGAAATTATGTGCAAATGTAGCTGTAGAAAAATATGATAGGTTTTGGAAATATTCTAATATAAATATATATATTTTTGGAAAAAAAATACAAACCTGAGCACTGCTGTCTTTCTGTGTGTTTTTGCACGTGTGTGCATGCATGCACTCTGTTCATTGATTGTATGCTGAGCTTACACACACACATACCCTATGTTATGTGCCAGCAAAAGTTCTGTAAATTGTGGCAGACTTTTTTACACACTTCTCCAAAGGGGAAGGGGAATCCAAATCTATTAATGAGCAGAACAAAGGATGTCTAAAAATCCACAAAAAAACCCCAGATGGAACCGATTAAACAAAATTTGTACATCCCGAGTCCCTCCATTGGTCCTTTCATCAACTGCTGTTTCTCCATATAGCCTACCAAAAACAGGTGTGTGTCTGTGTGTTTTTGCAAATCATTAATTCACAACATATTCAAATTTAATTCTGCCGTTTGCAATGGGGAAGAATGCTAAGGCCCTACGCACAGATGTAGTAACTCTCTTAAATGCAGCTTGTGGCAGGATCAAAACCCTGACCTAATGCAAGTTATATGTTAATAAAATCTGATCTAAAGCTTTTTCTACTCAGAGTTGTTTAGACAATATCAATTTCATTTTTGTTTTTTCAAAGCACTTACCCACGTTATTTGTTGTTGTCAGGAGATGGGGAAAATCAGGTATCAGTTTGGAAAAGGGAAAATGGCACTTTTATAGCTGAGGAGTCCACTACAACACAAGTATGCCAAGAGGTTGCAAAACAAAGACGGAAAGCTGCAGAGCTGATACCAAGGCAGCGTGGCATAGTGGTTAGAGTGTTGGACTGAGGACCTGGGAGTTCCATGGTCTAGCCCCTACTTGGCTATGGTGCTCACTGGGAGACTTTGGGCCAGTTTGCACAAGGTTGTTGCTGCCAGGATAAAATGAAGCCTTGGAAGCCGCATGGGGTTCTTCACAAGAGGGACCCATGCAGGATATAAGTGCAATGTTATAACAACAACAAGTATCTGATGAAAGTGAAAGTAGATGCTGCAATTACCAGCTTCCTGTAGAAAAGTCCCTAATCAATCCACATCTCTGAACACCCTTATAGAACTTGAAACATAGGCACGTACATTCTACCTGAAGCCTTGAAACAATTAAAAGCTATTTGCTAGACAGAAATGCTCCCTTGCTTTGATGCTTCATTTTTATTTGGTCACATGATTGATTCAGAACGGGTTAGGTCCACATTTACAGTAAAACCTTAGATTGCGAGTAACTTGGTCTGCAAGTGTTTTGCAAGATGAGCAAAAAATTTTTCTAAATTTTAACTTGATACACGAGCGATGTCTTGCAGTATGAGTATTACGTGCGCTTTGCCTGCCGAGCGTCACGTCATAACTGAGTGGCGGTTCTTCTCTCTCTCGCTGCGGGTGTGAGTACAACATTGTCTCTCTCCCCCCGAACGCACCCGCTTCAAATTTTTGTGATTAAAAAAAAAAGTTACAGAACGGATTAATCTTATTTACATTGAACCTTATGGGGAAATTCGCTTTGATATACAAGTGCTTTGGATTACAAGCATGTTTCCAGAACAAATTATGCTCGCAATCCAAGGTTTTACTGTATTTGTTTGTTGCACTTCTATACCACACATTAGCCAAAGATCTTTGGGCAGTTTACAAAAATGAAAATACAATAAAACATAAAATATTAGAAAGTTTAAAACAGAAGAAAACCAGAGTAAAAGCATCTGTGGACTAATTTTACTTTTGGGTTTCTCCTGCTACATAATTGCTATTTGGGATTAGCTCAATGACCCAGTTGTACAAGATAAAGAAAAGGAACACTTGTTTGAGATTCAAGGGTACAGTGATCTCCACTCATCTCTGCCGGTAAGAGCTAGCCAGGGCTGTTCCCCTGCAGTGTTGGTAGGAAGAAAGAGGACCAGATCCTTCCCCAAGGCACTTTCCCCAGCCACAGTGCCCTACAATTAAGGTGACAAGCCTAAATACCTTCGAGGGAGTACAACCCATTGAACACAATAGAACTTGAATTCAAGCAATTATCTAGAGGGTTGCTCCATAAATCTGGACTTTAAGGCATCAAGCAGGACTTTCTCATTGCTGCTTCTTTCCTTGCTGTTTAATAAACATCACCAGTGCTTTTTTTGTAAAAAAAAAAAAAAAAAGTGCTGGAACTCACGTCTTGGGGTCATGCTTTTACACTAAAGAAGATTTTCAATTCACCAACTTTTTTTGAAATAAAGAACTTATTTACCTTTTGCACGTAGCCAGTCACTCTACACACACATAAACATAATGGTCGCCACCAGCACCGATCCCAAGCTGAGCAGCGCCCTCACAATCAGTGCCGACACACAAGCAGCCCGCAGGCACTATGTTAATGATTTTTGCCAACGACCTGCTACGCCCAACAGGGCAATTCACAATCACTTGGAAAAATCCGTCAAAAAAAGGTGCTGGAACGCCGTTCAGGTGCGTTCTATGGCAAAAAAAGCCCTGAACATCACTATAGTTTTTGTTAAACTGTGAATTTAAGCTATTAACTAATTGTGACAATAATAATGCAAGTTGCAATTGCTTGATCTTTTTTGTTTAGAAAAGGGCAGCCTTGAGGGCAGAGGGATCCATATTGCCAAAGGATATTTCTTTCTCCATTGTCTGACTGTGGCCCTATGGTTGCAATTTGCATAAGGAATATAGGTCAGCTTGGTATCAACAGCAGTTTTTCCCCAAATGAAAATAGCAGAGATGGAGGCAGATGAGTCCTATCAGGACCATGGTGTGGAAGAGAAGGTGTTTAACCCTTTAACCCCACCCTGGCTTCCATCCAAATCCAACTCCCACCTGCAGTTGCTGCTTACTAAACAAAAATCCACTATGCAGCCACGGGTTCTGCAATTACAGTCTCACCTATTTGGGGAGATTCCATGTTCTGGGTTAGCTCCTTATGCCGTTTTCTGTTGTGTACATATCATCCGTTGCATCCCAGTGGTTAACCTGCACTGATGCAAATTTTGATCAATATTTTCACAGCAGTAAACAGACAGGAAACTTGGTCCGCTCTTGCAACAATGGGTTGCTCTTTGCATGTACATTTTCATTCCTATCCCCACAATCCAGCAGTGGAGGTTTCACACACACAAACAACTCAAATTGTCAGCAAGAGTGAACATTTGCTTGGACAAAGGAGGGAGAGAGGACTAAATCTGAAGTGTGACAGCATAGCAACGGTTTCATCTGTTTTAGCTTTGTTTCTTTCTAGGCAAAACTGGAAATACCAATCCTATGTTAGGCTTTGCAAGTGCATGCAGAAATCCTCGCTGCGTTCCCCCTTGCCTGGATAAAATGAATGCATGAATTGAACAGGTAGCCGGTTGCCATTGATGATGTTCCTTGCCCATAATGGCAAGGTGTTCATGATGCTATATGCCGGTTACTGCAAGAGAGAATAGCGAAAGCACGGCCTTTCTCTTTTCCAGATGGAGGGAAGCTTTTCCTGCTCACACCTCACTTTTGACCTTCCTTTTATTTCAGGTATGGGTTTTGCTCTTTTTCCTCTCTCTTATGCTCTGTGTAAGTGTCTGTCACCAGACAAGGAGCGAGCTTTGTGCTTTTGATGAGAAGAACAGCCATGATAAATTACACACTGCCAAGCATTTTCACAACAAATATATTATTGCATGGTGGTGCAGTTATGTTGAGTTATTTCTTTGAACAGGCAGAACCAAATTCTCTTGGCCGTTATAAGAGGCAGCTCTGTGGAATCGTGAGGAATTCACCAGTGTGAATTAAAGGTGCGTGTGATTAATGCTGTGCCCACAGCATGGTGTAGGCACACTGCATATTGCAGAGAAGTGCTTTCAGGATTTGTTTCAGGACATGGGTTGGAAAAAAAAATTTTTTTTGGATCACAATGTTTAAGCAATATGCAGCATAATTCTACAACCAGAGTTGGAGAGTTTGTGCTTATTATGCGGTCCATGAAACAGTATACATTCATAAAAATTTACTGCACTCTGTTGCAAAAACAAGGAGAAAATTGAGGCTCAGGTTAGAAGAAGTAGAGCAAATACTTCTCCGTATTTTTATTGTTTTACAACAACCATGTTATTTTCAACACCACAGCCGGTAAAATAATTTCTGTCTATGGAGGAGTGATATACTGCTCTTTTAAAACTAGGCTTATGCTGTTTCCAGCCCCCACCCCCACACCCTTCTTTTCCTGGTCCTGGTGCAGGGATATGTGGAGAGGTGCTTACCTAATTGGCCACGAGAGGGAATTAAATTAAATAAAATCACAATCCACAGGGGGGCTCTAAATATGGCTTTTTAATTTGAAAATTTTTGTGGGTTACAGTGTAATTCAAGCTTTTTGAGCTTTATTAGAGCATAGCTGTTCACACAGCTTGCAAAGCTCAAAGCGTAGGGAGTCTGACATGCTGGCCACAGTTAGCACCAATGATGAACAGTTTGCCATCCGCTCAAAGAACACTCTGCAACACAACAACAGGCTGACCATCAATGAGAACATGCACGCTGGAATGCGTGATGAAGGCTACGGCGTGACCACCTTCTGCAGTTAAGCCTCCAGGGACGATTGAATGAAGGCTATGATAATCTGCAAGCTGGCCCTGATGAAGATGTTGCAAAGAGACGGGAGGGAACGCCGGGGATCTTTCACATGTTCTCTGCAATTATACCTCCAATAGCCAGCTTGGGGTGACTAATTGCTGTGGAAGGAGAAGGAAGCAAGAGCACTCATTGCTGCAAAGCTGTTAATGGAGAACTTATGGAGAGAAAGTCCAAGCCCTCTTGTCCAAATTGGAATGTGATGGAAATCTGTTGGAAGGTGATGACAGAAATGAAGTAAAACAGTTGTTTCCTGATCCTTGTGCCAGATGTGTCACATACTGTGATAAATAAGATCTGCATCTTACACTCCAGAAACGGGGGAATATTATGAGCGTTTATTACAGCAAGGTACCCAAAAAATAAAATGGACTTGAAATGCGCTGTTACTTCTGGCATCAAGCAGTGCATAATTATTGCTCTGTGCCTGGAGCTGCTAATTCTTTTGTTTAGCTTCAAACCAACAAAGCCTATTAAAAGCTTACATTCAATTTATTGTTAAGGTATTTATTAACTGATTATGAAAAGACATTAAAGGGTTCGTAATTAAAGAGTTACATTGCTCTGTAAGCTGATTATCCCTGCCCCCCATTTGCCTCCTTTCCTTCTGGATTGACCTCTATGCTATAAAATATCTTTGTTGGTGATTGAGGGACAGCCTGCTCTGCCATTTCTTATGGTGCAGAGGGGCATAGTTCCATCTGCAGCTTCGATGAACCAAAATCCTTGGATTTAGTAGAACCGCTGTCCTACTGAAGTGACGAAGCATTCACTAACTCTCTCTTTTTCTCTGCATATACACTGAATCTGCTCTCAGAAATTACAAAGGAAGGAAGGATGGAAGGAAAAGACATCATATGCCTTTTTAAAGACGGAGAAACAATATTCAGAGTGCAGTCGTAAGGTTTATTTACTTAGGTTGTGAGCCTGTACCCACTTACCTGGGAGTAAGCCTTACTTGACTCAGTCAGGCTTAATTCTGAGTAGCCATGTATAGAAATGTTCTGTTAGCCCGTATTTCTGGGATTCCCCACATGCTGCCCATATGCACCAATGGGCCAACTTGTAGCCTTGCAATTCAATTAAAAATAATAAGACACGGGAAGCTGGAATGCTGCAACACTCCTCACACCCATCAAGACATAATGGAGCCAATCTGGAGAAGTCCTCTATCGACCAAGAGCAGGACCCATGCACAGGCCAAGCCGCCCTTTTGAAACCTTTTCCCCTTAGCAATGCATGTTAGTAGGTTCCCTGCCTACCACTCCCTAGCAATGGAGAAACAACCTCCATGCAAAGTCTTCATCTTTGCTAAAGAGCATCCAAGGTGGAGAGAGTTGCCAACCAGCCCCTGTGCCTAGAGCAGTGTGGTTTTCAGCCCGCAGGGTGGAAGGAGCAGTGTGGTCCCCTATGGAAGCAGAGCAGTGTCAGGGATATGCTCATCCTTTGCACAACTATCCTCTATTTTGAAGTACTGTCCGACCCAAGCCCAGTTTGAAGATAAACATTTATCAGAAAGAAAGACTGAGCCTTGGAGTTGCTATCAATGGCACCTGGACATAGTGCTCCATAGTATTTTATTTATTGCTCTGTTTATAATTCAACTCTTCCTCCTGTGGCATAGAAGCCAAGGAAGTTCATATGTCCCTCTTCCTTGGCATTTTATCCTCACAACAGCCCTCTGAGGTAGGCTAGGCTAGGAATCAGTGACTGGCCCAAAGTCGGCCAGTGAGCTTCATGGCCACGTTGGGAGTAGAACCCAATCTCCTGAATTTCAGTCCAGTACTCTAACCACAACACCACACTGGCTCACCACAGTGAGATTTATTGTATTTCTAATTAAATTATAATAATTATTTCTGCACTTGCAATACACTTATGAATTAATATATGCAGACATTATGCAGTTTAGTGTCCTCAGGCTCAAAAGATAAGATTGTATCTGCCTCTTTGTGAGAAACCATAGATAAAATAGGGTGCTGGGGGGGAAAAAGCTGCCAAAAATGTTTAAAATACCACTGGAGAGAATAGAGATGGCTTCCAGCACCAACAAGTACCTTCTATGGACTTTGATAATGGGAATAGTGCTGAAAGCTGGGTGCAGTGGAGAGAACCCATGGGAATGACTTTTGCAGAAAGAGACAAGTGGTCTGACGAATGAAGGGCCTAGGTCAGCATTTGGCAGGTGCGAGTGGAAAGCTAGCTGTAGCAGACAGAAGGAAACTACGAGACATTTGTAGACATTTGTAGCATGTCACCCAGACAAACAAACTTTATTCAGTGATTTTGATATGACTCTGAAGCATTAAAACCTTCTTCAGGATGACATGTGGTGTTCAGCTCATGCGTCCAATGCAAACTTCTATGAAAGGAGGCACAGAACAGCCGCAGCATGAGTGTGTCACACAGTTACATGTAATAGTTGAAGACTGAGGGTTGTACCCGATGCTAGTCCTGCTTAAAGAAGCTAAGCCAGTCGTGATTGAAGTCCCATTCATTTCAATGGATCTTCTCCAAGGAGAGCTGAGTGTGGGCACAACCCTTCATTTTTCATGGCATTGATGAAGAGCAGAACCAGAGAAAAAACATAGGAAATAGCAAGAACATATGAGAAGTCCTGAACACAAATGAAAGCACTGCAGAATAAATCCCCAATAAAAGAGAACAAGTCACAGATAGTGAAGGAGGCAGACTAGGTCTTGCTGGCAAACTACTTCTGGCAAAGGACAAAGGGGAAAAAACTGTGAAAGGTGTGGGAACAAGCACAGCAACGCGGAAGAATGCCCAGCATGGGAGAGACTTGCCACAACTGCTGAAAGAAAACTTGTTTTGCACGAGTGTGCACTGCAGAGAACAAACGTGTGAGCAAAGTGAATAAGATACAGGAAAGAAAGGGACCCCCGGAAGCAAGACACAGCACAAGTTCCTTCAGACATCAGCAAGAATGGCGGGCAAGGAATCAAAACAAGCCAGCATGGATCTAACAGCAGGCAGCAGGAAGAACATTGTTCAGCTCACATTAGCCACAGGAGTAACTGCAGACCAGCATGAATGAATGAATCCCTGAATGCTGGGAGAGAAGGTGAACCTAGTTTAAACCGCTGTGCTGCTGGGCTGGTTGATCAAAAGGTCGCCAGTTTGAATCTGCACAATGGGGTGAGCACCCATTGCTCCATCCCAGCTCCTGCCAACCTTGCAGTTCGAAAGCATGCAAATGCAAGTAGATAGAAAGGTACCACTTCGGTGGGCAGGTTACAGCATTCTGTGCACTTTGGTGTTTAGTCATGCAGCCTCATGACCACGGAGACTGTCTGCAGACAAACGCTGGCTCCCTCGGCTAGGAAACGGGGATGAGCACTGACCCCTAGAGTCAGGCATGACTGGACGTAACTTCAAGGGGAAACCTTTACCTTTACCTTTTTTACCAACCTTAACAAGATATTGAAAGCCCCCATGAAGTGTAGCTGGTGGGCACATTTTGAGGTGTAAGCATGATAAAACTGCATCCTTTCAACTCGGGCCGAGTGAAATCCCATCAAAACAATAAGCTGAGTTATTGTGCATGTCAGCTACTGAGCTTGATCAAAATTGTGAGGCTAGACATCCCTGAGCAAGCTAAGCTAACAAAGGGAAAGAGTGCTTTGCAGATGTGTTCGCAGGTTACTGCTTTACTCCAGGCCGGCATCAAATCAAACTGAAACCAGACACTACACTAGTTATCTTTGTACCTAGAAAGATCTTTCCTGTTCTTCTTAAGGGAAAAACTGAGAAAGTTAACTTCATAAAACACGGGAATGTTGTGCTGAAACACAAAGAGTTTTCTTCTCTGACAAAGGTGAGACTGGAGATACAAGGCGCTGCATTCTGATGTTCCCCATCCAGGGAATCTTACAGAATCTGCCCTAAGATTTCTTTAATTGGAAGCAGTGGGAGAGCAGGAAGCTGTGCATGCTGGCGCTCATCCCAACAGTCCCCATAGCCAGATCCCCAATGAAAGACTGAGGTTACTAGCAAGCAGCTACGTATGTTGATCCATTGCAATGCACCTCTTCATCTTCTAGGAGTCAGCATTGCGTGAAGCTAATGGATCTCCATTGCCCATTCAAGACCAGGCCACACAAAATTCTTCGTTTTGCAACAAGGAATGATATACGATGGCTGGGGAAATTCTTCCCCACATCCCCAGATTCTATAAAGATTGCAGCTTAGCTCAGAAGGAAAAGGCAGTTTTGAAGGGGGTGGCAGATGATTGATGGTGATGATATAATACCCTCTGAGCTCTGTCTTCTGCAGCGCTGATTGGTTGAAAGTCATATTTATTTAGAGTTATATGGAACTCTGTCTCCAAAAAACATGAAGACTGGTTAATAAAGGTTCATGACACGTGCACATGTGTCCGCCACACCCATGTTTTAGAGATCTGGACAGTTTAGCACCATTCATACGGTAATCCAGTACCATGTCAATCTGTCAGCCTCTAATTCAACATGCAAATTATATCTATGTATGTTGAACTAGGTAGGAGAGTTGGGGTAGCAAACAGAAAGGATCACTCAGTGGCCCAGAGGGAAGGCTTGCAGGGATAGTTACCAGAAGATGACCTAACATAGCCAGAAGCATGCGCTATCAAGGGCACCATCCTGTGCCTGTTTACGCAAAAAAGCCGTACAAGTCTTCTCATCTCACATCCTTGGTTAAAACAGGGCGGTAAGCTTAGCATACGAACTGCAAAGTCTACAACTTACTTTATTTACTTACTTACTTATTTTCTATGCTGCCCAATAACTGAGGCTCTCTGAAGCTCTCACAACAGTTCATTTAAGATGGAGTGTATGAAGGGACAGCAGAGTTGCTTGGAAACATACAAGGCACCGAGGTATTTTACTTAAAGCTGGATTTCATACGTTCAAAATGGAGCAAGAGCACTGGCTGTGTCTCTCTAATCCAACATCCCTAGCTGTAACTTGAATCCTGCATGACGCTTAGGACAGCTCAATCTAACTGGGTCTTTGGCCTCTTCCTACATTCAAGTGAAGACAGTGCCTGATGCAGACTGTGTGTGCCTTTAACACCAAGCCAACATCTTCCCACTTTGCTTAATGTCTTGTCTGATGAAGACTTCTGTAGGACCTGGAAGCTTGCTCATTATGTTGTGACCTTTTGGTTGTCCTTATAAAGATATTGCTCTATTGGAATGGTGTAGAAAAAGCATGACATGAACAATCTTTGGAGGGGCATTTCCATGTGCCGAAACATCATCTTCCCTATTCATAACTTTTACTGAAGAGATTGGCAAATGCCCCTTAATAAAGCAAACAAATGTTTTTTAAAAAAAAAAAACCCACTGGACCAATTCTACCCTGTCTGTTCAGCATGTGTGATGTGATAGGAATGGAGGCTTTGTATGTGTGCAAGGTTTATTGGCCCTATTGAAAGTCTTTCCTCTTACATCAGTGCAGCCAATGGAGTCAGGCCATGAACTCTTTCCAAAAGCTGATGAGAGAGGGTTGGAGAGGTACAAATGACTATTTAAGCCTTCTCACAGCTTTCTTTATGATCCCCACTTAGAGCAGATAGAAGCAGGCTAGGAAGGGGAGTTTGCCCACCGAACGTTGTTCTGCAAGCAGAGATTTGGGGCTTCACATTCTTCGAGCCAGGCCATTAGCAAGAAGTTATTTGCTGAGAGAAACAGCAGGTAAGAGAAGCCAAGAACAATTTAATCAAATGTGTATTACTGGAAATATCCAAGAATGAACCACTGGCTCCTCAGCATCCCTTCGGACCTGCACCAGTTTTGAAAGTTTCAATCTTCATGTAGTTGACATCTTCTTACATTTCTGACAAAGGGGAGGCAGAAGAATGAGTGGTTAGCAAAATGGGAACAGAGCTGCAAGTGAGACTGATCTAAGAAACATATCAGGCAATTCACAAGCCTTTAACCTTCCTCTAGTAAAAGTCAAAAGAGAAAAAAATAGCAGTTTCTATAAAACCTCTGCGATTTTCAGGTTTTCAGAAGAAATCGTCTTGTGCCAAGTAATGCAGTCAGTCACTTACTTACAGTGCATGTACATGTGCCAAGGGTTATATCCAAGGCTTGGTGCGCTAGTAAAATTGGTAGTGTAAATCCAGATAAGGTGCTTAAGCACCTCCAGGCTGAATAATGGGAAAGGATAAAACGCCAGCTTTAAAAACCGTGTCGCTGGAAATGGGCTGTTATGAGCTGTGCTGTCACTGAGGAAGCAGAAAAGATAGGGAAAGCACTGATGCCCACACTCAGGCTGAGTAAATCTTTCGGAGAGGTAGCTAAGTCCACCTCCCCCATCTTGGCTTCTACCAGATGTGCCAGGCTGCAACTCCCAGTCCGACACATCTGGCAGGGGGCACTCTGGGGAAGGGTGCTGTACTGGATTTAGAACTTTAACTTTCCCCTTGAAAATTGCCCAGTAGCTCAAAGACCAAACCAGCAAAGAGTGCTGCTGTACCAGTACTGGGTTGGTGGAGGCGTTCCACAGTGTGTTACAACAGCTGAAGGGGCTGCTGCTGACTCAGCTTTGGATGCTCTCCAGGGACTTCTGCCTAGAGATCTTGCGTACGAAAGCCGCTTCCCCATTCCTTTTCCATGACCAGCCCCATGGCTACTCCAGCGCCACTGGCTAATGCTGTGTGTGTGCCCCCCTCTGCGCTCTACCCCCTGCCCTGAGCCTTCTGTAGGGAGCAGTGCAGAGGGCAGAAAAGGGAAGCAACTGCATCCGTGGGGAGTGTTTGCCTCCCACACCTTACAAACAGCAGGATGGAGCGCTAGTTACGCAGGTGGATCACCCCACTGACCTCTTTCTCAATTAGGTCAGTGCTTCAGAGTGAGGTGGATCGCACCACCACCATTCCAGCTCCGTGGCAAGGAATTTCTTGCCGTGGAGCTGGGACTCTGCCACATCCCACGTTTCCTATCACATGCCAGGCTTACATTTGCATTTAGAAACTGTGGATTGGGGTGTGTGCATGTGTGTGTCAGTGCGCACTGCCAGATCTAAAATACAGGCAAGTTCATGCTTTGAGAGTCAATGCAGACGGCACTCAAGACCTCAGGCAGCAGAGGCAGGTGGATGGGGAGTGGCGGTGAGGGGTTGGAAGACAGAGCAGTGCACCCCAGGAAGCAGTTCAGTGCCTCTGAGCTAGCCTGCTCCCCTCCAACACAGGGGAGGACATGCTCCCTGCACCAGCACTGCAGTAAGCTTGATCTGCTGGGCTTCCATAAAAAGCATTTGTCCTTTGCTCATGCCTGCTAATCAACTCTGTATCAAAAGCGGACTATTTTAAGGTTAAACCAGAGCTGTACTTGCTCGGACTAAGTTGTGCCACCAGTTCTTCAAGGCTGCCATACAGCTCGGCTTGCATTTCCCTTTCTCTGGCTCAGAGACACAAAAGCGGCTCTCTCGCGGCAGACCAAGTCCAGCTCCCAGCCAAAAGTGCCCATAGCCATGCAGGCAGGCGGGTGAGGCATGCTGTGTCGCTGCTGTACTTTGGCACCATCTACTCGTCCCATTTTTTCTAGCACTCAAATAACTTGGCTCATAGTGGTGTTACCAAGAGTGTGAAATGCACGTATGAAGTGATTTAATCCCACTGGGAAGGTGGGCTTCTGACTGTGAGGCAAGAGCAGCGAGGGGTTCAAGTCATGCGTGGCTTTATATGGACCCCGGGTGCGTGATGAAGACAGCTTCTGTAATTTTGCATAACATTTTTGAGATATGCCCTTATTTTGACCCACAGGATGCCTCAGAAGCTGTGGCCCAGGAGGCTTACATTGCAAGTCTAAGGGACGAAAGCTCACCTTTGCAGGGCAGTTACATGACGGGGGAGCACTTTTGTCTGCCGTGAATCAGTGCAGACTCTCATTGGCTATTGAGTGGCAGGTTTCCCATGGTTGGAGGATTGATGCAGGCATCCCCCCAACCTGCACACCATGTGGCCAAAACCACAAACTCTTCCGTAAGGATATATTAGAATGTTGTTTTTGTTAGCAAAACATGTGAGCATCGCCTGCTTGTAACCACAAAAGCTTTTGAAAGCACTTGCATGCATCTGCTAAAAATCTCTGCTATCCGAGGACAGACTTGGTCCACAAGGCTGGTGGGGTATCTTAGAGATGCAATAGTTTCAAAATATACTCATACGTGTTTATTGCCTGCTTTTTATGGGTCTTTGATTAAAGTTTGTGAGATATAGAGTCACATTCTCTCCGGAGTCAAGGCTGCTCAAAGTCTGGGTGCTAAACTGGAGAATGGGATGGTGGGGAAGGTACTTTAAGGAAGAATGAGCAACAACTAGTTTACATGAGACCAAACGTTTGGACTGTACCTTCTGTGCTGATCCTGATAGATAATCTGAGATAATCTGGAGTTCCAACTGGGTTAGCAGCCATCAGCACTGAAACCAGAATAATGCCAGAGTGGCTGCAAAAGCCGAGTGGGAAAGAGACATGGCTGAACCTCTGCATGAAAGCACTCTCAGCTCTGCTTTCTTCAAGCATCACAGGCCAAGACGTGACTGCTGCTTTCCCAAGGCTAGGTCCCACGGTGCCCCATTAATGTCAGAATGATGTAATAACCTGGTGCAAGAAGCTAATGTGGGAAGTTCCCATGACAGTGATGCCTGCCAAGAAGATGAGATTTTTTACTGATTGATACATGCATTAAGAATGTGTATATACTGTACTGCTGATTCAAGATTAAGCCACTCAAGGTGGCCAAAAGAACAGACTGAACATTTAATAATGAAGTAATCATTAAACAGATAGGTCCAGACAGATGTGAACATGAGACTTCCCATGTGATCTCCTTATTGCACAAGTTTCATGCATCCTCACTATATAATTTATCAGTTTGCATTGTACTGCACCTTCCTACCCAGAAAAATGGCACTTAAGGCAGTTTGCAATCAGAAAACTGTATCAAACTTATCATAATACATATGCATTAAAACACAATTAAAAACACAACAATGAGAGAATAAAAACAACACGCAACTCCACAGACCAACATACAGGCCACAATCCTGCTTGAATATAAATTTATTTGCCCGCTGGAAGAAGGACAACAGAGAAGGAGCAAACCTAGCCTACTTTGGGAGACAGTTGCCCAATCTAGGAGTGACTAATGAGAAGGTCATCTTCTTCTGTTGCCACCAAACATGCCTCTGAAGGCAGTAATCTGGAAAGAAGGGCTTTTTGAAGGTCCGGGCAGGCTCATATAGGAGAAAGCAGTCTTTTAGGTAGCCTGGTCCCAAACCATATGGGGCTTTTGAGGGCATGAGAGTAGCTAGATCAGACTTTTCTAGGAAAAAGGTGCTGTTGGCACCGTATAAATGAGCTATTAGTCCCACTGACATGTGAACATTCAGGTTCACGGCCAAGTCCAAGAGTACACCTGGACTACAAGCCCGGGCCTCTAGTGGGAATGCAACCCCATCCAGCATGGGTTGAATCCCTATTTCTGGACCTGCCTTTTGGCTAACCAGGAGCACCTCCATCTTGCCTGGATTTCTTTGCCTTCATCCAGTCCCTTACTGAAATCAGGCACCAATTTAGAACTAGAAGTGCTTCCTTGGGTTTTGATGGACAAAGGAGAGAGAGGGCGTCCTTAGTACACTGGCTGCACTGAATCCCCAAAACCTGCAAATCTCCCCCAGGGGCTTCATGAATATGTTAATCAGCATGGGGACATGAGATGGAAACCTGAGGAGTAGCACAAGCCAACAGCCATGGCTCTTGCACCATCTGTGTACACAGCACAATGCCAATTTAGTACGGGATCCAGTGGCAATTGCAGAAAAATGGTAACAGAAGGGTTTGCTTGAGCCCAAATCTCAGAAGGCATAAATAAACTTGGATAAATAGTTTACAGGAACAAAAGTTGCACAGTTCCAGTTCCATCTGTTGGAGGACTGTTCTGCCTGTTTAACACAGACAACAGGAAGACCTTCAGCTACAGACAGCATCTCCCAGGACAGCAAGCCCTTTTTCCCATGGGATGTCTAAAGGCACCTCTTTATCCTCTCAGGAACTGACTCCCCAACATCAGTTATTTAACTCTTGGAATGTCTAATCTCTTCCCTAAGCATGCATATTAACCATTCATATGCGTGTTTTATTCCCCTGGAAAAGGGAGAGGTGTTCTTTTCCCTGGAAGAGTAATTTGAAATGTGTTTGAAATCAACTTTAATGCCTAGTTAAATGTTATGAGTTCCTTTCATGTGGAGCTTATGATTTATTTCCATAAGATATAAAAATGGAGCCCACTGTCTCATTATAAGTTAGGGAGAAAAATCCTGTCCTCATTATGACTAATCTCCTATTACTGTACTGTTGCCTTATGTTTCAGCATTTTAATAACTTGTCATGGAAAGAAAGACCTCGAGTGAATAATACATGCTCCCTGATTGACGACGGGACTATAATTCAATCAAGGGTCTCTACTGACATCAGAAGCCAAAAGGGGTCAGCTCGGGGGTTTATGAATGGCAGCAAAACTCTGTGACTGAATTACAACTTTGTCATTCAATCGGAGAACACGTTTTCTTATTTAAAGTATAGAGAAAAATCTTATGAATTCTGCTCCCCCCTTCTTGGGTGAAAGTGATAAATCAAAATGTGGCAAAGCCACCATTTCTAATTTTCAGAATGTGAAATCTCTTATGTGGGAGAGAATGATTAACGCGGACATGACGTGAGGTTATTGAAGGTGCGATTGGGAAGGAGAGGGAAGGGGAGCCTGAGGAAATTAAAAGGAATATTTCACTGAAAAGTAATCAGGGTTTATTTCTTTCCTGTAAATGTTATTAGATGACTCTAGTAACAGAAACATAGCCTGCCCTGAAATGAAGCCTTCAGTGTCACAGTCTTGCCCTTTCAAAAAGACTTGCTTCTATGTTATGTCCGGTTAACATAATATTTAGAAATGTGTCAGCATTCTCAGGAATATAAAAAGTGCTGTTCGGGATCAGACTGAAAGACCGCCTAATACAACATTCTGTTTCCAATGGTGGCTCACGAAGCAGGACACAAAGATTTCCCCATGTCTGTCTATCCTATCTGATGTTTGGACATGCAGGGATGTGACACTGAGCCAGATTTTTCCAATCTGATCCCCTCCAAATATTTCAGATTACAACTCCCAGCATCCCTGACTATTGGCCATGCTAGTTGGGGCAGATAGAATGTGAAGTCCAAAACAGCCAGTTGAGGAAGGCTGCACCATCCTGGCTAAGAGCTGCTGTCAAGTGGAGCCTTCAGCAAAATGTTGCACCCTGAAGTCCTTCCGTCTGAGGTTCTGGTCACTCCATTCTATTACTCCTCTTGCCCTTGTTAGTGTTCCTCACACACAGTGAGCTCGCCATGCACACTGAGCACACACAGTATCTGTCAGGCTGGTTTTTGAAGTAGAATTGCCTCCTCTGGGTGGCATCCAGCGTTAGCCATACTTAAAGCAGACCCAGTGCCATGAATGGGACTGAAGTGCAACTGACATTGGGTACAACCCAACCCTTAATTTTTCTTCTTGATTTTTCTTTTTCTTTCTTTTCTTTTTCTTTTCTTTTTTGCCCTACTGCAGACCTCAGGGTTCCTCCAAATATGCCTCTGTCTAGCTCTTGGGTGTGCAGTTGCTGCTTGGGGTGATGTTGCTTTAGCTCAGAGGCATTTCCAGTTCAAGTGTTACAAAGATAGACGAGACATGCACATGGTGGGCATGCCGTGAGCGGAGCCAGCAGGAGCCGGGGGTCAGACTAGATTGCCCAGGAGGCCCCTACTGACTCGCTCTGTTTCTATGTTTCTTTGAAAGCAGCAAAGTGAGTTGAAAGGCGATGCAAGTCCACCGCTCTAGTTTCCTCCCCACCAATGTTCAGCGTCTCTTGTTTGTGCTGCCCACATATTAGTGTGGACATTTGGCTGATTTCTTCCTTGATCATTCGTCAGTGCATAGAGGTGCGATCCTAGGGTTTGGATTCTCAGCATTTTTAGAGAGAACATCCTAGGCATGATGAACAAGTCTCCACAACTCCTGGCATTCCCAGCATGCCGTATAATTGTGATAAATAGTTAAGAGTCCCGGGCCAGGCAAGAGTTTTCTGTGCTTTCTTTCATCACACAGGGGTATGGATGACATTGCTGAGACATCAGAAGGTTATTTCTTTTCATTTGTTTGTGGACTGCAGATGATTCTGTGTGATGGGCTCCTCTCCACGAGGCCTTTAACCTGCCACTTTGTCGAGGTTCTGCTTTTGGATTCTTTGCAGGCTTAAGATGGGTCCTTTACATGTGTCCCCTTCCCCCGCAGGCAGGCCTTCTTTCTTTGCCTTTCTATGTGTTCCATTACACAGCCACAAGGTGGCGCTGTGGTATGGTGGAATTGCAAAAATACAAGTGCTTCTAATTCAGGTTCTTCCACCATTTCCAGCAACTGCTGCACTTTCCTCACTTGTGGGATGCTTGCAAAGCATGGGAGAGGCTCTGGAGGAGGAGGAGCTCATGTAAAGCCCCAGCAAACCTTTGTGAAGGAGCAATCAGGAGCACACAATAAATGCCTTATGTAGCAAAGCCCTTCATGCATTTGAATGGAGGCGGTCAGCCCATTCGCTTGATCTCTCCCCGTCCTCCAGCTCTTCGATACTTCGAGCCTCATTTCCTATGTAGCAGTTAATAAACCACGCATGCTGGCCAGAATCCCTTCTTCCAGATTTATGACGTTTTTGTCTCACTGTTATTTTAGGTTTGTTCCTTGGGTTTTGATGGCCTGTCAAATGTGATGAATCATTAATAAAAAGAAGTTTGGAAACTAAAGTTCACACAGTAATTGGAGCAACAGTCTCATAATTTCAAACTCCCCGGAGAAGCTCTGCTGGAACCAAAAAGGTTTAAAAATAATTTTGTGTAAGTGGTCAATATGAAATCACAGATCATTGATTGAGAGAATAATTGCAATCATTTTAATATGTACAATGAAGTAAGGCATTTAATGAAAGCATAATAAATCTAAGGCAGGCTAAAATAGAAATATATATACATGTATATCAAAATATTTCCTTGAAGAAACTATTTCTTTTTATAAATCTGTGGCAAACAGTCTATAAGGCACAACCAAATGCAAACACTGATTTAGTATTTATTGTAGGATTTCAGGATCTCAATGAAGGGATGTCAGAGACTGGCTGGTAGGTATTTGGGGTTGTGAGATCCAGTGATTCTTTTTCCTGAAAAATACTGTTGCCACAACTTTTTCAAAAGGGTTTAGGAAATAGCCCTCCCCAAGGAACCACTGGCCACTCCCACCACTTCCTCTGGCTGCAAGTCTATCAGCCAGAAAGGATACAGGTCCAAAGTGCAGGCATGACTCTTCTGAGCAATTTGCTCCAGGCTGAACATCATGGAATTCAGTCAACCATCCAGTGTGGACAAGTAGCAATTCCAAGTCATCTCACCAAAGTCTGCTGTACACATGTCCAGGTTGGAACAGATATGAAGGATATTGTCAGGATATTATTCAGAAGCAATCAGAAAGTGTCTTCTGAAGCACTCCTATAGCTGCTAGGCAGGGTCTAGATGGCCTTAGCAACATTCTGAAAGAACTGTGCTGGCAGGGACTCTGAGGCCAGAAGATCAACCTCGGAGCTGGCGCTGGGTGGGCTTTCTGGAGACAGGTAAATGAGGAGCAGGACTTCACCAAGATATGAGGTGTCCTGGTGGCCCCTCAGCCTGTTCCCTTACAAACTGCACCAAAACAACTTAGATGGGCAGAATCAGCTTTTTTTCCTGAGCGTGGTAATGCCTGACTCACCTGTGTCCTGTGATGCTCATGCCAGACCATTCTCCATGTAGCATTTCTGCCAAGATTTTCACTCCAGATTTCTTCAGAACAGTGATATCACAGTGTTTTTATATGTTGTATTTTCTCCATGAAACAGACTTCGGTGTGTGCCAAACTTGAGATACTGTTCTGTGGGGAGAAGGAATGTGGTTTCACCATGCGGAGGGGGTGAGGAATGGCCCTGCAAATGGAAATACCCTCTGGGCTTCTTTTGCAAGCCAATCAGCCTTCCATTGCTTTCCTACCTCCTTTGCCACCTTAACTTGCCCAGTGAACTAAAGGGAACTAGCAGTCAGCTATCCCTTCCCTTATCCTTTGAAAAAAATAAAGTTTGCAATGTCTTTACAAGCTTTTCAGGTCGCCTCCATTGTCTTCTTGTGCCAAGGAGCAACTAGCTTAAGCGTACATCTACTACTCAAAGTCTATCACCTTGTTGTCAATGCCCTCACTCAGAAGCAAATCACATGGACTTCCACGAAGCTTACAAGGCAGGGTAGGGGAAGGGCTGCATCTGCCTGCTTTTGGATGGAGGAGAATGGGGATTCTTGCTGGAGTCACCCAATGGAAGGTGTGGGGTAACAGCAAGGGCACCACAACCTCCACCTTCCTCATGATGTTTTGCAAGGGGGAATCTGCCCCCCCCCGCCTTTTCCTTGCTCCTTTACTCATCCATACTTGTGGATTTAAAATGAATTTAAAAATGGAAGTTGGAGAGAAATTTCCTGCCCCCTGCTCCAACGCCTCCCTTTTCTTCTGCAAAAGCCTTTGTGTGTGCCAGAGCCCTGTCTTCATTAGCATGTGCCCCAACTGTGATAAATGTGTTTTGCATAAATACTGGGGTTGTGCCCTCATAAACAGAAGGGGAAGCAGTGTCGATTCCCCAGCCCCCCCCCCGTCTCTTCAGCCTCACTTCCCAGTAATATGTGAGCTAGACTTGATAACTTGCTCCGCACAGTGGTCAGTGTTTTAGTGCCGCTCTCTCTCTCTTCCTCTGTGTTTTTCCTGTCGTTGCCACATGAGAAAGGAAACAAGCGACTTTTCCAGTCTCAGCTCTCGGACTGGGACTCGGGCCCTCTGCACTGGCCTGCGCTCCCCACAGAGGCTCCCCACGGCCTTTCTGCCACGGCGCTGCATCAAGCTAGGAGGCGGCCTTGCTTCCATGTCAGAGGTCAGCCTCTTGCCATAACTTCTTTTTCATGCAGAGGAAGGAGCTGCTTTCTGGGAATGCAGGAGCGGCAAGCAAGCAGGCCATTCCCCCCGCACTTTCTCCCATTAAGCTGCTGTTAATCTCTGCTCTCTGTTGGAGGTAAACAGGCAACTGCACAAGAGAAGAAAGGAAGTAGTTACTTCATTGCCTGTGGGAGAAGCATTGATGTTGCAACAGAGCTTATCAACAACTTGCAAATACGCTGAATTCATGGAATTATTTCACTCCCTAGAGTATGGGATAGAGAGGGATCTTAATGCCACAGTTTTGGTACATTTCCAAACAAGTATATGTTTCATTTCAACACATTCAGCACTTGACTTATGGGAAAAAGAACACCTAAGGCAATTAGGTTGGGGATGCACTGGAAATACGCCGTGCAGTCAACAGAACTTCATAGCGTAGCTGGGCTTGCTTTCTTTTATATAAGGCAGTCATTAGTTCAAATGTACAGTTATTTCAGAAGACCTAGTAAGAGATGGATTGACTCTATCAAGGAAGCCAAAACCTTGATTTTACAACATCTAAGCAGGTCTGTCATGGATAGGAGAGTTTGGAGGGCTTTCATCATAGGATTGCCATAAGTTGGAGACAACTTGTGCTTTGGGAGCCATCCAGAGAACCTTGGCTGTCGGGTGGTATAGAAATGAAATGAATAAACTTGATGGCACATAATCGCAACAACTTAATTTCCTTTATTAACGCCCCACCCTTCTCAACAGGATCCCAATAGTGCAATAATAATAATAATAATAAAATGCAGGCAGTGTGCAGCTTAATGAAAACCTCCTCCAATCTGGTGCTAATAGTCTTGCTGACTGGGATGGATGATATTTGTAATCATGTCTGGGAGGACGGACCAGGTTGAGGATGGCTGAGATACAGAATGGGAGCAATTTAGTATCTATTAACCCACAACCTCTTGAAATAACAGAGTCTTAGGACCTAAGTGACGAACATCTTTAAGGCCTAATTCAATTTTGGATAAGCTTTTGGGTGCCATATTCCAGTGGTGAGCAGAGCCAAAGGCAAAAGGGGTGGAGCCCAACTCCCTTGTGTATTGTAGCTTAATGCCCTTGCTGTCAGTAACTAACCCTTAGAAGAGGCTTGCCCATGTTTCAGAATGGTGAAACAAAAGCGAGGAAAGCATCAGGCAGTTGCTAGTTGGGGGAATGGGAGTGGAGACCAAAGAAGGAGTGTGACCTCCTGGGAAATGGGGTGTCCTGCCTCTGGGCCCCAGTTGTGAGGTTCCCCACCTCTGGCCTCACTAGATATGCAAGAAGTGTGTATCCCTTTAACAAGTCTTGTTATTGCAGTAGTAAACACACGCACACACAGTGGCATTAGGATCAAGGCTGAGGTAAGAGGGAAGGAAGTGCTTCATTTTTCCTCTGTCATTACTGACCTTCCTTCTGAAAGTCAGCTGCTTAAATCATACCACAGAGAGAGCCCTGCCTCATCTTATGAAGCCACCCACCACATATCAGGTACTTGGAGGAAGGAGAGCAGGGTCTCTGAGGATGACTTAGTACAGATAGGTTTGTATGAGAGGATGTAATGCTTAGAGTATCCTGACCCCAGGCTGTTTATAGTTTAAAGGATCAAAACCAGTACTTGGACCAGAGAACCAAAAGGAAGCTGGGGAAGAAGCTGATATAAAGTGGATAAAATATACTCATTGTATGCACTTCCTCATACTACAATTTGGACCAGTTGATATATACAATTTGTAAATTGTGGTGTGGAATTCTGGTGTAATAGCTCATATTCTACCTGAACAAGCACACACAAAATTTTAGACAACTGGGTACATATATACCGGGGTACATATATACCCAGACTTTCCCTCTGTTCCTACATGTGCCTCGCAGGTACTTCCACTACACATTTTTTACTTTGCAAATCTTATGGCAAGTTTGAAAATGTACTAACTTTGACTGCAGGTTGCGTTTGGGTCACAGGCCAGCTAAACTCTGCTCAACACTAAACTGAGACAAATTGCTCATACGCCCCATGCCTGTTTCTTGCTTGCATAGATGCATAATTAGAGGCTAGGAAGATTAAGGCTGTAGCCCCGAACAATCATGTTTGGAGGGAACATCCATAGAAACAAACTGGATTTGCCTCCATTTAAACAAGGGCAGGATTTTTTTTCTAATGGTATACTATACGTTAATATTTAACTATATCTTGGGGAATACTACTTAATCCAACAACATCTTCTAAAGCTACCTTTCAGAGATGACTGGTACCCAGAGTAGACACATTACCTATAGAACAATTCCAAAGACTGCAATGACAGAATTGGTCTAAATCCTAACAAGAATATGTCTACAAATATGGAAAACAAAACAATAGGCCACAGACTAGAAAGGTTCAATCTCTACGAAAGTAAAGCATCTATAAAACCATTGCATTAATTTCCCATGCAAGTAAAACAATGCTCAAGGTGCTGTAACAAAGAATTTTATCCTATATGGAACATGAAATGCCTGACATTCAAGCCGGGTTTTGAAAAGGAAGAGGCACTCAAGACCATATGAGAAAGATACATTGGTTACTGGAGTGCAGCAAAGTATTTCAGAAGATCAGTCTGTGGTTTGCAAACTACAGCAAAGCCTTTGACTGTATGGATCCTTAGAAGCCATGGACGATCCTGAAGGAAATGGAGGTGCCTCAGCACTTGCTTGTCCTGACTGTATTCTGGACAAGAAGCTACTGTTAGAACAGAATGTGGAGAAACAGATGGTATTTGTAAATGTATTTTATCTCTTTATCTGTTCAATCTATACACAGAACAAATTATGAGGAAAGATGGATTAGGACCAGAGGAATGAGTGAAAATTGGTGGAAGACATATCAGTAATTTAAGATATGCAGAAGATACCATCTTACTGGCAGAAAGGAGCAATGATTTGAAATGACTCCGGAAATGACTCAATGAAAGTGAAAGAAAAGAATGCAAAAGCAGCACTGCAGCTGAGCATTAAGAAAACAAAAATAATGACTTCAGAAGAATTACACAACTTTATGTCAACAATGAAGAACTGAAATTGTGAAAGATTTTGCATACCTTGGCTCAGTCATCAATTCAAACAGAGACTGCAGCCAAGACATTCAAAGAAAAGACTTGGAAGGACAGCAATGAAAGAACTAGAAAAGATCATCAAGCGTAAGGATGTTTCACTTGAGACCACTGTATTTCTGGTCACTATGTGTGATGTGATGTTCAAGTTGGAAAGTGAAGAAAGCTGAAAGGAAGAAAATTGATGTATTTGAAACGCAGTGCTGGAGAAGAGTTTTGCAAATACCCTGGGCTGACAAAAGAAGAGAGCCCTATATCAAATCAAGTCAGAACTGTCTCTGGAAACAAAACTGATGAAACTGAAGCTGTTGTATTTTATACTGCTGTACTCATTTTGTGCATCATTTTGCAGGGCGTTCATTCATAAGGTTGCTATAAGTTGGAGACAACTTAACAACGTATAACAACCATAAAGTTAACTAACTAATATTAAAGTAATGATGATTTACAGCAATAATAATATTACAGCAATGATAATTTTATGGAAGCATGGGGTAGACATTTTATGGAAGTATGGGGTAGACATTTCTAAAACGATGAAGTTATTGCTCAGACCTAGGTGTATCTACCGAGAAGTAATCTGTGTTATTATGGAGTTTAGTCTCAAATTACATGTAAGACTGCAACCTATGGGACATAGGTTTATCCCCTAAACACACATCCTTGAAACTACTAGCAAAATAGGGAAAAGAGGTAACTTTAGGTCAGAGTAGGACACAAATACAAGGTCTTTTAAGTTTGTCTACCATATTCTCTGTTTATAGTGCAGGAGATCTAGGAAAGAAGCAGTTATCAATGAGTTCTCTGTGTGTCCTGCTGGCCAGCACAATAGCCAACATTTCCTAAGAAGGTTTGGGTCCTGTCCCCTACAACTCTGAATATCCTTGCCTCACTGCTCATCAGCTGGGTTCCACCACAAGATCTAGCACCATTTTGCTATCATGGGTGACTTTATTTCTCTCTGTGTGCTTGCTTTCAAAAGGCAGCCAGTCTGTTTTGGGGTGTCCTTTCCTCCCACCTTCCCTCCCTCTGGTTCTCCTTTCAAACATAAGCAGGTCATGCTCTGGTTTTTGATATCTTATGAGAACTATCAAACTGCAGAACAGGAGAAAGCATCAACCAAATTGCCAAACTCACAGCTTGCAATGCAGCACTGTTTTCTCTCAGATGTTAGCAAATTCTACAGTTTTCACACATGTGCCTGAGGTGAAATCACACCTTTCTGTGGTGAAAGGAGTGTAACATAGTGGATTGACAGCTTTTTCCCATAGAAAACCACAAAAAAGCAACGAATTATTGGAGAGGGGGTAGGAAGAAGTCTACACCTGTATTGCATCAACACCACATTTTTCTGTTTGTCTTAGAAAAATCCTACTGTAATGGAATATGATGAACATAGAAATGTGAGTGAATTCCACTGTTGGACAGATGAGCCTCTACCAAGTCTTGCTTGTCCAAAAAATTTTAAGATTTGTAAAGTGCCTGTGATCTTCTGGTTTTCCCCTTTTCCTTTTCATGCAAAATGTTTTTCATAGCCAAAGCACGTTTCTCTCCTCTGAACTGATTAATCTTTCTGTGCAGCTTTCCAGCTATCTGCCTCTCTTCTCCACTTCCTAAAATTTCCTGGAATATCTATGGTCTCCTGGTCTCCAAATGTTCCTCTACTTACTCTTTGATGGCAGTATTTCCCTAGAAAGAATGCAACAAGATATCTAGGCTAAAGGGTTTGTATGCAGATCTGGATTTATATCCATCTGCCTTATAGTCATTCCTATTATATTTGCTATCAAAGCCTTTAAAAGCTGATACAGTATCTTTGCTCCTGAAGGCTTTCTCACTTCCTTCAGTGAATGCATTGTATCTTTTATCGAAAGATTTATGATGTAGCCCATGGCTCCAACAACCTATATTTGAGAGAGCGCCTTATAAGGTCAACAATGGTGGAATGCAGAACTGGGCAGAGGCAACTTTTATTTTGATGTTATCTTTTTTAGCAGCTATAGGTGAGACCCTGCTTAAAACCTCTGCAACACGGCTCTAGAAGAAGAACTCTTGAAAACCGTTTCTTCAGTTGCTTAACATCTGGATGTGCTTCCATGCATGGAAGAGCCACTAGTCTATGTCTAAATCTCCACATTGCCTGTGCATACAACATCCAAGTCCTATCTGGGTATTTGTCATTTATGGGTACCAAGCACATGAAGGGGGTCACTTAGGGCTAGCCCCTCCACCTCTGTTCTGGCCACACCCTGGATAGCACATAATTGATGTCAATCTGAAGGATATACGTACAGGTGTCTTCTTCTGTGGAGACAGAGAGCGGAATAACCTACATTGCAGGAGTGGCCCTGTTTAGAGTGACACCAATCAGGCACGGATTGTGTACTTGTGTGCTACAAGCTACAACGTGTAAACAGCATTTCAGCCAGTACACATTCGGAGAAGACAGTAATCATCTGTGACTTCCCAAAGCATAGATCCCAGAGACACATGCAGAAAAATTGATGCATGTGTTCTTTTTCCAATGAGATGTTCTCCACTGGCTAATTGCTGGCTTAAGAGGGAAAAAAATCATCCTCACAACACAAAAAAAAAAGGAAGCAAGTTTGTATTTAAAAATGATAATTCCAGGAACAAAGGAAGCGATATATTGAGGAAGATGCCAAGTTTTCCTTCCTCAAAGGGCAGCTCCTTCCATTTACAGAAAGGACTGAGATCCAGATGAAACTGCTCCCTGGAGAAAGGGGGAAGACACTGTTATTGCAATTTCCCCTTTCCTTGCAGTAACAACACTCATGCTGTTCCAAAGGGTTCTCAAACTCTTAGGGGGCTAGAGGTGGAAGGAGCAATGAATGGAAATCAGCTTCTCTCTTCCTGCAGGAGAAATGTCTCAGGGGGAGAACTTCATTCCAGTGTCCCAGGGGCAGAATTTCATTTAAATGTCTCACAGGGAGAGTTTCACTCAATGAAAAGGAGTATTATACCACCAGAAAAAGTACATAAATGAATGTATCTACTTGGATACTGCCATGCAGATACAGAAAAAGAAGAAGAAAATTCTAATGTTTTTCTAGAGCCAAATGATCGAACCAAATGTTTTATTTTATTTCTAAAAAGTATTAAAGAAAAAAATGGAGAGAGAGAGAGAAAGCATCACTCTCAAGCCTCCAAAATGAGGATCATGATGTCTCTTCCTGTCCATTTCAGAACCAGTATATATCCACTACACTTTAAAAACATTTCCGCATTTTCCATTTACAGTCTGCCAATGGGGTTTTGCTATGGAGGGCTTATTAGAGCATTTTTATTGGTACTTTCACACATTTTCTTTGTTAAAGCCTGGTTTAGGAGCTAGTTTTAGAAGCTTGTAAACAGGAGGTGTAGCAATTGGTTTGGCAGTCATAGCATATGACCTCCTGCCGAAAACCCACTGGGTTACATGGGTGGCTTCTTCACTGGAACCGGGGGCCAATGTCACTGCACCGGCTCCATTTTGTTGAGAAGTTAAAGGGGAAGGCAGCAGCTCTGCTACCACCAGCGGGCAGCTCCTCTGGCTTTGAATACAGCACTGTTGGTGATGCCTGACAGAGGGCTTTTTAAAGTGTGTGCCTAGACACAAATTGTGCAGTTCCAGGGCAAACTGTGCAGTTCCAATGGCACAATTGTGTAGTTCAAAATCTGAACTCATACACCAGTTGTATGTGGTTAGCTGAGTAAAAAGCGAAAGCTAGCATGAAAAGTAAAGTAATCTGTCCTCTTTAGGACCTCATACACTGATAGTGTGCCTATTTTTGGTTTCTTTTGCCAAAGACTCTCCCCCAGGTTCCACTGCTACATTATGCAGAATGCTCACCTATGTTTCAGAAATGAAAAATCATAATAGAATGTGATGAGACCCCTCTCTGACAAGTCGCTCTCCACAGGAATCCGGGTGCAGCCAAAATAGCTTTCTCTGCACTGAAGCCTCCCTTGAGGTGAACCTGATGGAAATTGCTTTTCCCCTGCTGCCACCAATAGTGTAGGAATGTCCTCCCCACCACCCAGCTGCTGGCTACTTAACTTGCCATTAGGGAAAAGTGGCAGGTGACAAAGACAGCAGTGAAAGCTTCACATGGTGGAACGAGGTGGCCGTGCACTGCCCACCTAGGATCTAGACTGAAAATCGTAATGAGATGTCAGCCACATACAGACTTCTGAGAGGCACCAGGGAAGTGAGACGTCTCACTCTGGCCTCCACAATGGAGGTTGCTAGAAGCTGGAGCAAAAGATGGAACACTGCCTACCTGTTGGCTGTCTCTGCCCATTAAGCAAGCGAACAGAGCCCTGATGAGAAAGAGCAGCAGCAGTAGCTGGTTATGGTCTGGGTGAGAAGGTTGACTCACGGAAGGGGGGGTCCATCAAGGGTGTCTTGTCCAAGGACCCAAAAGAACCTGGAGCCAGTAGGGAAAGATAGTGAGACATTTTTTTCAAAGATTTGAAAGAATGGAGCCCTGTTCTCACTAGTATGTTGATAATGACTCTGTGTGACTCTTTCATTCACTCACATATTCAAGGGTGAGCCCTGTGTACTGTTGCTTTGGCATTTTAGTTCTTCAGAAAATGGGGAGAAAAACTGGAGGAAGAGCCAGCTTCCATATTGCTACAGAAATTGTGTCTGGATTGCCCAATCTTTGCTGATCCTCCATATGGAGGATGGGTCAAAGTGGAAATCTGGATATTTTGAGCCAATCCACTGCACACCTCACCCATCTCAAAATGCCTCTTATGCTACGTACCCTGTAAGCTAATCTTCTATGCTTAGCTGTGATAGAAGACGCATTCCCAGGACCAGTGCTGAGTGTTGCATCTGCTGCTGGTCCAGTTGGCTTCTCTGCCTTCATGACAAAAACTTCTTCAGTCAACCTAAGTTATTAGGTCTAGTGTCATGCTGACAGAAGGAATTAACAATATTCATTTGAGTAAAGCTAGATAATCTTTAATCATTTGGCATTTGCTACCTCAAATAATGTTTCACAGGAGAAGCAGTCTTTAATGCATGTTATAAAAAGACTACTTTATGGCATGTTAAACCATGGGTTGAAATGAAAGATTCTCTTCTTTGAGTGGAAGATGCTTCCTCAGACAAAAGGATGCTTTAGCTGAAGGAGTCCTCCAACAACAGGAGGTTTTTTTTAAGTTAAAGAAAGACTCTTTTCAGCAGAGCAAGATCAAATCTCTTTATGAAAAACACATTTGTATTTGACATAGTACCCACAAACTTACATAACTGGATGATGAGAGAAAGACATGGACACCACTTTACAATCCAGCAACATGAATCATTCCAGTTCCACTGTCAGCCTTGGTTTTGCTAGGGTTGAGAATCCTAGAATTTGATGCGCGATTGGGAGAGGGGTAAATGTAGGACAGCATAATTTAATAAATCGCATGCAGCCCAATCCTATGCAGGGCAATGGAGATTACACCATGTTAAATGCATGTAAGGTTGCGTCTTAAAGTGTCATAATACCTAAATTTGGATTTGGACAGAAGGAAGCAGGGAATAATGGTGAAAAGTCCTCAGCTGTATTTATAGAACCCTCCAGTTTCTTTAGCAGGACCCACTGACATCCATTATTTGAATTCATAAGTTCAACTAGTGATTACCAATTATGATGGTTGCTTTTTGATATCGGCGAGGAAACGGAATGGGAAAGTAATTGCCATGTCTAATATGAATGGGCCTAATAAGGATTTTTTTTGGTTATGTTTCATGGCTATTTAAGAAATGCGGTTGAGACTGCTTATTATTATTTGCTTGTGAGTGGAGGGTTTAGTGAGATTTTAGATCCTGTGCAAGATAGGAGCATGTCTGCTCCAAGAAAAAAATGGTGGTGGGAGTTACACTTAAGGCCTATAGGGATGAGCTAAGTTTGGTTGATGCATCCTGGCAAAAGAGACCACTTGTCTATCAGAAATGCTGTTCACTTGATTATTTTAGGGTTTCTACATTTTTGTGATATCGAATAAACACTTGTAAGAATGATATACCAGGAACCTCAGTCCATGCAGCAATCTGCCCGGCTCTGGAATGTTCAGATTTGCCAAGGCCCCACAGTCTCTGGCCTTACTCTCTTTTTTTAATGATGAGGTGCATAAAGATAAGATTTCTGCTGAGTTACTCGGGTATTTTGGAATTAATGAGCATACTGTTGATTCTTGTGCCACTGACTGCGAGGCCGTTGAAGCCTGTACGTGGGGCCAAATTATCACCTTTGCCAGAGAAATCACAATGGGTTCTGATGTCTATGCATCCTTTCTGCAGATTCTGGAGGTTTTTTCCCTGAGTCACATGGCTTCTGCACATTGGCAGACTGTGTGTGTGTGTGTCTGTGCGCACGCGCACAGACACACACACACACTTTCTGGAACTCTATGCAAGTCTAGTCATAGAAAAATGCAAAAAATAAAAAGAAGGAAAATGGACATTTTTGCCCACAGGCTAAAGTGTGAAAATACATATGGGGGGATGCATGCATTTGTGACATTTGCACATTTTGAGGGATTTACACTTTGGAAGTGCAAATGCATGGAATTGTGAACAAACACAAGTTTATGAAATTAAAATAAAATCCAATTCTGTAAATGAACAGATGAAGAAACAGAAGATGCCTGATGATTCGTGAAATGCAGACGGAATGGGCTTACCAAAATCCATACTTCTTGAAGACTCCTATAATAAAAAGCAACCTATATCTTTAAATAAGAAATAAAAATCTCTAATCACCTGGTTTATTTATCCAACTGCATAATTTTAAAAGGAGTTACAAAAAGCTAAACATGAGCTCAATAATATTCTTTCACAGCAAGTGGAATTTGCTGTTATAAGAGTCAGACTGGAAGACTGGTGAAAGCCTCAGTATGGTCCTGGAAGAACATCTTAAACAACAGAAACACTGAAACATTATTTCAGCTATTAGAGTGGTATGATATGCACCCCTCCCATAGATAGAAACTCACATTTTTTATTCTGATTTCTATATTATGGGCAATGAAACATCAAAGCAGGAGATGGATGTTTAGATTCCTTATAACAGCAGCTTCTCTTGGCTTTTTTGCACATCCAGGAAATGGAGAAAGCAAATACAAATATGAACCCTGGGAAATCACCTGGAGCAGCCAGGTTTCCAGAACTTTTAGTTCCAAAGCTCCATCACTGCTGAATTGGGATCCCTTTCTTAGTATTAAATGATGCTTATATTACAGGGATTCCTAAGCATTATTGCACTCATTGCACTACTGACCTATTTCATTAACAAAGATAGATATTAAAATATTCACTACAGTTCTGGGTCATAGAATACTTATTAACAAGCTGGTTCAAGCAGAGCAGGGATTTGTTAAACACAGAGAAGGGGCTGTTAATCTGCTAATTTTAAATATAGATAGATAAATCAGGGTCCTAGTTTTTCTTTAGACACTGAAAGGGCCTTTGACAAAACTTATTTGAAATTTAATTTTGTTACATTGAATAATTTCAGCTTTTGTGCAGGTTTTGAAATAGGTCAGAATTCTACATTTAGTCATAAAACAGTTACTGGTGACTGATGATGAGTGTTTGTCATTCTTGAATTTGTGTGCCAAATAAGATTTGTTTGTTATGACTGACCAGAAATGCTCACAATTGAAACATTTGTTAAAATCCTGCCACTTTTACACTATTGGAATGTCTTACAGAGGCTGAGCAATTATATTAACCCACAATCCATGTTTATGAATGCTTATTATCTATCAATAAATATAAATGTGTTAAGAAGGAATGGTATAGGGTGCTATACTGTCTCATTTTGCTAAATTAGTGGGACATTGTTTAGTATCTGTGGATTTAGGTCACATATGATTTTCTTGTTCAATGTCTATTGGATGTCACAATATCTCTCTATAAGTGTTTGTCTAAGTCAGCTAATTTCTGGAAAAGTAACACATATGACACTTCTTTTGATCATATGTTTTGGCAATGTCCCAAATTTGCCTCTTTGGGGAGCAGCTTATTATAGGGAACACTTGTTAATATCACTCATGGCTCCTTAAATTTTCTACCCGTTTCCTGGAAGTTAACACACAGTTCATAGAAATTGATTCTCTCCACCCTTTTGACAGCTAAGAGACTGGTGTTGTTTTGTTTCTATATTACTCAATAGCCAAAGCTCACTGGGTGGTTCTGAACAATTTCTCAAAAGTACAAAAAAGAGAGACAATAAAAAACAGATAGGTTCATAATAAAAACACAATTTACGATTCTAGTATAAAAATTCAAAACAGTTCAATAAACAAAAATATAAAACATCTGAAACAATTTCAGTAAAACTTGATCTGTCCAACAGAACCCAACATGTGCCATTTAATGCCAAGAACTGAGAGCAGTTTCAATCTGACACCAAAAAGATGACATGTTGCAACCATGGAAAGATAAACACTCAATAAGTGATCATACTGTCACTATTAGAATGAGTGGTATATAGTCACCATTCGTGAACAGATTCATATATTAATATTTGGTCTGCCTTTATTGAAGTTTATGTGTAGTTCTGTTCCTATTCATTAGATATGCATATATTGAATTTAATATGTTCAAATCTGTTATAGTTTCCCTTTTCTTCTTCATAGTTTTGCTTTGTTTTGCTGAAATTATGTAATGAAATTTAATTTAAAGAACACAGATGCTGGGAACTCAGGAGGGAATTCTGGGAGATGGATCCCCCTTTTTAAATCAGTTGTTTTGCACAAGGAAACTAGCACATAAAAAAGCTCCAAGACTTACTTATAAGTAGAGTTCATAGAAATCAACATATGTATGATGTTTGGACTTGCAGTGGGCACACTCCTTACTTTTTGCAAGGCGCTTGAAGCTGTTCCCATAATATTGAAGAAATGGGCAGACTTCACAATGGGTACAATCCAGCAGGAGTTATTCATCAGTAACCCAATCTGAATTCAACATAACTTTACTGATTTGTAATCAATTGCCTGGTAAGTTCCATTCCACTTTCAGTGACATTTAATAATAAATCACTTTTGCTGGATTTTATTTAATGGCTTTATCCAAATGTTGGACTCTGTGCATGTGTGTGTGTTGGGGAGTGGGGAAATGGCATGGATCCAGGCTAAATCATGCTTAGACTGGACCATTGAAATCAATGGGATGTGGGCTAACTTAAGTTCCACTGATTTCAATGGGTCTCTTCAAATTCCAAATAAGCCTGGATCCAACCATATATATACCCACACAAACAACATGTAAAATAACAGGCAAAAAGTTTTCTCCAACTTATATATTTTAGGAGGTGATGCCTAAAATATTTCTTTAGAAGACATAAACTTACTGACATAAACATAAAAGTAGACATATTCTTTCAAACTATTCCAAGCAAACACCTTTTTCAGGCTTTTTATCATGGCTTCCTCCCCATTTGGGACATTTATTTAAGTTATTAAAAAAATTCCCTAAAATTCACAGCTGAAAAGTTGGCTTCTGTTTTTTCTACCAAGCTAACTCACCTGATTTGTCAGAACAGCTCGAAAATGAAGTGCTAACTGGTGGATTTTATTGAAAGGAAACCAAGTGGAACAACATATGTATTTTCTTAGGAAACTAAAAAGCTCACAGTCCTGTGGCATTCCTTGGGGTAAATTCTTTGTTATGAATTACAACCTGCTTACTGATGAGTTGTTAATAAAAAGTGGGCCTGCTGGGCCATTATTTTTTTCCACACAGTATACCTAAAGTTGTTGGGTTTTTTTAAAGGGTTTTCATTAATGCACAGAGTGTGAATAAATCTGTTTCCCATTTGTAATTTTCTCTTCTCTCTTCAAGACATTAATTTATTGCCAAATCTAGCACTCATCTATTTTCTAGTACGTGGGCAAATTACAGAATTCGCTTTCTTTAAAAAAGAGGGAGAGATTGTGCTGTGCAAAAGATTCAAAGGTTGCGGAAATGATGGATACAAGACATCCGAGAGTCTTTTGTTTCTTCGGAGAACATCTGAGGGTCCAAGATCATGAGAAAGGGGCACCGAGGTTCTTCCAAGGCCCCAGCCGCGTTTGGTGCAAAGAGACGCCAGCTGGCCTGGTACACAGCCGAGAAAATGGTCTGAAGGAAAACGCCGAGCAAAAGTAGAAACAGATGGTAACCTGAGGTGGCAGTATGGCTTTCTTTAATGTGGTGGCTTTCTTTTTTATTTATTTATTGGGCTTATTTGTTTATTTTTGGGAATGCATCTGCTCACACGGGGGAGTCTCTTGCTTCTGACTCATTATTGTTGGCTAATCAGGCTTCCTAATAGCAGCAGCCTTAGACAAAGCGGGAATCAGGGAGGTGGGAATCAGGCAAGTTCTGAGCCTTCTGAGCTCCTCAAATGATAACTTGTGTACTACTGTGCATAGCTCAAGGTGAGTCTGGAAGACATTTGCTCATGACCGCTTAGTGTTGCTCTGTTCTGGTGGTTGGGAGCAGTGACAGCGAAAGAGCAGGACATCCATCCATCCATCCATCCATCCCCTTTCTGCGTATTTCTGAAGCTCTTTGGACAATTCACAGCAATTAAAACCATACAATAGAATTTAAGATACAATATAAAAATAAAATAGAAGGAAAAACCCTATATGAATGCATAGATTTATAATACAGGAACAGATTTAAAAGGATCCCAAGATGACAATCCCTTTTTGCTCCCAGAGTAGGTTCAAGCGTGAACTGTGAGTGACCGGAACTTGCTCAGGCTCCATCACAGTTTTCGTCCACCTGCTCTGCAGCCCTCCTCCCACAGGCTTAATTGCTCCCTGCTTTGGTGTCTATCGAAGAGGAGGCTCAGAGGGAAAGAATGGTTGGGCACGATCCTGTCAATTAATTTAGGAAAATGCACATTTGAAAGCATAACCTTGGATTCCAAAGAAGCATCAGCAGGAACATCCTAGACAAGCTAGTTAGCAATGTCAACTTCCTTCCACGCCTGCTTGAGAAATAGCATTTTCTAACAGAGGAAAGAAATGCAGAGTGCAATCTTCTGGTTCCTTCAAGGAAAGCAGCAGGCAACCTATGGCCTTCAAGTGCCATGCAAGGGGCGAGCTGCTGCTTTCTCTTTAAGTCAAGGGTGGCTTTATTTTAAGTCATCTGGGACACCCAATTTATTCAGCAACACGATCTGAATAAAAAGGTAGGTAGGGAAACCCGCTGAATGAGCTCAGTTTTCTTTGCTCTTCAACTCCAAGGGCTGAAGATTCTGAAGACTCTGGAGTATCATTTGAAGGAGAGTTGTGGACCCCAAGATGATTTGGCCTACAGTTCCCATCAGCCTTAACTAGCTTATCCAAAGGGGGGGGGGAGAATGGGAATTATATCCCACTCTTTAACATCTGTATTTTCAAGGAGGCTCACAATATGATTTTTTTTAAAATAGCCATACTCATAAAACAGCAATGGAGCACTGTAAGAGTAAGTTGAATACCAGCAGCATTAAAGCAGTCTCCAAAAAAGTGTCAGGAAGGGAGAGAGACTGAGAGACATGCCAGGTGACATGCCCTGGAGACAGCAATTCATAGGCAGCACACCGAGAAGGCCCTCCCCACCACTGCTGCCTCCTTCGTCTCACGAGCAGAGGACCTGGAAGGGGCTTTCAAAGATGGCCGTGGAGCGCAAGCACTGCACTGCCAGCCTCTTTGAAGACCAGCCTATTGGACGGTGTGTAGTCCCATCCTACATGTGTTTACGCAGAAGTAATGCACAGCCACTCTCCCACAAGTCCAATTGCAGCCCAAGTCACTATTCGGGAGCACTTGCCCTTGGGATCAAACAGAGCATGGTGCAAGTGCTGATGCACAAATTCTATCCATTCTGTCTTTGTTTTGTAGATTCCCAGCATGATTTATTCCATTGATAGAATTTGGGGTGTGTTTGTTTTTTCTTTTAAGAGTTTTCACTTCACTTGTGCTAATGCACATGAGTGCAAAATATGCATTAGGGCTGATGTGGATTAGTGTAAGTGTAAATTTGCACAAATTCCCTGCAACTTTTTTTTAAAGTCTGCAAGTGCTTTGCAAAATCCTTGTGACTTAGAAAAAGCTGGTTGTTTGAGAAATCCGCAGGTCACAGTCCTGGAAATCAGAACTCGTTTCATTAACATGTGTAGAAAACTTAGAATGTCTCCTGGCTATTAGGGGTGGGCAAACATAAGACCCTCCCCCCTCTTTCATGGATTGCAGGAAGGGTCTCAGGCTTTGGCAGGGCCACCCTGCAAGCATGGAAGGAATAGCAGTGCAGGGTCTGATTTGCACGCCCCCTTTCTTGCAGAATAACAAACAGTCAGTTTCTCTCCCTCTCCCACTCCTGTTCCCTGATCCTTTTCTTCTTAGCATACTCAGGAGCATCGCTGCAATTTCAGTTCCAACGGATGGAAGCCTTTTCCTGGGTTCATTCCTGATGCTGGTGAAGCTCACACTTCTCCCCTTCCTGTTACCTTAGCCCAGGTGAGTGGGCTAGCAAGAGCACCCCATTCCAAGCCTAAATGCTGACGGGACCTGAAATGGGCAGGTGGAGCACAGTTTTGATGCCATCCCAGAGCCACTAAGACAGCCACTTAGAAAGGGCAATTTTGGCAGCCAATGGAAAGCGAAGCCCCTTTCCCATTCTGTGTGACTTTGGGCATCCCTGCCAGGGCTGCAGGAAATCAAAAAGTGATTGGTGCGTGAGTTCCTTAGTGCAGCCCATAAGCATGCTTGTTAGTGCAGCCTAAAAGGTTTTGATATTTTCATGCACACCCCTGTTACTTTTTGCGTCTGGGCAGCAGATGACTCTATGGAAAAATACACTGCTCCCCCCCCCCCGCACCTTTAGGAAGTGTGAGGTGCTAGATGCGGTGGGCGGGGGAGTGGGGGCCACCTCCCAGCTGTGCCTCGCAAACTCTCTGGCTGTTCCCGCTGCTGTGGGAAAGAGCCTTGCGAGCCTCACGGCTGCTCTTAGGCCCCCCATGGACCCTTGCTGCCTCCAGCGTGACTGCTCCGTCAGTGGAGTCCAGGCAAGATGCTGCCGCCAGGCCAGTCAGCTTCTGTATGCAGACTTGCAAAAGGGCACCACCCCATCTTGTCTCAGGCAGCAGGCGGCTGGAGCTGGCCCCACCAGCTGAGCCTCCCGGGGCAGCAAGTATCTCCTTCGAACCCCCACATGTCAGCCTGTCTGTCTGAATGATCACGAGGGGGTGCAGATTAACACTGCCCACGCTCCTGTATATGTATATTTGTATGCATGTGCATCCTTAATTCTCTCTCTCCTTCTTAATTCTCTCTCTCTGTGTAGTACGGGGGAGGAGAAGGAGAAGGGGCTTTCTTGATCCTTAAACCCTAGAGCTCAAATTCAGAGCTCATTTCAATTTCTTTCCAAAGTTTGAATAAGTGGAATTAACTAAGTATGGCAACACACAGGGGCTGCACATATTTTGTCTCCTTCCTTCTCCCAATTCCTCTCTTCTTCTCTCTTCCCCTCTCTCATACACACACCTCACCCCCCTTTTTTGCACTCAATGGGAAAAAGGAAAATGAGGTGTGTGTGAGAGAGCATGAAAGAGCAAGCAGGAGCTTTCAAACATCGAACACAAGTGCATGTTCCTCATGTCAGTGAATAGTCTAAATTGCTTTTAATTCAGAGGAGATCCCAATAGCTGCTGTCTCTGTACTAGGTAATACAACACATTTCATAGATTCCTTTCTCATGTGAGCCTTTTTTGTTCCTCTCTGTCTTAGGAGCTTCTGCCTGCTTTCCCGAAAGATGTAGGCTTCACGTGGCTTGTAAAAAGCCTGCTTGGCAGCCAAGAGAGAAAGATGCAGACACATTTTTCATCATAACCTCCTTCTCCCCCCACCCTCCGCCCACAGCCACAGTTAATTCTTCCCTTTTGCCCTGTGTTACAGGACATGCGTCCGGAAACAATAGGAGCCTAGCACCTTCCCATATGAGCTCCTCCTTCGTTTTAGCTGCTTGTAAAATCCTATCCTAGTCTCTGGAGTCCCAACAAGTAATAAGCACAATGCCCCCAACATTGCCTTCTCCAGATGGGATTCTCATTGGGAAGGAGTCTACATACAGAACTCAAATGAGGAGCTTCAGAAACTTTGACAGCCAACCTGTCTGGAAATGGTTTATGGCATGGTATCTGTGTCCAGTTTCCTTATGAGAGGATCTTGGTGGTTTTTCAGGATTATTAGCCAGATCTCTAATGTGAGGGGAGTTTTTCCCCCCAGTTAAAGATGGCCTCTTGTGGTTTTGGCAGCAGAGGAATCTCATAATGTGGTACATGGGAATAGGAAGCACAGGGCATATTGGCAACAAGAGTATAGACAGAGAAGAAAACTTTGGGAATTGTGGCCAGGGAGGTCAAACAGAATTCAGGACTGGGAGAAAAAGACCATTTAATAATATATAATGAATGTAACTGAGGATGGGAGAGAGATTAGTCTGGAGTAGAACTGAATGGGATCTAATTTCAAGTTTTTTAACCAATGCATGAATTGAAATTCAGTTATCTTGCAAAATTTGCACTCTTCCAAATTTTGCAGCAGTTCTCCACTAAAAAATGTATTTAAAATGGGAAAGTGCAAACAAGGCGCATATACACATTATATAATAAAATCACATTATATTAGGAAAGTTGCTTGCATAATATGTACATATTAAACAGAATGCACTTGGAGAAATGAGCACAAATATGTGACAATTCTCGCACAAATTAAAAAGAATAATGTAAGATTTGGGGTAAACCAAACTTAAGATTAGACTAAGGAGAGAAACCAAACCTGACAGATTTGTCTTTCCCAACATAACAAAAACCTTTGTCTATATATTTTTAAGAATGCAAAATGCAACAGAAGCATTTGGAGGCGTTAAGCCTGGGCTGATTTATGTCCAGAAATCTGCATCTATAGCAGAGGGCTGCCCATGAGCTGCAGCTGTTGCACTTATCTGTGCATGTCAAGCTACCCTGCAGAGCTGCCAGCTTTATAGAAGCACCAAACTTAATGGGGTAAGGAGCCATCATTCAAGTCCCACTCCTGCCCCATATTTGGATAGGGAAAATTTCTGACTTTGTGACTTGCTGCATATATTGTAAAAAAGGATCTGTGCATGTCTCTTTTGGCCAACAGTTTGATCTGATATATCCTGCAATTTCTTTCTCTCTGGTTCCCAAGTCTTGCCTGGCAATCTTCTCCTGCCAACACTGAGAGCTGGGATGCTGTAGTGGTTAAAAGTGCTGCCTAGGACTCCAGGATATTAGTCCCCACTCAGCTGTGAATGGATGACTTTGGGCCAAGGCACAGATTCTCAGCTTGTCCTACTTCACAGGGTTACTGTCGTGAGAATAACATGGAGAGGAGAAGCTTGAAAGCTGCCTCGAGTTACTTGAAAGGGGAAGGAAGGCAGGGTATAAATGTAAGGTAATAATGAAATGATAATAACAACCCATCTGCCTTTGCACTTCATGGGTGTCAAACTTTTTTCAGCCCTAGGGGTGAAATCAGTTTTGGAGAAGCTTTCCAGCAGCTGCATCGCACTGATGGGTGGTGCCGAAGGCAAAATGAGCAAAGCCAAAAATACTTCAAATGTCAATATATTTTAAAGCATTCATTGTCAGAAGTGGAAATTTGGGAGAGACACTTCAACCTTTTAGGGTGGGCAAAATAACTGGGCAAAAGCCCAGAAATCATCCATAGCCAAGTGTGAGTAGGGAAGGGATTGGGGCTGAGAGTTCAACAGGTTGTAAAATTGAGCAGTGAGTGCTTGCTTGCTCAGGACAATCAAAACCCAGGGGGCAAGCAGAAGAATGTTAAAGCCCCTACCTGGAGCCCACTGAAATACGCTCTCACCTGGCAGTCTCTGTGCAGAGGCTGAAACATTAGAAATTCCTTCCTTGCCATTTGTATAGTCCCAGTCACTGCTGAAGATGAGCAATGCAGGCGTAGAAACACTGGCCGCTCATGGATTGTCACCTGTGGTACGGCTCTTTCAAAGTTTGAACTGAACTTACGGCTTTACACCACAAAGAATTACTTTCCAGATTCTTTTTGTTTGGCCTGTTACCATTTAAATCAGCCTTGCATTCAGAGGTCGAATGAGTTTCACAATTTGCATATATATCAGAGTATTTAAAGAACGAAGCAAAGAATTTGCTGAATAAAACATTGCATTTTCATAACACTGGACATTTTTAATGCAGGGTGTGGATGGTGTGCATCTGTTTGCACATTTGCATGTGCCTAGGTGGTTAGTGCCTGCTTTCCTACCGAGGGCCATTTCCACTTTTTCCCAGTTAAGAATCCTAATGATAAATTTACTTATTTACAGAAAGTTACCTAATGCAGGATATTAGGCTCCGGCAATGTATGCCTTTCTCTGTTATGACATAATTTTATTGAGCTTAGTTTTACAAGAGATAGTGAATGATATGCCAAATTCAGCTCTATGCAGTGTTGCTAATATTAGCTTGGTGTGATCCCAAAAAAGGAAGCAGAGCAGGGTCAGGCGCACACATGCAACCTCTAGGATCATGTCAAAGGTTCCTTCTCGCTTGTTCTTGTGGAATTGGCATTATGCAGTCCTAGAGAGTGACTTTGCAAACTCCAGCTGCCTGGAGCCTATAGTAAACCTTCACTGAGGAATAATGTGGAGACCCTTTCATTTCTTGATAGGGATCTTTTACTCCTTCCTTCCTTCCTTCCTTCCTTCCTTCCTTCCTTCCTTCCTTCCTTCCCCAGTTACTTCATTACTTCATGTATATGTCTTACCTTTATTGCCTGCTAGATGACAGCATGATGGATACACTAACAATTTTCTACTGTCAGCTTCTGGAGAGGCAAACATTTTGGCAAAGCTTGAGAACTAATTTATTGCAGGGTGTGTCCTGTAGCAAGGAGTCAGAACAAAATCTCCATGGCTTTGCATTTAGCACTGACTGGATAAGAGCAACTGCGATACAGCCTTTGGAGTACTCTCTGAGTCACTGACACATTACTTGAACCGGAGCAAGACCATCTTTGTCTAGCCCAAGTCTGTGGGTCATAAACCCTGCTCTCTTCCAGCCTTGTTAAGGAGAAAAAGGTGTGTCTCCAAATCAAATTGCCTTGTGCAAATAAATAAAAACTTACTGTCTCACTACACCAGTGATACATACAACAATGTAAAAGATCAAAACCTCAGTTCATAAAACCTAAATGCTATTATACAACAGGGCAATGCTTTTTGATATTAGTCTTCATCCGTGGTCTTTGAGAACACTTGGCCTAGCTACTACTGATAAATGATGATGATGATGGAGCACTGAATACATCTATCCATGCAGTTTAAAAGTACATTTGTTATCACATACATGGCCTTGAGGCTGTTTTAGAAAAGCAGAGTAGAAAGATTTTTTCCTGCATATTTCAACTATATGGTTTGTATCTTACTAACGTTTTTGATTATCACAGAATTATGAAAGATAACAGATTTTAACTTCCCTTGAGGTATTCACCCTCAAGTATGAGATTTTCAGCAGCCTGCAAATAATGTCAGTCCAACTGGCACCACAAGATAACCAAACGGATAAACTTTCCAATCACTTATGACAGCTAAATAAAATGATATCACAATTTTGGAAGGATAAATGCAGTGGATCTAAGACTCATTCACCCTTTCACCCTTGGAACAGGTAATATTTTGATGTCATCTATGCTTAAATATATATAAAATATTTGGCTTACCTTTGTTGGAAGTTATATGTAACATCTACTGAGAGTAAATTTTCATTTTATGCATCTAGGTATAAATTTCATATTGATTGCAACTGACAGATTTAAACTTTATGCAAGCTAAATTGTTGGGTTTTTTTCATGGTTTTTAATCATTTGTTGTTTTTGTTAGATTTTTTTTTAAATTGACAAAAATGTATAAGAAAAAAGCAGGCCATGAGTGTGCCATTCCTGCTTCCCAGCAACCGGGGTCCATAGGCACCAGTCTCTGATACTGGACATAGTATATAACCAATCAGGACTAGTAGCTATTGATAGCCTTCTTCTCCATGAATTTATCCAATTGTCCTTTAAGGCTCTCCAAACTGATGACCATCACTGTATCTTATGAAAGTAAATTCTATAGTTTAACTATATACTGTGTGAAGAAGTCCTTCCTTTTACTAGCCCTGAATCTTCCATCAGTCAGTTCCATGTGATGACTCTCGGTTCCAGTGTTCCAGTGACCCTTGGCTCCAGGGAGAAAAATGTCTCCTTCTGCACTTCTTCCTCACCATCTAAAGCTTTATACGCCTCTATTAAGTCTTCCCTTAATTAGAGTTGCAAGAGTTTTCCCTAAGTACGAAAATAACTTTAATAGTTGGAGAGAATGTGACTTGATGGAAAAGAAACTTTCCCCTCAATTATATAACAGACAGGATCCAGTAATGGAGCCTTTGCATTTTAAATGCCTGAACATTGCAAATGTGATGACAGAAAATCAAAGGAAGTATAGCAGCAGGAGAGAGTGAATAAAGTTTGAATGATCGCTGCGTAAATGTAAATCACATAAAGGACTCTTAAAGGACCTTGATGAAGTTAACACTGGGAGATGATAAAACATGAAAGAAGATAGTTCAGGAATGGGAATGGGCAAGAAATTTCTTTGGTTTACATGTTAATGTAAATGTAACCAATTTAGAACTTTCTTACATAATGAACAAATTAAATTTCAGCTCTTTCAAAATTCACTATTATCCAAATTTTTGAACAAAAATGTTTATTTTATGAAAAGACACAGGGAAAAACGGAAACATCCCAGAAATGACAAATCATAGAGAAAGACCGGAATTATATTTGCAAAGTCAGTTCTAAACCTATAGATAGATACACACACTCATCCTTCCATATTGTTAGATATACAAGTGCCTTCCAGTGCTGCCACACACTGATAGTACTAAGATAAGTGCTTAGAAATAGTGATGGAAGATGTGCAGCAGACAAGACTCACTCTTTACATGCAAGGTAAGCTGAAAAATCTAGAGCTGCATGAGGAATTTTCATGAGCCTTTGCAAAAAAACATGAATAGACCTGACCCATATCTCCAGAATTGATGTTCATATCAAAAATTTTCCAGATCTCCTAAATTCCAAATATTTCAGTGCAGCCCTCAGCTCAAAACCACAATATTCCTTAAAACAGGAGTAAGCAATATGGTGCCTGTAGGCCCCAGCTGCTCCCAGTCAACTTTCTTGGTATCTGCCAAGGTGCTGTATTCCTTCCACTTTAAAAAAAAAAAATTCTTACCAGCATCTAGGATTGCTGCAAAATGGCCGTCTGTAGTGTTGAAATCAAAGCAGTAGTTCAGTGTGCTGGAGCTGAGAATCCAGCCCTGCCTTGACCTCTTTGCAGTGGGTTACTTATCCTTTGCCATGTCTCTCATGGCAGCCAGATCATGGTGTTTGTCGTCCTGGAGAGTTTTCTGAATTGCCAAATGTGTCCGCATCACAAAATGTTGCCTATCACTGCTTTAGAACAGGTATTAGTCAGAACCTATATTGCAAGGAGTCTTCTGAAGGGAGATACATTTTTAAAATGCATATTGAAATGTGATTTTTATGCAAAGATTAATGTGGAAATGGGGGAAAACATACGAAAGTGAAAGTCATTCACGGCGTATTCCTGTGCATGCTTACTCCAGGGTAAATTCGCTATAGATAATACAGTTCATGCTCAAGTAACAGCATGCAAGATACCAGTAAAGTGTGTGGCACTCCGTTTCAAATAAAATCCCAGGTCTATGAAAGACACCGCATACATAGAAACTACTTCCAAATATGGATTGCCTCTGGAAGGGATGTTAAGGGTTAGGCTATCAATTCTCCATGACATTCCTGGGATTTCAAGAGTAAACTCCCAGGACCAAGCATGCACCTCCTTAGTTAATCAGAGGCAGGGAAGAATAGATGCTAGACTCAGTCCCAGCATGCTCTCCTCCTTCCCATGCCTCCCCTTCTGTATAACTCTATCATCAGCATAATCAGCTGATCAAAACTATCAGCACTTTCAGTCAACTGAAGGTACAGGGAGGTCTACAAGCATAGCATGAAGCAAACAGCTTTCTGCAGTACTTGCTATTCCTTCAAAGAATCTCAATATATTTAGCATGATGGTTCAAGTTATATTCTGGGGAAAGTTAGACTATTACATCCTGAAAGCCTGTACATCCCAATGAAAAAGAGCTTTGGTGAAACCCGCGATCGAAGTCTTGCTTTCTGATCATAGTGACTGCAGGAATTGGTGAGAAAACAGCTTCCAGCTCCAGCCTGGACTTTGAATTTTGTGTTTGCAGCTGTTAACATAAACCAGGAATCCAGGCTACAGAGCTCTCAGCAGGACTGCAGCAATGCGTGTTTTTTGTTACATTGACTGAAAACTATGCACAGGAATCAGCAGAGAGTTCGAAATAGAAATTCAATGCTGGCTTGATTTATTTGCTCCTGATTTAGAAAATATTCAGGAATATCCACACACGAACATATCATGGACTCCACTTCATGCTTAACTAGACAGAGCTTGGGACTGGAGTGGGTATTCCTTAGCATAGCATCTGTGTTCTTTCCAATGGAGGGAATGTGGAGTTCTGTATTTGCAGTGCAGTGTATATCAAGCTTGGTACTGCAGCGTTAGTTTGCAGGTGCCGTTAAATTGATGTAGAACCTATTCAGTGCAGTGGATGGTACATAGGCAGGGTCATCTCGATACATTTTGCTTCCTAATTGCAAATTCAGAATCCAGCCAGGCTGGTTGGGGAGCCTTGAGGGCAACAAGGCGGGCCATGTTCTGAACAGTTCTGAACAGATAAGTGGCTCACGGGGAGGGGGGTCTTGTCACTGCCAACACCCCATACACCCCATCTGTCCTAAATCTCCCACCAATCAGCTGTGGGGTGATCCCTGGTTTGAGTATTATGGGAGGGGGGAAAACAGTCTTTCTCTCTGCGTCTCCACACCATGCATCATTTTAAACACCTCTATCATGTCTCCCCTTACTTGCTTTTTTTTCTAAGGTAAGCAGTCCCAGGATTGTAGCCATTCCTCATAGGGAAGCTGCTACAGCCCCCTGATCATTTTTGTTGCTCTTCTTTGTACTTTTTCCAACTCAACAATTTCCTTTTTCTGGTAAGGTGACCAGAACACAATATTCCAAATACAGTCACACCAAAGGTTTGTGTAAGAGAAGTAAGATTCTGGCAGTTCTATGTTCTATTTCTTTCCTAATTATGTCCCGCATGGAGTTTGCCTTCTTCACAGCCGCTTTGAACTGAGCCAACATTTCCACTGAGCTGCCTACTACCACCCCAAGATCCCTTTCTTGGTCAGTTACTTCTAGTTCAGATGAAGCTGGGATTTCTTGCCCCAACGTGCATCACTCTACACTCATTTATATTGTACTGCATTGACCATGTTCATTGACCATTTCATTTATTACATTTGTGTCCCACCCCATGGCCCATTGGGCTCTCTGGGCAGCTTACAATAGAACAACAACAACAACAACAACATATTCAATAAAAGTACAATAATACATTAAGCAATGCAGTCAAGCAGTGCAATATTTAACTGCAAGTGATACAAAATCAAAGCAAACCTTAATACAATAATATAATACATAGTGCAATACATAATACAATATAATGCATAATACAATGAATAATAACAATATAGCTATATTCCCCCCACCCACAGACAAAGTCCAATTACCCATCAGCGCAGTTGAAGAGACACTGCCACACGGTCCCATGTTGGCTGCATTTGATGCCCATTCTTTCAGTTTGAAGACATCCTGTTGCAGCGCCTCACAATCCTTTTTGGTTTTGACCAACCTCAGAAGTTTAGTGTCATCAGAAAACTTCACTGCTTACTCCTAATTCCACATCAAATCCACATGCCCCATGTGATTTTGGGAATTTTGAGGAAGAGGTATCAAAATGTTACCAACAGATAACTGTTTTGGGGATGGTCGAGTGTTCATAGCCATGTAGCTTTTTGTCCTTGTGATACTGGTTCTTCCTTTCATTGGACTACAACTGACTACACTGAAGCTGATGGGAGCTGGAGTCCAACAGCAACTGAGGAGTCACAGTTGGGATTCCCTACCCCCGCTTGCACCATCAGATACATTCTGCTTTCTAAATCAACTTTCAAATTGATTTAAGCGAAAGTTTTGCAGAACTATGTCAGTCTCTGGCCTCTCCATCAGGTCAATTAATTCCTGTTCTTCTCGTAGTCCTCCTCCGGCTTCCTGGCTCCTATTTCATGTTTCACTTAGTTGCTCTTAACTAGTTTCAGTCCTTAACTAGTTTCTGTTTCTTATGAGAAAAACAACTATTCTGCATCATATTATAGAAGTCCAGGAGATAAAAAATATATTCAATCAGGGCTGTTAATAAAGCCTCATATTTCCTTTGCCATCCATGATTGCATAAAGAAGGCCGCAACATTAACATTAGCACTTGGCCAAGATGATTTGGCTACAGATAGTTGAGTTACACTGAAGCTGTAGAAGGAGGAGATCTAAAAGAGCTTCTCAGCATCCAGGATGTGTAATATCTCAGAACACTTCATTTTAAGACAGAATTTTCATACGGAAAATATCCTTGTAAAATAATATGAGGAAAACCAGGCCCTAGTGGGACTCTTTAAAAAGTAATTACTTTTCCTCCATGACCTCGGCTTGATCTTATAGAATCCAATGGGTTTAAGTCTGAATTGTGTAACACTCTGGTAGAAGAGCTGTGTGCCAGAGCAGAGTTTGAAAGGGACGGAAGAACAGGGATAAACATCCCCCTGGGAACATCTCACTAATAGTAATGCAATCGTTAAATGTGCCCTGTCTTGCTCTTCGTTTTCTGGGATTGCTTCTGTCTGAAGTACATTCCTGAATTGGCCCAAACTGAGTTGGCCCATTAGCAAATGCTCAAGGTCATATAGCAACTTGCCACATAATATACTCTCTCGTCTCCAGCCCTGCTCAAATGGATGAATTATTTGCTCTGTCCAAAGAGTCTTGGACTGCAGTCATACCTTTGAAGGGAAAGGCCTTAGGCCAGGATTCAGAGGGGTGTGTGCCTTTACTTCACACATGTACATTCCATCAAGAGACTTTAAAGGCAAGTGGCTGCCAGACCATGTGAGGCATTTCCCCCTGGGTTTCATTTTAAGTTGCTTTCATGACTAATCCCAACACTGTTTTTTAAATTTGGGAACGGGTAAAAAGCAGATTGAACACTCCGATTGCAGTTTTCCGAACCAAAACTCTCTGGTGAAGGTGTACTTTTTAAAATAGAGCTTTAGCAAGAGCATGCATCCATTAAATAAATCATATACTGTTGTTTTTTAATGTACAGCAGTATTTGAGAATATTTTGAAATATGTGAGATTGATTAGGTACAATCCATGCATGTTTACACAGGAAAAGTATTATCTTCAGCATTGCTGGATGATTTACACTGAGAGTTTTAGGATGTCTTTTGTCTTTACATGACAGGATTCCACACTTCTTGAGTTCAACTGTATTGTTCTGGTTGTACCAACCTGCTGCCTGAGGGTTGGTACAAGCGATGCATGGATTCCCCGCTTGAGAATCTCTCAAAACAAAATTTCTGGACTTCTTTCACATCTTTAGATGACTCACAGAATCCATCCACTTTCCCTGAGTGTTTGATGATACTATTTAGATCTATTTCTTCTATATTTTAAGATCTATGTTTTTGATCTTTTATTGGTGCTAGTTTTTGTGTGGGTGGGATTAGCATTTGGTATATTTTAGATTCGTTTAACTTGTTTTGGTTTTAAAAAGTACAATTAAAAGAGGATATATTATGCTTGTCAGCCCCTTTGAGGCTTTTATAATGAAGAATTAACCATACCTAACACAATTGAGAACTGGAGTTATATTTCAGCCTTGAGCCTAAATTAGGAAGAAAGGTGAGCACACTGTTTGAAAAAATGGGAGGTACAGCTGAAAGTGTTGTGTTTTGATTTGTGGAATAAAAGTAGCCATGTGGCATTTTTGATTGCAGCAACCAGCTTGTACAATTGCTTACTCTGTAATAATCAACTCTCTGAATCTTTGAAAATATTCGGAGTGCCAATGAAAACCATCCGGAGTGCACTTTTTGGACTTGATGCTGACCATGTTGTTTCTTTGTTATTTCCTTTATTTGTTTTTCCTGGATGCCTTGCTGCTTTTTGTATTTTTTTGTGGTGGAACAATTTGTGGTTTCATACTGATTGCTGTTTTAATGTTTTATTATGCATTGTTGTAAGCCAAACAGATGCCAGATATAAGTAATCTTATAGTGAGATGCTCATATCTGATATTTTAATATTCTTATTGATTGATTTGATTGTCATGTTCTGAACATACCAGACGAAAGGGCATTTGGAAAGCAAAACCTGTAGTTCGGAAAGGTATCACACAGAGTTCTCTAGCATGGTGAACTCCAGATGTGTTGGCCTTGGAGTTGTAGCACAACACATCTGGCAAGGGTACTTTAAGAGGACATAAAGAGGTGGTTATCTCTTAGTTGGCTTCAGGAGAAATCCAGTTTTTTATTTTAGCAGGCAGTTTACACCAAGGTATATTATTAGCAGTAGCATGTCTGGAAATGCATTTCTTCTAAAATGAGTTGAATACAGACTTGGCTAACAGTTGCCATCCAAAGTACAACTGTTGAGATCCATGGGAATTGTGTTCGTTCTGACTAAGCTAATACCACTGATCTCAACAAGTCAATTCTAAGTATGGCCAAATCTGGATCCAATGAAAGATGTTCTGATATATCTTTGTGATCAAGCAGAACTGACTTGTTTACATTTTAAGCGATCTTCAATACCTGTGATTTTGTAATGAAATATATATTGTGGTGTGGTGTGGTGTGGTGTGGTGTGATGCAATATAGACAATTTAAGGCAAGGGCAACATCAGCCCCATTGGTGGCAGGCAGTTCGTACACACCCATGCCATTTTTGGACTAAATGAAAGCAATAGATTAAAAGGGCATTGCAGCAAATAATGGGCATCTAAAATATCAGCATTAGCTTACAGGCTAACTTTGACATATTTGGCACTCCACAGATGTGAGAGATGCCATTTTTACACATTATTATTTTACGTCTTTGACACCAGTAGGGTGTGGGACCTATTGAGGAATGTTGGGCAGTGGGGAAGCATAATTTAATATTAGGGGTTGGGCAGAAGGAAGAATCCTTGACAACAGCTGCCTATTTGCCAAAGGTGTACAGCTTTAAAAAGAAAAGTAGCTGCCAAGAATGGGAGGAATGTCTGTTTTGCTTTTGCTTTTCTGGCAATTGGTCCTGGGTGTATTGTTATTTTCCCTGCCTGGTGACAAAAGCAATCCCATTAGCATTTCTAAGCATTATTTATACTGAAATTTATAGTGCTTTTTATTTGATCTTTTGGATCAAATGCTCAACTTGCTAGGTCTTTCTAGTTGGCTAGATTTTGCATATAACTGTGTTAAGGCTGCAATCCCGTAGTTCCTTTCTAGGCAAAATGTCCCATTAAATTCAGTGGGACTTAGAATGGGATTCTAAGTGGAAATGTATAGGCAATGCCAGAATTATGGCAAATCAGCAATGACAGTCACCAGGAAAGCATATGATCCCCATGGACTTCTATAGAGTGAAGTTACAATTTTGGATATTGTTATTATATTTTGTAAAATGTGGATAATTATTTTTGTAAAATAATTTTTATATAGATCATGCTGAGTGAAGTCTGGAGGCTTCGAAGCTGAACAGATTTGACTTTATACACCAAAGAGGGAAATAAGAAGGCACTAGCTAACAATAGGCTAATCAGCATCCTGCTTATTGACTACAACTTATGTGCCAGCATTCTTGTGAAAGAGTCAAATAATGGGCAGAGACACAGAGTTTTGCATTGTTTATAAAATATAGATGGAGATGATTTTTGGGGGAAATGTCCTAAAACACATCTGGCATCTTGACCGACATTTTATGCATAGTGCTCAATATATGGAGGCACATTTTTTGAAGCCATCTTTGAAGAAGATTCATCTATCATGTGGAAAGTTACAAGCTTTTTGGTCAGCTAAAGCCATTTTGAAATGTGCTGTATCCAAGGTAGGAAGCCTGCTTTGCATAATCTGTTTGCAAAACCAAACAGTGGTCATGATGCTTCACAGAATATTCTAATGCATTGCTCAGTATTTAAGGTGCCACCGGGCTCTGTCATCATCATTGAGGTCGATGCTGCACTGCCAAACTACATCCATCCAACTGAGTGCAATCACACTATTGCGTCTTTTCCCAACCTGGTGCCTCGCAGATGTGTGGGATCTCAATTCCCAGTATGGGCCAGCAAGCATAGCTGGCCAGAGTGTGGAGAGTTGCAGTTGGTACATCCGGGCAGCAACTCTTGTGGGGAAGACTGTATTATCAGCTACTCTGAATGCCCCTTCTAGGATAGCAAAGGTGTCATACATGCTTTCAAAGAAATAAATGTTTGCCACAGGTCTTGCTGAAATGCCGTAGCAACCGCTCGTTTATTTGACTCACTTGATGCAGTGGTGCTTCAGTTGCAGGGTAGATGGGGGTCGAATAGGTACTTCTACCAGAGTCAAAGACCACATTCAGAGCGAATTACATCCATGTTTTTTAAAAAAGTGTTAATGTGTTAATCTGCTGGTTACTTGATCCAGGCAAAATGCCATGATATTCCACATGAGCAAAATACCATGGTTGTTGGAAGTTTCATATAAATATTACCTACTGTGTTTCCACATTTGAAGTGTTGGACTTGTCTATTAAAATCAACATGCCAGAATAAGTTTCTGGAGATAAGCAATATTATTACATGCAGGTTTATAAACTCAAGATAAAAACTTCATTTTTTAAAAATAAAATGGAAGGGAATATCAATCTCTTTTTTCTGGTTGTTATTTCATTTGCTCATGTGAATATTTCAGCCATGCCTTGTAGCAGTAAAAACACTTTCTACCACAGGTTTTACCATTCTGTGTAATAATGTTAGGCTCTCTGTACCGTACAGAGTCGAAAAACAAAACCAGGAGCATGGCGGCAGCACTGTAGGCCATGAAGAGGGATATTGATTTACAGCGAAATAGGCCTCACACTAAATAAAAAGTTGATTCATTATGGAAACATCCAGCTTTATATCGTACTCCTGACTCAATTAAAAAAGAAACATTATTTATTGAAGAAAAGGAATCTGGGCAAGTCCAGACCACACAAGCTGCATCTATTTATTATTGATGTCTCATTTATTGTGAAGAAAGACCAAGTGTTTTTAAGCAAGTTTCAGCAGAGGCCTATACACCATGCATGGGGAATCTCCAAACCAGGGGCTGGATACAGCCCATTTAACCTCTCCATATGGCCCATCAACTCCTCTCCTTGACTTGTATTTCACCCCTCAACAACCAGGAACCTCCATTGGCTTCAGATCTACTTGTAGCACGGGATTGCATTTCGGGGATGGTGCCACAGCTATGACGGCAACAGTTAAGCCTCCCCTGCACAGCCATGTTGCAACTGGTTTTGGAAAATGGCCTCCATCCAAGTTGCCACAAAATGTAGTGATGGCCAACTCACTTGGGCAGCTTCCAAAGCAGATTAGGTAACCCGCAGGGTGGCTGCTAGCTGACCCCAGGTCAGGGGAAGCGTGCCTCTGGGTATCGACTGCCAAGGAGCACCAAAAGGATGGTGCCATTTCCATTGCAGTCCTTCCCTCGGCATCTGATTGGCAGCTCTGGAAACAGGATGCTGGACTAAATTTTAATTTCAATTTTAATTTAATTTAGTAAAACATTTCTGTCCCATCTTTCACTAAACGTCTCAAGACGGCTTGCAAAATATAAAATCAGCAACAATAAAAATACAATTCGTGATACAATAAATAATAATACATTGATTAGAATAAATACAATCAGTACCAACAGAACACCATCAAAGTAATCCAATAATAAGCAAAAGAGAATAAATCAATCGTAAGAAAATAAATAAAAATAACTAAAGTAATTAAAATAAAATAAAATGCGACTGTTAACTTCAAGATCTAAAAGTCTAATTCTTAAAATAACGGTTAAATAAACAGGCCTTTCGTCTGATCCTGCTGGGCTCTTCCTCTGTGTTTAAGGTAGGAAAACATGGGCCTCAAGGTAAACGATGAGTCTGTTTCTGAGCCTCACCTCTTTTCTTGTGTTGCGATCGCTGTAGAGATAGAAGGGGCTTCAGCCCTGCACATGCCAATCATTCACGTGGGAACATGAGCATGAATAGGGAACACGTATGCATATTTACTCAGAAGCAACCCCACTGTACTCCACTGATTTTGCACAGAGTGGCTGCCCAAAGTTCTCAGTGAAGCCTCTGGATTGCCTTTCCCCTGGTTTTCCCATTGGCTTCCCTTCCACCTTTCATGCAAACCTTCACACAGGTTCATCCCCACAACAGCATCCATGGGCACAAGGAGAGACCATTTTTCATCTAAAAATTGAAACCGCTCTGTGTTTGTCTTTAAAAAAACCCCCAACACCCTGTTGTACATAGTATTTTGGTAGAATGTGTGTTTTCACATTCATACGGATTACATTTTCTTGCATTACCCTAAATATTTTCTCAGGTCTTTGATTCTTACAACTTGGATCTATAGCATAATTCTGCAATACCATGTATAATATCATGACATTTTGTTTTGTAGTCTGAAATTGAGTTTCTTACCATCTTTTGTACCAGAGGGTAATGTTACATTACAGGAAACTATCAGTTGAAACCTATTCTGAAAATGTTGCTAATAGAAATATTATCAAGCAATTAACAAAGTAGCCTAAAGGTACTTTTCTCCCCTTTGCATTTCTTAAAAAGGAAAACAGAACATGAACCCAGATCAAATCTATGAAAATTATTAAATTCTGGTATGTTGCCAACATATTCCGTAACAAAGATTAAAAGTTAATAGTGTAGGCGATTAGAAGTTGGGGGTCAGTTACAAATCTGTGCAGAGCAAAATCTTTACATTGAGATGTAACAGCTGAAGTTGATAAAATACATTCAACTTTATTTTTGTCCCCAATTTAGGTGTAATAGAACTCCTCATATAGAGGGCAAAGGCCTGCACATTGATTGGACACTGCCATACCTTGGTAAAAGAATAAAGTGAGCTTTAAAAAAAAGAAAAGAAAATTGGTATTACAGTTTATCTTGAAAGAGGAAAACACTTAATTTACATGAAGGAAAGATGCTGTTTTAATTATGCAGTCCTAAGCATGGATATTCATGATGCACAATCATAAGGAGAGATGTGAAAAGTTGCACGGGAAAGAAAAATGGGTAGTGGAAAAAATATTGTTTCTCTAGGGCCATCTTTGTTCTTGAGGGGAAAAAAATACTGGAAGCATTTTCCCAGGTTTATTGCTGATGTTTCTCCTTTTCCCTGGTTCTTCACATCTCCAACCCTTCAGATGGCCATCCAAGATGTGTTAGTGTTGAAGGACTCCCCCAGAAGGGAAACCCATTTCCCATAGAAACCTTCAGTAAACCCATGGAAAGCACATGGCATAGAACTACCGCCAGCAGCAGTATGAACCTCTTTGTTCCAGGGAAGTCGACTTCTTTGCTGGCAAAACCACTCTTCACCTTCCTCCCCGGCTGGTATGAGCTAGCAGGGTTTTGGAAGTGCCCAGTCAACCTCCGGAACTCTCCCTCTCCGGATTTCCATAGTGCATAAGATTGCAGCCTAAAGAGCTTGATATAATTTAAGGCTGTGGAAATGGTTCATAGACACCATTCATGTTTCCCTTCCAGGATAAAAAGTCAACTTAATTGAGCATCGTTCAGCCAAATGTACTAAAAAAAATGAGTGAGATAATCAATGTTTCAGATGCAGCTGTGCCCTCCAGATATAATTTTTGTGCATAGGATTTTGGCAGATTCTGCTTCGCTTTCTTCCCTTCTCAGCCTGGCTGACCACAACATGCTACAGAAAGCTAAGGAAAACTGCCATGTTTTTGGAAAATTAGACCCGTAACAATCAGTTAGCTTAACCACTAATATGCAGTTGTGTTCCTGCATTGCCTGAGCGAGTACAACCTAGTCTGGTGCTAGCCCACAACTATCCTGACCCCTGACCCCATGTGAAGGGGTGGAGATCAGAGCCCTTCATGGGCATATGGGTCGATCAAGTAGCAAAATGGAAACTGCTTCCACAGTTATTAGTTTCAAGTAGCAGAATTAAATCTGCTGTCCCACTTTTTAATAGGTGCTTAAATCAGATTCCCCCTTGATGCTGGGTACATTGTCTCAGATCCAGGGCCTGCACTGTACTTCCATCCGCTATCTTCCCTTCTCATTCCCTGCCCTTAGTTTTGCAAGGAGAGGCTTTTAACCTGTCCTGAATGGAACCTTTGGTCACCTGTGCTTTGGTGCCAGTAGCACTGCATCACTTTCAAACCAGCTGTTTCCTTCTGCTCATGTTGCTCCAGTGGAGGGCTAGTGCATTTCTCAGCAATTAACGGCTTGCCTTTATGTTCTACCTATAATGTCTTTAATGATTAACATTTCCCTTTGAATATTTAAAAGTCTGAGTCTTATTTTATTTGCAAGTAAAGTTTTTGCAAAATAAGGCAACAACAAAAACATTCTCAATAATGGAACTCTACCACTAAAGAAATGAAGAAATTCCTTAATTCAACTGCCTAGACTAGAACCGGTGTGATTGTGGAACATCTACAATGAAAGAGCCTAACGAGGAGTTCGCTAGGTGATGAAAGAATGAAAATGCAAATCATATAGTATAAAAAAGAGTGCATGCAAAGAAGCATTATTTTGTGTGTGAGAATGCATGTAAGTCATAAAAAATATAGGAAACTATGCCTTTTTGGCATTTGATTAAAAGTTTGAATGGCTTCAGCCCTGGAGAGAGATGGAAACTGTAAAGTCGCCTTTACCCTCGGCTCACTCCTTCACCCCTGGAGGCATCTCAGGTGAAGGAGACCCAACAGCCCTCCTCTACTCTGATGGGCAGCATCCACAAACAGGGTGGGGAGCTCTCCTCTGACCAAGCTGGAGTGACACAGGAATGGATTTGAAGCTGGTACCTTCGGTTTGCACACTACTGATGAGTTGTATCTCTGCCTAAGGAACAAGGGGGAAAAAAATGCCAACAAAACAGTGAAGCAGACTTTTCAGTGGGAACCTTTGTTGTGTTATAGAATTTGTAGACATAGCCGCGTTATCTAAGTGATAAAACAGATTCAGAGCAAATGGAAGAAGGCTTAACAAGCTTGTTTAGAAAAGGAAGGCCATCTTCAGCTGGACTGAGAAACAATGCAGTCATGGACATATATAGCAGCAATCTGTTTGCATTTTGTGCCAAACAAAACCTTTGGCCATGTTGTGACAAACGAGAATGTGAGTTCCTCCGACAGTACAGACTCTTGAACCTCACAGCAGAGGCCAGGGGAAGAAACAAAGGCTGCTAATGAAACCGTGCTGTTTGTGGCCCAAAGAAATGTACGCTCAGTCAGATGTCGGCTGGACACCAGAACAAAAGAACACAAAGGCAGGAGAGTTCCAGACATACTGAGATAACTGCTCAGGATGACCTGGGTTGAAAATAGCCCCCATCGCTGCCTCAGCTAGTGCATGAAAAGTGAAGAAATACAAGCTGACCTTCTCTAGCTTATTCAAGTTACATGGATATGGTAAGGAGGAAGCAAACTCCATAAGCTGAGCAAACATGGAACTGAGGTCAGGAAGGAAAGTATATGTACAATAGAGATAATTGAGAGATTCATTTTTGACCAGAATTTATCCAGTTCACAACTGGAACACATTTCTGAACTTGCAATGTCATTTGCAGAACAAAACTGGGTGTTTTAAAAAGGCGTACTCTTTAAACATTAAAAATTCTCACAAAAGGATGTATACTTCTGGGAAAATGTCTGCAAATGTGCTTTACACAATGGAGAAAAATGGATACATTTTAAGAATCTGCACAATTAATGTGTACAGTTGGAAAATGCATTTGAAAGATGCATGCATTTTTGTGGGAAAATAAAAACAAAGCTTGCAATCCAATATGAAGACAAGTTTTGAGTTGGAATTCAGGGAATCTTACTGAGTGACACATCTCTGTGAATTAATGAGGCACTCAGATGGATTTGGCTGGTACATGGAGACCAAGGGTATCGATTTTCAAGGCTTCTGACACTGGAATGACTAGAATTGACAGAGAATATATTAGTTGCACTTACAGTCTGAATCACACCAAACTGGAAGATAAACATTTTGGGAATTAACCCCAAAAGGCTCTGTGTAATCCTTCAGCTTTAGAAAGGATCATTCTGACATCAACAAGCATTATCCCAATAATGCTAGTCAACATACCGGCCAACATTTTGTGAAATGATGCCATGTTCTGTGTGATTTAGAAAGTACTTTTCATAACCGCAGTTTGCCTTGTAAATGAAAGATTTGATTCCATCAGGATTTCCCCCCAATTATAAAAGCTGGCCCTATGGGGATGGGCCTGGCACATACCCAAGAAAAGAATACAGTGGAACTTGAAGAATCCTCCATGGGGAGACAAAACATTTAATATAACCTCAGGATCCCACAGATCAACCAGTGCAAACTGCAGAGCCTCACAGAGGAGTTAGTTGGATCACTTAATCCCAACAGGTGTTGTACAGATATGTGAAGCATTAAAATTTGTTATTAGGGTGAAGATAAAAAAATAGCATAAGTACTGGTAGAAGAAATGTATTTTTACTGCAATCTGTGTTTGTTTTGTGTTTGCTTCAGGATCTTCCACATCAAAATAAGATGTACTTATTGTGTTTATTTATTGGAGGAAAAGGGGGAAGGCTAAATTCACAAATGTCTTTGTGCTGCCCAATTGTGTTTACAAAATTAATAAAAAAAACTGCTTCTAACAGCTGCTTAAAACAATTATGCTCTTCAAGAAAAGCCTTGCAGACTACACAGAATCTTATGAAAATAATCCTTTCAATTAGTGTGTGGTCAATGGTGCACCTGCAAGAGAGATTTGTCCAAGGGAAAGTATCTGCTAATGTCAATGAGAACAATTCATGGATTCATCGTAGAAGTCTTTTTATATTACCACATTTACACAGATGTTAATCCCTGGGGTGCAAACACCAGAAGGATAACCCCTCTGTAATCCAAAGAGCATGAGAAACATGAGTTCAGATCAGGAAAGCTATTAATTTTCATGTATATTAGAGTACACCCTTATTTTGCCTTATGTGTGCACATATGCTTATATTCCTATGGCATTGCATTCAGCAATATAATTCTATAGAAAATAACATCACATTATTCCCTGAGAACAATGGCATAACCCAAATTAGTATTATTTTTATTTTGCTTCATTTTATGTAAAAAAACCCAAAAAACCAACAAGCCTGAACTCACTTCCAGCTGTGTAACTTTATCTCCTGCACCATATTTGTGAATGAACTCATCAAAATGGAGAGATGATACTTGTGTTTTCACTTGAATGTCAAACCCACTGAGAGCACTTCGGCCTGGCAAGCAGGCATGATATCAAATGTACCACAAATGGCCTTTAAAAGATGGAAGACAGAACTGTCATTTAGCGTGATGCAGGCATTGCGTGCTCTGCTGTGGCAAACCACCATCGTGCAGCTTCATGGAAAGAGATGGAGACCTGTCAGTGTAAGAGGAGTGCGAAATAGTTCACTGGAGGAATACGAGAGCAGCCACTGTGGAGGCCAGAGGCATGGAGTCCTTCGCTGCTGGCGCCTTTCATGTTTCCTTTCTACTTACGTACTTTCCTGTATGTGCCTACCTGGAATTTAGCCCCACCAAGTTTTATGGGATTTGCTCCAAGATAAGAACCAAAATAGATGTGATTTAAATTTATCTTAAAAAGCTATTGTATTTCATATTTACTGTAGAACAGGAACTTGCTTGCTTGCTAGCTAACTAGTTGCAAAGTCGAGTCCCACCCATCGCGACCCCATGGACAACATTCCTCCAGGCCTTGCTGTCCTCCGCCATCCACCGGAGTCCACTCAAGCTCACACCAATCGCTTCAGTGACTCCATCCAGCCACCTCATCCTCTGCCGTCCCCTCCTTCTTTTGCCGTCAATTGTTCCCAGCATTAGGAACTTCTCCAGTGAGTCCTTCCTTCTCATTAGGTGGCCAAAGTATTTGAATTTCATCTTCAGTATCTGGCCTTCTAAAGAGCAGTCAGGGTTGATCTCCTCTAGGACTGACCGGTTTGATCACCGTGTAGTCCAAGGGACTTGCAAGAGTCTTCTCCAGCACCACAATTCAAAGCAAAGCAAAGCTCAGGGAGCCAAGGTTCCGTTTGGATGCCAGGAAGCACTTCCTGACAGTCAGGACCCCGAGGGTATGGAATGGGCTTCCACGAGAGGTCGTTGAGGCCCCATCGGTGAGGGTGTTCAAGGAGAGGCTGGATGTCCACATGGTGGGCATGTCGTGAGCGGAGCTGGCTGGAAACAGGGGTCAGACTAGATGGCCCGGAAGGCTCCTTCTGACTCGCTCTGTTTCTATGTTTCTATGTACACCTTAAGGAATCACTCATATTAATAACCTTTCTTTATCTGAGTTCATAGTTAGGATACACCGTAATGAATAATGAAATAATGTTGAAGAGAGTAACTCTGACCTGCCAACTCAAAGAATTTTGATGGCATCAGTAGCTTAGCACAGACATATAAAGGCTTCTGGCTGGTTGGATAAAACTCCGAAGACCAGAAGAGGTTCTTCAAAGAGGTTGACTAAGCACTGGTGCTGTCAAGGTTGGACCTCAGGACTGAACCCAGCCATGCTGGGGGCTTGGATCTAGGTGAACCTCGTAAATCATACAGCAGCAGGTGATGTGGGCAGCATCAGACGAACCAGTGACATCCCTCCCTCTCTCCCTCCCTCCCTCTTCCTTCTCCTGTTTTATGAACTGAGGGACCAGCTGGGCATGTAAATAGTTACAGAAGCTCATTGTATTTATTATTTAAAATAGATAGTATCTCTTTCTACAACTATGGTGCTTGCCCCATGTTGATATTTTTAGCATTAGATCAGCAAAAGCAAACACATTTGTATTCCTGTATTCATGATGGTGTCCTGATGGGCTGAGTTCAAAATGGAGAATTCTAGACATACTCAGAAACTTTGTTACCATGGTTTGTTACCACAAAGAATTTCCTCTGCCTCAACATGTCAGGAATGCAGAAACAATTATAAACTATGAACTAACAAATGCAGTTGCAAAAAGCTGGGAGGAAGGTTAATTTTGTCCTTTGCAATGGGTATATTGCACACGTCTTTTCAGAGGGGGTACCATAAGACCACTAAATCAAAGGTGCAAAATTACCTCGCTTCCACATGGATCATCTTGTTCATGGCTCAAGTGCAAGATGAGGATTCCATGTTGATTTTATGAGTCCTACAGCAATAGAACAATAGAAATGGTCAAATGCCCCCATCTTCAAGAAGGGAAAGCAGGTAGATCAAGGAAACTTCAGAGCAATCAGCCTGAACCCAGACTCATTGCCAAGCATAAGTTTCCAATAAATGATTAAGTGGTTGATCTGTGAGCATCAAGAAAAAAATATTTGATTACTAGTAATCAACACAGGAACAAATCATTATTTACCATTATTTATTTATTTAAAACTTTTGTTCTCCATCCACCACTTTGATGTCTCGGGACGGCTTACAGCAAAGAAAAATAAATAGCAAAACAACACAGCACCCAGCAATCAAGATAAAAACTCAATTTAAAACAACTAAACATTAAAATAATGGGAAAATAAAAATGGTTTTCACCTGACACCAAAAAGAATAAAGTGTCGGTGCCAGGCGAACCTCTTAAATCATGCCAGACCAAACTTCCTATGATACTAGTTACTAGATTTACTAGTTTAGTAGATGGTGGGAATGCTGTGGACTTGATTTCAGCAAAACATTTGACAATGTTTCCCTTAAATGCATGTTGACAAGATGGTAAAATGTGGGTTGGACCACAGAACTCACGCAGGCAGTGATCAAGAATGGCTCGGACGTCTCGTGGTCCTGAGCGGAGTGCTGCAGGGAGCTGTCTTAGGCTCTGTGGTGTTCAGCGTGTTTATCAGTGACTCAGCCCAGGATGTAGAGGGTTTGTTTCTCAAATCTGCTGTTGACATACAAGTAGGAGGGGACGCTGACATCACAGAAGACAGATCATGATCCTAAAGGTTCAAGGCAGGCTAGAACACTGGGCCAAATCTGACAAGATGCAAGTCAACAGAGATAAGTGTAAAGCTTTGAGTTTAGTACAAAAGGTCACAAGCCAGCAGTGCAATGAAGCCACTAAGAAAGATTAGAAACATTAATAGGAACTTGTTTATTTGTTTGTTTAAGAAGTTAATAGCAATAATAAAGATTAATAGAAACATAAGGTAAAAGACAGCATAGAGCCTAATTTAGAGCAGACCCAGTGAAATAAATAGAATTTCAGTTAGTCATGACTAACTGGAGTCCCATTTGTTTTAATGGGTCTACTCTAAGTAGCACTTGCCTTGGATTTATCTATGTCTAGCGCATGGGACGTTATTGTTCTACTCTAGTTTGCATGAGTCAAGCTGCATCTGAAAGACTGTGTTTGGTTCTGGGTGCCCCCTTTTAAGTAGAAAAAAAAGAGAAAGTCACCAGAAAGGATGGGTGGGGTGGGGGGGATTGGGAAAACATGTCTTATGAGGACTGGTTGAAAGTGCTGGGTCTATGAAGTCCAGAGAAGAGAGGCTTAGGGCGAAGTATGATGGGGGTCTTCCAATATCTGAAAGACAGTCATGCGGAAGATGGGCAGACTTGTTCTGCATGGGTGCAGCGGGCAGGACTAGAACAAATGAGTGGAAAGGAAGCGCATTAGGAAAGAGCGGGAGTTACGCAGCAGCAGAACAAATTGCCTTGGGAGGTGCTGGTTTGTCTTTGCTGGAGATATTCCAGTAGAGGGTGGGTGGCCATCTGTCAAGCATAGTGCAGAATCGCTGTAAGATCAGCTAATTTCTGGTAAGGATCTGGAAAATTAAGATCTGAATAAGGGTGGTCATGACAGTGTATTGCCTCTGTAAGACAGAACCAAACTATGCAGTCTTTAATACAGGCAGGACATGTACTGACTTCTCAATGTCAGAGGGAAAGGGTGTATCCATTAGCATGGTGGGAGAAGGCATTGATGCAACTACAAACCACCAGATCCGGATATGTTTCTAGTCCTCATGATTGTTGAAAAAGGCAAAGTTTGAAATCTTAGCTCCAGCAATTCAGAAACTTTTTTTCCAGCATTCAAAACATGCAACTTCCAAGCCAGTCTTCTGAGTTGTCAGCTTGAAAGGAAAAATACAGGGTCTCTCCCTTCTGTTAATGTTAGATTCATTTTTAGGCTATTGGACATGCATTCTTGAGTGCAGATGAATGTGTCTCAGTCTGCCAATTTCAGCACTCTTGCATTAGATAAGTTAAGGCAAATGATTTACACATTTCACTTGTGGGAGCACCATGTTTTAATCTTTCCCAGAAAAAATGAAATGATCGTCTACTTAGCCCTTTGAGTAGATCTTGGGTCCATTGTTCATAGTCTGAGCCCGTAATTAATCAGCACTTTTTCTTTGATGTCTGGACTAGGGCTTTTATGAAATGTTGTGGAAGACTCTATGTGGAGAGTAACATATTATTTTCAAATATCAACAACCTTCAGTTCTGGGAAAAGGAGAAAAACCCTTGATTCCAAGCACATATGTCTTATGGAATGGGAGAGTAGAAAGAATAAGTTTTCCAAATGAATTACATATTCACTTCTATCCATTTTTTATAACTTTCCCATATGTTGTGCTGCTATCTTTCGCTGTCCAAGCTTTGTGTTCTTAAATTTAAACTCTGCATCTTTACACAATGAGATCTTTATCAGGAAGAAAAATGGGGGCATGTTACCTTTAAACCTTTCTCATATTTCAGGTGCTAATAAATCTCACAGTCCCAGAAAAGAGAGGGGTCTTATAGGAAGGCCAGGACTCCACCTTCACTCACAAACTCATCCACATTTACTTGTGCTAAACTTGGTGGGTCCTATTCTGGTCTTCATTTATTCCACCTACATTGGTCAAAGGTGTCATTAAAAATAGAATTAGTAAGCATATGGAGAGGCAAACCCTGCTGTAAAAGGAATCAACATGGGTTCCGTAAATGTTAAGTCCTGTCTCACTAACATTTTAGTTTTCTGAGAAATTTTCAATAAATATGTGGACAGGGATGATTGTGTTTACTTGTTTACCTAGAGTTCCAAAAAGGCCCTTGGCAAATCCCCTTACTAAAGACTCCCAAGCAAACGTCACAGTAATGGGATAAAAGGATGGGCGTGGGAGGGATCTGGTTAAAGCACAAAATGCAGAGAATGGGAACAAATGGTAATTTCTGCAAATGGAGGAATGTAACCAGTTGGGGGTCTCTCAGGATTCTGTATTAGTACCATTGCTTTTCAAACTATTCATAAATGATCTGGAATTAGGTGTAAGCGGAGAAGTGGCCAAGTTTGCTGATGGCACCAAACTATTTAGGTAAGTTAAAATCAACAGGGATTGTGAGGTGCTCCAAAGGGGTTTCTCCAGGCAAGAAGAGTGAGCATCAAAACAGCAAATTTATTTCAGTGCTCACACGTGTAAAATAATCCATGTTGGGCTAAAAAATCCCAAGAAAAATGACCTAGACCTGAAAAGGCATGAAGTTATGAGACAGTGTTCACCCTACATGGTGTCTGAATGCCAGGGTAAGGATTGAAAACACGGCTGGAGCACACAGAATGGGCTTTGTCGCAGAAGCTTTGGTTACTGAGAGGATATGAAGTCTCATTCTGGATAAAGATCCTATAGCAATTATTTAATTAATTAGATCGAAGATGGCTTAAAAATGACCCTTGTTGCATTTCCACCCTCTAAAATGCCCCTGTCCAGATCAGCAAGCGACAACTTAACGGACTGAGCTACACTTCAGATGGATTTAAGCTTCGCTGATGAGCACAGTTGATAAGATGGAAACTTTACTGGAACTAGGACAGGTCCACTGTGAGGTAACAACAATGAGGAAAATTAAGCCAGATAACCATCTCTGGTCCTCTGCTCCACTCTCCACCTTGTGGGAACTTCATCAGAATCTTCATGTTTTTCAACAATTAGAGCACTGCAAAATCCAGAAGCGCAAAGAAGCAACAGCCTCCCAAAGTGAGCAGTTTGCCATCCTTCTAAGCAACGTGTGTCATCCACTGCTGCACAAATCCTCCAGAGGGGAGGGCCTAGACATTCCAAAAAAAAAAAAAAAAAAAATCTCTCTCTGAAAATGTCCACGAATATGGGAACACTCACAAAATTAGGTCTGAGCAGAAAACCACATAAACAGACCGGCTTGTGCGTGGTCGGGTTACCAAGGAGTGACTGAAGTTAGAGGAGACACTGGAGAGACACTTGAGACTTACAGGAGATGCTTCCTGATTTACAGGAAGCCGCAGGTTCCCCTTCCTGCCTGGCTCAAAACAGATACACTCAAGCTCCATTTGGACATTCAGGAAAGCATCTTGTGGAAACCTGTGCCGAGGAGCGCCAGGCAAGCCTCACCCTCCCCTCTGTCGCTCTTGTCCCCCTGAGCACTTACGGGGTGACTGGGAAGCAAGCAGCCTTCTCTGTTCGTGCGACCCAGGCAACTGGACAATCAACATTTCGGATCGCACAGGGAGTCCCTCCCCCTCCCCCCAGATCAGGGAGAGTCTGCCCCACTTGCACACCACACATCTGATGTGTTGAGAGCACAGACAGCAAGGGCAGGGCTAGCACACTCCCCTCCCTTGCACACTGAAGCACCCTGCCTTATCAGACTCTCCTGCAGTGCTTGAGATTAAAAGAATTCTGAGCCAGGCATTTGGGAAATGTACCACGTGCCAGTATTCCACCAAACTGTCCTTCAGAACAAGAATGAACTAAGAATTGTTCACTTTTGTAGTATAGTTTTGGATGCGGGGTGGGAAGAGTTAGGTTATTGCTGGACGTCAGAAATCCTTGCAGATAGCCCGCAAAGCATTCGGATATCTACCAAGAGATTCTGCTTCACTATCTCTGCCCCATCTCCACCACTAATGCCTGAAGAGTGAAGTGTAAAATATATGCAAAGCAGTTTTCATCTGTACAAGACAAGACAAGACAAGACGAGTCTTTCAACTAAATTGCAAGGCTCCAAAAACACAATCTGATGACAAGGGGAATTAAATAAAGCAGGAGTGATGAAACTCTGTAATGTTTACAGTGAGGTAGTCCAGACAGCTGATTATTAACTGTTACCCAAACAGTGTCTTGGCAGCAGGCACACAGAAGTCACAATGAGAACTGATAGGAAATTTAAATTATGGAAAAATGTCAGCTCTGCTCCAGTGAAATGCCTGCAGCAACAGCAGTCCTGATGCTCATGTGCTTCCCTTCATGCAAAGTCGCACTCAAAACCAGTTGCAAGAGCAAGGGTGGGGATGGCCTGGCCCTGCAGACAGTGCTGGATGGGAACTCCTACCAGTCCTGGCCAGCAGAGCCAATTGCCATGGATGGTGAGAATTCCTGCCCAGCGACATCTGGAAGACCAGTCCTCGACGCAAATAGTTCCAGGGCCAGTGTGGTGTAGTGGTCAGTGTGTGGGATGGGGATTCAGAAGATCCAGGTTCTAGTCCCCACTTGGGCACAACTGGGTGCTTTTGACCAGACACTGCCTCCCAGCATAACTGACCTCAAAGGATATTGTTGTGAGATAACACTGTGAGGAGGTGGAAATTCTATAAACTGCTTGTGGTTCCTTGCAGGGAAAATATAGGCTATAAAAATATAATATAATAATATAATATAATATAATATAATATAATATAATATAATATAATAGGCTATAAATATAATAAAGAAATGCAGCTTTGATTTCAGGTTTGGTCACCTTTAACCCTACTGCTACGGATGCTTTTCTTCCTGTGCCTCCTGCTAGTTGGAGTGTGTCTCTTTGTCACATTATCATCTCTTAGTTTTTCAGGGCTTTGGAGTGCTGCAAGAACCAGCAAATGCCTTTGACTGGGGGTGGAAGCAGAAAGAAAGAAATTAGTGTGTACAACCCATGTGCCCACATGCAGCAGCTCAGAGCATCTCCTGGGGTCCCAGGAAGGCCCTACTGCTGACACCTGATCCCTTCCTTTAAAACTGTGATCCATGCTGACCAGCCACCATTTTAATTTCCCATAATGACAGTGGGTCTGATCACACAGGAACTTCCGTTCTGCATTGTTGCTGCTTTCCTTGCATGTGGACTTCCACTGTAGCACACTGCCAAAGTTTCCCTCTACCCACACCCCAATCTCCCATCTGCACACCTACCAATTATCCCCTCCACAAGCATCCCCCCGACAAAGGAGAGTAAATGTCATCTGCACTTCCCTTTCCTTCCTGCCTGAGCAGCAAAGTCCTGTCTTGACAGGATAAACTGCCGACACAGAGAATGAACCAGAGCAGTACAGTGCACACGAAGTGTGTGTGAAGGACTTACAACAGTTTTGGCGAGCGTTCAGCTTATATCACTCAAAGGGATCTGGATGGCTAAATAAGGAGTTGAATTTGGTCTTCATCTTACATATTGACGGGCTATTTGCAGAAAGTTGCATTGCAGAAAATGAGTAACATAAGACTACGTACTGTTTGCTGCTTTAGTGACATCTACTGTACTTCTCAATATACTTTTTTGTGAAGGGTGATTTTTGTCCAAAGGTTGTTAAAATCACTTTATAGGAAACATTGCTTGAATTTGCCAGGTGTGAAACTGTACTTCCTTCAGTGATAAACTGATGAACTGTGCTGTTTTTATTGTGTTGATTAGCTATGATCATCAGTATTAATTTTATTGCTTGTTTTATATTAGTGTAAACTATGAGCTTTGCTTTTAAATAAATAAATTTTAAATACAGGCAAAGGAGTGTGAGCCATCGCAAGATTCAATGCAGTTCTGGAAGGGAACTGAGAGTGGGGCAACCTGAATAAATAAATAATCTTACATTAAGTAACATGATGTATTGGTACTGGTGGAGGTAGCACTGTTATTATTGCATTAATTAATTATGATAATCATTATTAATTTTATTACTTGTTTTATATTTGTGTAAACTGTGAGTTTTGGTTTTTTAAAAAAATAATTAATTAAACTTATGGACTGTTAAAAAGCAATAATAACTTAAATGTTGCTACTCCTTTCAGCTAAGAGGATTTTTGGAACTCAGGGAAATTCATCTGCAAGCGGCAAGGGCATTCTAGGATCAAGAAATCTTTGGTTTCAGAGATGTCATGTGGGGCTCAATCCCACGCATGCTGAGACAGGGAAAGTCTGGCAAAGCCCAGCCTGCTCCGGGCAGCACCCTTCCTCAACTGGGGAATGCAGTGAAGTTTGGGTTGGTGCTCTGTCAATTTATCTGAAAACACCTTCACTCTACTCTCAAAGCAAAATTTAAGATCTCATCTTAAGATTTCTGGTTCACAAGCTAGTTAGTCCATAAATTCCTGGAAGGGACTAACCCTTCTCAGTGTCATTGTCGTGCCGCTGTTTTGAAGAAGCCGGCACTGCTCCATTATACTCTAGATCAGGGAGGTGGCCCCCATCTGGCCTGCAAGGTGGTTGGGTCTTTTCTTTGGTCAAGGTTTGGGGAGGTTTAGGGTCTATTCTAAGTCGGCTTAACACTGGCCACAATCCAACTGACCTTTACATACTTTAAATACCCCTTAAATGTCCTGCAAATAATTAAATTGAGCACTTTGTAAGCATGAGCAATGAAGAGTTACACACATTTCGTACTAGGGCTTACTCCTGAGTCAACTCTCGACTGTGTTGTGTATGCTTGATGAGAAAATGTCCACTTCATATTCTCTGTCTTAGTTGCACCCATTGCTGGAATATGGGCCCTGGAACCCTGCTCAGAGCAGAATGTTGCCTCCAACCAAAATGTTCTCAGTGGAGCATCATCTTTAAGGGATCTGCTTGACGGGATGTCAAATGTGTGTCTACTGGATAATCAATATCAGAAGCCTGAAGACACATTTGTTTGTTTCTGTGGTTTCTTGATGTCGCCAGAAAAGCCTTCGGCAGCTCTGCATGTGACAGCTGTGGAGTGTTTAGCATCTCTATAAAAAGTAAGATTAGAATTTTCCTGTACATTTGAAGCTGTTTGTTATTATATTCAAGTGAAGAAGACAAAAAAGAAAAGAAAAATCGCCATACATACTCCTTAAACAAAATGCTTTGTGAGAGAAATGAAGCATGTATGGGTTGTGTGTTTTGAGTTTAGGCATTTTAGTCATCGTTGTCGTTGTCGTCGTCGTCATCATCATCATCATCATCATCATCATCCTGAGAATAGGGTTCATGCCTTTAATTCCCAAATTTCTTAGTTCTTGCTTGCTTCAGATGCAACATTGATTTCAGCCAATCTGTATTTTCAGACCAGATTTTGAAATGATTGATTTTTATCTTTGACACTTTGACACTTTTATCTTTGGCACTTGGGAACATTCTGTAGACTCCCTCCCTCGTATTCTGTAAGCTGCCTTAGTCTTGTGTGAGAAACAGATCCTGTCATCTTACAACCATTCGTCATGGGTTATAATAGGAAAAGTATGGCTAAGGATCTGAGCTGGGTGCAGCTATTCGAACTGGCAACTCAATGTACCACCCACTTCCTATTAGAGGATGGTCGTCATTCGCAAAAGCCATAGGCATCAACTCCTTTGCGTCACCTTTTAACCCACCCCCAAGTGTACCGTACAAGTCAGACTGACTTCGCACTATTTTTAATGTCCCTTGAGGATTGCAAATGTCCCTTGAGAATTGCAAATGCTGACAGATATGAACCTGTCAGCATGCAGGTTTATATGGGAAATGGTTGCTCTTTGTATTAAAGCTATATAGCTGCCACAAGAGAACTGACAAGAGGGTAAGCAGTTCCTGTGCAGGGGGACATATCCTGATACCTCTTCAGATTCATTTTTGCATTTGATTCACTTGGTCCATCGAAGAGAGAGAAAGATCCCCGATCACAACATTACCAAGTTCTGCCCAAGAGTGCCTAAGTGCTACACGCAAGGGGAGGTTCTACAGTAGCCTTCTCCAACTGAGCACCCTCCAAATGTCTTAGACTACCATTCCCATCATTCATGGCCTTTGGTCATTTTGGCTAATGCTGATGGGAGGTCAAAACATCTGGAGGGCACTGCTGGGGGAAGTCTGTTCGACCAGGTGGACCTGGATCTTCACTCATTGCAAAAGGCAGGAATACCCTCTTGATCCCCACCGATCAGCCTGCATGGAGGAATTTGTTCTGCCCTTGATAGTGTGCAAGAGCCGAGTTCCACTAGCAGAACCTCAGTCCTGGCAGCAGCTGGAAACCACCTACTGAAGGATGGAGGTGGTGTGGGGATGTGGCCCCAGGGATGGTCCCGCGGTGCCGTCCCAGTCCCGCTTCCGACTGCGGTGCCCCAGAGGCAGGCAGTGCACCAGCAGGGCTCAAGCCCCTCTCTGTGTATGCATGCTCTGGAGCCACTCCGAGTCCGGGACAGGCGACCAAATGTGTTGCCAATGGCATTTTAATGATTAGAACCGGCAACTAAGCAAGTGTCTTCCAGGGATGGACAGTTTCCGAAAATCCATGGGCCCTTCTCACACCCATTCAGAGCTCCCCACCCGTGAGCCACACTCGTGTTGCTGTGACTTTTTTTGTCCAGTTTGCCATCAAATTTGGCATCGGACTGCTATGGGATGCTATAATAGCCAAATATAACTTGAATTTAGTCAGCGTTTCAGTGTTAGGGCAGCATTGGTGTGGTGGTATCAGGGGATACTTGTGGCCCAGAGACTGCACGTAGTCAAGCCCTGTTTTAGTCCGCCCTGGGATAATCAAATATTGTTTTTCTTTTTTCTCTGTAAAATGGCTCTTCCCCTATTTTTAACGAATGCATTAATTTGCCCTGGATTTAAAACATCTATGCCTATCCATATACTGATGCACTTTACTGATGAATAAATTTGGAGAAGGGGTTGTATGAGGAATGGAGACACCCCAAATTCCTATAATGTTGGAGTATTGTTAGTTAACAATTACTATTTTGGTCATATTAAAATAACTACTGAAAGGAAACATTTGTGTGGGCAAGTTGGTGGCTGAGTTCTCACGATACAACAAGCCACGGTAGGATTTTTAAAAAATAATTCTTGTAGTATATTTGTTCTTTGGGAACCACGATAAGAAACAATGGTTGGTTCTATGGCTTCTCCATAGCACAATAGTTTCTCATGAAACCCAAAGCCAGGATCAAGTTTTTCACAGTCCAGGAACATGATTACCAGCGGATAATCAAGGACAGAACAGCAGCTGCAGATGTGTTGCTACCTGCTTTGCCCCTACAAGCTGCCCTGAACTTTTCTACTTTCCTCCAGGTTTCCACTGGTGGTGGTTGTTTTCCAGCAGCAGGGAAGCATTTTTTTTTCCTTTGGTCCAATTTCCCCCCAATTTTTGGCACTAGACTGCTCTGGAATACTATAACAGCCAAAGAAAACATAGATTGAGTTTGAATTCCAGTGATGGGGCAAGCAGTGATGTGTGGCATCCAGGGGTTCTTGTGGCCCAGAAGCTGCATGTACTGGACTACCTATTCCTATCTGCCAGGTATGGCTCTCACAGATGCCACTTTCTGAGTTGCCTTGCCTTTCGTTTCCAAGCAAAACCATTTCCCCCAGTCTCTAACGACACTTCAAAGACAAGGCATAGGAGTAACAAACTGGGCATTTAAAGGGGGTGGGGGACAGAATGGCATCCCCTGGAAAAATTCTGCCCTCCCCCCTGCTTTTGTTATCCTCCTTCACTTACTATGCTGCCTGAAGCTCGACACTGTCAGCAAGCCCTGCGTCGCGCCTTCCCCTGCTGATACACTGGCAGTACCGACATGGCTCCTCCACTGTAGGCCACCAGAGCAGCCCTTCCTGGCACCACTGCCCCCTGCTCCTGCAATACCCACCACTGCCGCCAACATGCCACCGCTCAGCAGCACAGGCACAGCCACCTGCCGTCATGGGATGTGCCGGACCAGCACCCATCCGTGTGCCCTGCCCCTCCAGCCACCTTCCCAGGGCGGGCCATCCCTGCCCCCTCCCAGGCCCTGAGGTACCTGCAGAGGCAACTTCAGAAGAAACTCCATGGAAGCTCATGGGGTGCTCCGCTAGATAATGGGTAAGGAAGATCATGGGGCGCTCCGCTAGATCATGGGTAAGGACGATCATGGGGCGCTCC